>NW_020837952.1:43858163-44263538 GCF_003676395.1 Aethalodelphis obliquidens | reverse complement strand
TTTTTTTTTTTTTTTTTTTTTTTTTTTTTTCAGTACACGGGCCTCTCACCGTTGTGGCCTCTCCTGTTGCGGAGCACAGGCTCCGGACGCGCAGGCTCAGCAGCCGTGGTTCACGGGCCCAGCCCCTCCGCGGCATGTGGGATCTTCCCAGACCGGGGCATGAACCCGTGTCCCCTGCATCGGCAGGCGGACTCTAAACCACTGCACCACCAGGGAAGCCCACCATTTGTCTTTTAAAAGGCATAAAACTGAAACACTGCCTCTGGGTTGGAGAAATTGGTTGCTGGGGGACAGGAGCAGGAAGGAGACTTTTCCCTGTATACCTTTAGAATTTATAACAGGTGACTGTATTATCCATATAACAATTAAAAACTTGAAAAAAAAATATTCGGTTGGCCAAAAGGTTCGTTCGGGAAACCCAAACGAACCTTTTGGCCAACCCAATACACACAGGACAATTCACCTGTATGTTTCTCTGTTGCCCTAATATTCATGATAACAATTACTGCTAACCCAAGTTCCTTGTTTATTCTAAAATATGTGTCTACTGTAATAGGCAAATGTTCTCCAACTCAGAACAATGGCAACTAGCACCATATCCTTCTACCCAAAGGACAGGATTCTTTTATTTTCATTATCAGTTAATTCATATAATCATTCATTTAACTATTACTAGTTGAGCGTGCTCCATGTGCCAACTAGTGCACTGGGGCTACAAGGTGGAAAAGACATAGGTCTTATTTTCAGGAGCTCACAGTACTGTAGGGAAGACAGAGAAGTAAATAGACAACTCCTTCAAGTCCACAACTATTTAGTTAGGACCCACTATGTGCAGGACAAATAATGAGAAGTGAGTATTTGGGATTTCCAAACAGTAGTTTCCAAATGCGGTTGTGTCTCAGTATCACCAACAGAGCTTGATTTTCAGGTCCCACTCCAGACATACTGAATGAGAATTTTGGAGCATGGGGCCCCGGAATTTTTTTGTTTTTTGTTTTTCCAAGTTTGCCTGGTGATTCTGATGGCAATCCAAGTATGGGAACCACTGGTGTCTAGATCTCCTGACACAATGATTCAAAATACCCTGCTGGTGGGCTTCCCTGGAGGCGCAATGGTTGGGAGTCCGCCTGCCGATGCAGGGGACGCGGGTTCGTGCCCCGGTCCGGGAAGATCCCACATGCCGCGGAGCGGCTGGGCCCATGAGCCATGGCCACTGAGCCTGCGCGTCCGGAGCCTGTGCTCCGCAACGGGAGAGGCCACAACAGTGAGAGGCCCGCGTACTGCAAAAAAACAAACAAACAAAAACAAAAACAAAAACACCCTGCTGGTGACTGAGAAAGAGACAAAGAGAGTAGGTCTCCCGGGCTCCTCCCCACCCAAAGGAAGTGTTGAGGAAGCAGAAAGCTGGCTTCCCTGGGCTGTTCTCAACACCCCAGAAAGAGAACAGAAGCAATGGGATAGAAAACAGAAGCAATGGGATAGAAAACAGAAGCAATGGGATAAATCAAGGCCAGTCCCTCAAAGGGGAATATTTACAAGTCGCATCCTACAAGGGGAAAAAACAAGTAAGTGTTCAGCTGATATAAATACAAAAATTTCTTCTTACTTTGATTTTGTTTTAAGTCAGCATAAGACGTCAAAGCAGAGAGCACACGTGAACATTATTTTATCTCAGACACATGGTTAAGAGTTACAGCCTCACACTGGGCATTCAGATGCGTGTAGCACATACAACCCCAAATGGCCTGGAAAAAACAGTGAAGAAATGGTGGTTTTTTTTTCATCATCTGAGGCAAAATGAGAAGCAGCAACTCGCTCCTGTACCAGGACAACATCATGCTTTCCTGAGGAGCGGCAAGAGCTTCACATTCACAGCTCTTTAAATGCATCAAAGTAAATACTCAGTTCTATTTTGGGCATCTTCCTTTTTAAAACTCAGCTTGGCCACACTTTGAGGTATTTTACAAGACATAATTACACAGCAAATCTGACATAAAAACAAAAGGGAAAAAAATGAGGGAAACAAAACCATCCCACAAAGATATTTTTAAACACTCCCCGGTCTTAAATCTACATGAGTCACATACTAAATAGAAATACCACCCACAATTCCACCTGACCTGCAGAGTGTTTCCTTCTAAAAAGTTACGCGTATGTTTCTTAAATGTATTCATTCATTCATTCCATGGGGGTTTATTGAGCACCCCCAGGCACTGTGATAGGTATGATAAAATGGTGATAAAGACAATACTCTTCCTGCCTTCACTTTAGGAACTGGTCAAAACAGATACTAGACAAAGCACAGCAAGGCCGTGGGGTAAATGCCATGAAGTGGAGGCACAGGATGCTAAGGGAACATATAATGTGGGGACCTAATCAAGCCTGGGGGTCATGGAGAGCTTACCCTATGGACTTTGCTAAAGGTGTGATCTGGGAAATAAGTAGGAGTTGGAGACGGAGAGAGGGAAGTATGGAATATAAGTATGTGTGTATAGGTAGGGAGGCAGGGCAGGAACGGCATGAGGGTACAGTCCAGGTAGAGAGAACAGCATGAGAAAATGTACAAAAATGAGATAGAACGTGGTATACTCGAGGAACAGAGAAAATTCTAATAGTCAAGCAAAGAAAGCAAAAAGAGAGTATCGAGAAAGGAAGCCAGGGAGATACGCACAGAATAGATACACACAGTATCTACTTCATCCAGAATATTCCCATGAATTAGGCAGAGACGGGTACTTCTGTCCTAGTTTACAATTAGCTCTAGAATGTAGAAGTTAAGGGCCTTGGCCAAGGTCACCAGATCGGAGTAAAGTCAAGAGTCTGCTGCCCTAGATCCATTAGTTTAATGCTTCCATCAGGTACTCAAATTGGGATACTGCCTTAGCTCCAAATTATGTAAAATTAATAATTTAAAAGAAGAGAATCAAAATGCATGCTTTCTATACTTCTGTTTGAGTACAGAAGTACAACTTGGAACTTCTTGGTTCCGAAGTCTAGATAAAATTTGGAAGCTTTATAATTTTTATTTTCAATTGAAGGAAGGTGTACTAAATAACTTCTGATATTTTAATGGACATTAGCGTCGATAAAATTTGTTTTCTATTCATAACATCAAACTTTGAGTGCTACTGTGGTTTTTCAAAATGTTACCACAGATAGAAACTGGGTGAACTACACCTGGTTCTCTATGTATTGTTTCTTATAACATCATGTGAATCTACAATTACCTGGATAATAATTTCAGTTGTAAAGTCAAATTATTGGTTCACCCAAAAACTAACAAGAAGAAGATGGGAGGAAAATTTGAACTTTCTAGGTAAGATCTTCATTTTTTCAGTGTTTTGACTATTAATTCACTCAAGGTCTTGGGACTCTACAGAGCTAACACTTATCAAGGGGTTTCTAGGTTCCAGATGACTTGCTAATTAATCTGCAATCTCATCTATGCCTCACAGTAACTGTAAGATCAATGTTATTATTATTTCAGTTTAAATATTCAAATACACAGAATAGTTAAATAACTTTCATAGTCTCAGGGCTTCTGAGTGGTAGTGCCAGGATCTGAACTCATGTCTATGTGACCCCAAAATCTGGTTTCTAAGTTACAAGCCAGGTCCTAAGTTCTTTCCTTCCACAGGTCATTCACTCATTTTAGGTATCGTATCCTCTTCTCAATGAAGGACTTGAACCGGGTGACCTCTGACTTCGTTTCCAGTTCTAAGTATCTATTAACTTACATCGAAATGATAGGATAAATGCTATATATGCCATCTAAGAATGCTATAATAAAATATAATACATCTTCATTTTCCCCCCTTCCTTTAGTCTGGATGGCTATTATACTGACCTATAAAACATACTTTAAAAATTATTTTAGTTCTCTGAAACTTCATCCCATAGGATCTATCGGCTCATATAGACACGCATCATATAAATATACACATATGCATCATATAGACAATTAGAAGATTCTATAGCAAGTACCTTAGGCCACGAGAAAAGTTAGCAAATTTACTGGCTCATGTTACTGAAAAGTGCAGGAACAGACTAGTTTCAGTCATGGATGGATGCTCAAACAGCATCCCCTTTCAGGAGACAAAGGAGGGAGAAAGAGTGATGCCTTAAACCAAAAAGGGGACAGAGACCTTGACCCCAAGCCATTTCTACCCGTTAGGCCCCAGAGTAATTCCTATATGCAAGCCAGTCCTCTGCCCACTTAGGTGTCATCTCAGAAATGTCTAAGGTTCGCTTAACTCACATTCCCCTCCTACTCTCTCCAGCCCCTTCACAGCTTCTTAGGAGAACTCTGTGCACTCACTGTCTCCACCTGCTTTCCCACTTTCTGTCCACTCTTTAATCCCTCCCATCTCCTCCCACCCCCAAACCCCACCGAAACCACTCTTGCTTAGGGCACGATGACTTCCGTCTTGCTCACAGGATGTGCCTTTTCAGCTCTCCGCTTCTTAATCGTCCAGCAGAATTTGACATAATGAATAACTACCTTTCTGAAACCTCTCCTCTTAGATTCAGCAATCAGATATTTTCCTGCTTCTCCCCTTTCCTCCCTGGCTCTCCCCTTTCAATTTTTTCAAATGATTTCCTCTTCCTCTACCCACTGAGTAAACAGGATTTCTCCAAGGTTCGTCCAGGGCCCTCTTCTCTCTTCCTTGCTGATTGACCCCATTCTCTTAGTATTACTATGAATATACTGACATTCCCAAATGTAAATCTTTCTTTGACTGTTCCTCCGGCTGGCTATGTGTACCTCAACGTGGATGCATATAGGCTTTTTAAGCATAAGAAGCCCCAACCTTAATCTCTCCTACCATCCCACACCGCTGGTCTATTGGCAGGTCCTGTCAACTCAGCTCCCAAAATATATTTTCAGTCTATTCCCTTCTCCCCATCTCCACCTTCCCCAACTCCAGTCCAAACCACCAACCTCCTTTCTCTGGACAAGACTCTTAACTGGCCTCCTCACATCCAGCCTAATCCCCTTCCAACACATTATTCAAAAGAGACAGAGGAATCACTGTGAAAGGAAATTCAGGGTATGTTACTCTTCCGCTTGAAATCCATAAATAGCTTCCCAATCGATGATAGGATAAAAATATAAAATCTAGTTTTACCTCCGAGTTCTTGCCCCCAGATCTGCAACTTCTCATCATTCCTGTCTCTTTCCTAAGTATCTCACTTCTTGCCTCTTGACACTACCCCATTCCATCATCCATGTTTTCATAGCCCTTAGCACTAGCTGAAATGGTCTTTGATTTATTCCTTTAACATCTTTTTCCTCCTTTGAAAGTAAGTTCCATGAAGGCAGGCACTTTGCTCGTCTCCTTCACCTCTGTAACCCTAACGCTCTGAATAATGTCTGCCGTAACAGCAGATACTCGATAAGTAACTGCTGAATGAATGAATGCGGCATAGTTACTGACGTGCCTTGTCCTGCCTTTAAGAAACAGAAATAAAGTGAGCAGTACATTTTTAGCTTAACTTCTATCTGCAGAGACGTGTCTAATACCCCAAAATTCTTTCCTTTCACTCATTTTCCCAACTCATTACATATTTCAGATTGAAGTCTAAACTCCCACAACTACTCTCTAATTATTCCATGCCACTCTATCAGCATGGTATAATTACTAACTTTAAAATGACTAATTAAACCATTCCTTTCTCCTGATTCAAAATTCTAACCAAGCTAAAGGTGATCTTGTATATATTGAAGCGATGGTAGTCATTCCTAACAATAACAGAATTCTTTTGCCATGTCCTAGGCAACCTGCCTTCCAAACTATGGGGTACTTTTGATACCAGTAAGGCCCTTTATTCTGTTGAACACCTTGATGACCGTTTGGATATATAAGTTTGGGGCCAGAAGTTGGGGAGAATTAAACTGCTCTATAAAAAGAAATTGAAGTTCCCAGGAACAGCAGGTGTGAAGGATATTTCCTTAATATAGATGAGAAACATTTTTACCAAGTCACAACATTATAGCCATGGGGAGCATCAATAACCCAGATACTTCTTCAGAGAACCTGTTAATTCTTGACTTGCCCTGACAATGAATTCTTCCCTCAGAATCACGACTTTGACGATGATAATGATAGTGAAGATGGTGGTGGCCACTAACAGTCAATAACAGACACCGAACACCGTCCTAAGCACCTGAAGTGCGTTCATTCAGTCTTCCCCACGATTTGCTTAGTCACCCAGAGAGTAAGTGATGGAGTTGACTTTGAACCCGGATTTGCCTATGCTCTTAATCACCATACTAGCGCAGTTCCTCTATCATAATTCTAGCAACAAGGAACCACTGGCTGGTGATGCTGGCATGACAGACTGTGGGGAAAAGAAACTGTGTCATCTTGAACTCTGTCCATGAAAGAAGAGAAGAGCCAGGTTACAACACGAACTTAGCATTTTAATAAAAGTGTTCATTAAACTTAGAAGTAAAACACGTATGATGTTATGCTCACAAGTTTTAAATGGGAACCTACCTACCTCACAAGAAACCAGAGGGCTTCCCTGGTGGCGCAGTGGTTGAGAGTCCGCCTGCCGAGGCAGGGGATGTGGGTTCGTGCCCCGGTCCGGGAAGATCCCACATGCCGCGGAGCGGCTGGGCCCGTGAGCCACGGCCGCTGAGTCTGCGCGTCCGGAGCCTGTGCTCCGCAACGGGAGAGGCCACAGCAGTGAGAGGCCCGCGTACCGCAAAAAAAAAAAAAAAAAAAGAAAGAAACAAGAGACTCTAAAGAATGACATTTCAGAACACACACACGTACACGCACAGCTCTGAAGAGGAGGCAAAAGAGCAAGCGTCTCGAGAAAATAGTGTGGCTGCCTAGGGAACTTTCTGAGGGGCTCAGATAGCAAAACAAACACATAAAAGATGTAAGGGAGGAAACAAGTAGCAAAGAATGAAATAGATGAGTAACACTGACCTATAAGAAGAATGTCAGAGAAGTTTAACTAAAGCCAGGAATGAGCTGGAACCTGTGAAAATGCCAAAGATGACAAAAAGGTGAGGCTGCAAAAACAAAAACAAAAAAGATATTCAGAGCCAGAAAATGAGTAAAGAATATTATGTCCTTGGCTTTGGGTGGCTGGTGGACAGCACAGCATTGGCATCTGCCAGAAGCTATACAGGATATTTGGCTGTGCAAAATGCCAATGCTGGGTCCATCAATCTGGCTGACTCAGCTAGCAGGAGGATTCTAGACACCCACAAGGAAGCAATGTACCTTTCTTAAAACACACCAAAAAATGTCACAGAAGATGCACAACCATCCAACCTCTAATTATTGTTTTCCACAAAGAGCAAATAGAAAAGACAGACTAAATATCCTTAAGGAGTACTTAATGCTAAGCTAAGAAAAGGATAATGAGAAACCTCTAAACTGTTTCAATCAATTTCAGCCTTTGGGCTCTAATTATATCCTATGTTTCTCACAGACTAGCCCAACTGTCTTACAGAATCAAACAATGGTTTTAAACCAACATAAAATGTAACAGTTCAAGTTCTTTCTTGCCTCAGGGTCTTTGCACTTGCTGTCCTCTCTGCCTGGACCACCTTTCACCCTGTATCTTACTATGGATTGCTCTCCCACCTTATTCAGGACTCTCCTGTTACCTCCCCAGCCTTCTCTGACCATTCTATGTGTATAGCTTGCAACCCCCCTGTCCATTATTCTCTATCTTTTTACCCAGCTTCATCTTTCTTCATAGAATCTACCACTTCCTAAGAGATGCTTCTGCCCACTTGTTTGTTGTCTGCCTCATTAGAATATAAGCTCCATGGGAACACGTATTTGTCTCATTCACTGTCTCATCCACAGTACCTAGCACATACCCAGCACTCAATGAGTGTTTGTTAAACAAATAAATGAATAATGGAACAAGTACGTGACTACACAGACCTAGCTCAGCAATAGGTTTTATGAAAATGTCATGATAGTACCAAATGATAAGATTAGTATGAACAATAATGTTAGGTGGTAGGATTTTTTTGTAATGTCATTTTAGGCCTAGCATGCCAGTAATGTCTCATGGATACATTAGAATCCCTCAAGCTTATTTACCTTCATGATATCCATCTTTGGGTTGCTCTCTCCAAATTTCTAATCCAGTAGATATGTTGTAAAACTCAGCCATTTTTATTTTTTAAAAAAGGAAGTGTCCATTGCTCACTTCCTACTAAGAGCCAGGGCCTACGCAAATGGAGATGGCCATTTCATTGGGCTTTGTCAACCAATGTTCTATGCATATCTAGAAGATTCTGGCAAGGCCTGGAGACCCAACTCAAAAATAATATGAGCTGGCAGTCGTGAAGGTGGTTTCACCGTGTATTTAGAGGAGGCTGGCCAGAGAAATGCAGGAGATAACATTCCATGACCCAATATGGCCCCTTGGCCAATTCACAGGTGAGTAAAGCTGATCTGTTACCCCTGTAAATGTCCTTACCTCTGTCACTTCAGGGACCTTTGAGGGAGTCCCTATACTGCCCCAGTCTGGAAAAGGGACGTGCTTGGCCTGGAAATGAAGTGACAGCTCATGAGAGCTGCATCCACCTGTTGGGCGTGGTGTGGGAGAATGCTGCGACTCAGAAAAAGGGATGTAGTTTTATTTTGCTCCTAAATCTAACCTCTGGGAGAACTCAACAGGAAGAAGAGAAGTAGAAAGAGAGCACTGAACAAGGAGTCACCCGACCCAGGTTCCTCTCTGCGCTAACGCTGCTAGTAGTAACCAGTATGACCTGAACAAGCCAGCTCCCCTCCCTGGGTCTCAGTTCCCCAACTGTAAATGGCATCATGCTGCCTTTCCTGAACCAACCCAGCCCACACAAGCTGTTTCCAACTGAGAAGGTTCAAACGGGGCTGCAAGGCACAGATTATCAATGTTGCTGGAGTCATTCTTCCTCGAGAGCAGGAAGGATTGGGTAACTGATGTTCTCTAAGCCAGTGGTTCCTGTTTTATTTTAGTTTGAAGACTTCTTTTGCACGTCAAAAATTTCACTGAGCACACCACTCACACATACACAGGAGGTGGGAGGAGAGGGAGAGAGACCAGCACCTGATTAGGAAAATTGAAAATAACCAAAAGTACTACGTAAAAGCACTACGGGATCCGCGTCCACGTGAAGAACGGTGCAGGTATGCGCAAGGCGTTACCGCTCAGACTTCAGAGAAGGCAAATACACATTCTAGACTAGGGCACATGTTACAACAATTTATTCGTTTTCACGGAGTCTAAGCCCACTGGCACAGAATCCTTGCTTTTTTTCCACCGTAAATCAACCAGTGGGCAGTACCCAAGTCCACTCAGCCTACACAAGTGAAACAAAGTCGTGCCTGAAAAAGTCTTTAAAACCCTCATGTCGACTGAAAACAAAAAGTAAAACGTGATAATTGCGAGTTCAGTTTTATTTGGGGCAAAATGAGGACGATAGCCTGGGAGAGAAAGAGCTCTGAGAAACTGCTCCAAAGAGCTGGGGGGAAGGCCAGTTCTGTGTGATTTTGGTGAAGGGGAGTGCATGCAGTCAAGCACATATTTTTTTGCAGAAGGTTTCTTGTAGTCACAAGGAGCAGACGTCACCATGAAGGATTTTCGTGCTTTTCTAGATATGAGGAGATACAAGAATTGGGCTAATAAAATCGGTTCCTGAAAATAGCTCTCTGAAGACCTGTTCTGCCAGTTTTTCCCAGAGCACAGAGGGCCTCATTTCTGCTCTCCACCTTGAGCTCCTTTCAGGGGATGTTGAAGGTCAGCAGCTGCAGCTGCACATGATTGAATCCTTGTAGAGGTAGCTGGCAAGTGCCAGTTTGTAGTTGACACTCATGTGTCTCAACTCTCAAGTAAACAAATTTCAAACAAGCAGTGGGTTCTGGGTATTTTACCTTATTTCACTGAATAGAAGATATCACTGATTGTAAAAAGCCCATTATATGGACTGAGAATGAAAAAATAAATAAAACAAGCTGCCAGATAAACTCTGAAATGATGCTTTCTTATCACTTATAGTTTCTATTTTATCTTTATTGAAAGTTATTTTTAAACTTACACTGATTTTTTAAATCATATATCATTCTTGTACATACATTAAAAAGAAATTGATTAAGGCGTCCCTAAACTTACTTCATTTGCAGTTTGAATCTCCAAATCAATTTTAACTAGGTGTTTCCAATATCTGGGCTTTCTACACAAAAATCATCCTGTGTGTCACTGAGAGGGATCCCATGTTGTTTGAGAATTTTTTCTGAGCCACTGACACCCATTCTGCAAGTGCTGGTACAAATCCACTCTTAAGGTCAGTGATATCACAACTATGGTCCAGCCAACAGCAAGTATAAGATGTATCCTGATCCCAGAGAGATAAAGATGTGCATTTTGGCATCAGTAAAACATACTATATAACTCTTAAGAAAATCAATTATCAAAAATAATCTTATAACTAATAATGAAATAGGTTTATTTCCCCAGGTACCTCATTGGTGCAGTTCTGTCCTCTATTCCTTAAGGCTGGATTTGGAACCTACTTTAATCTCCCTTCTCCTTCAACTATTATATCCAGCTACGTCCTTTTCAGTTCTCACTGCCCAAACCGCTCACCCCTTGCTCCTTGGTCCCATGACAATATCCTTGTCCAGACCTCAATCCATCTCGTACACTTCAGGATCTCCATCTCCTAACTGCCCTTCCTATCCTGCAGTCTCTGTGCAATCCAACATATTAGAATTGATGACCTTAAAACACCCCTTTCATCATTAATTCATTGCTCAAGCATTTATATTGGCTCCCTTTTCTCATCGTTCAAACACCAAACTCCCTTGAAGACCCCCATGATCTGACCTCGCTCAACTTATCAAAACGTTTTTTTTTTTGCCCGCACAGCACAGCATGCAGGATCTTAGTTCCCCGACCAGGGATCAAACCCGTGGCCCCTGCCGTGGAAGGTCAGAGTCTTCACAACTGGACCACCAGGGAATTCCCTCGACTTATCAAAACGTTATTTCCCACTTTCTTCACACATCTGGCCTGATGCTTAGGCTGCACCCTATGCATTCCCAGCGTCACATCTTTGCTCAAGCTATCCCCCCCCCACCCCACCGATCCAGCTCCAATCCCTTTCCCTTGATGAAGTCTTCCTTGACTTTTCTAGGCCCTGTGAACTACTACTTCTGAATTCCTGTCACACTAATAGCAAATCTATTTCGGCCTTAGACTGAACGTGTACTTTTATTCTTCTTCCCTGTGAGACCATCAGCTTAGACTCATCAAAACTGAACAAACCTTGGGGCTCAGTCATGTCCTGCCAAGTTGGCATCCAAGTCGTTTTTAGTCCATGTTCCTTCCAGCCATTTGCTACTGCATCCCTCACCTTTACCATCACCAACTTCAGCTAGCTGGCATCTTACTCCATACTTCATAATCACAAGAATCAGCAAATCAACCATGTCCTGTACCATCAACACATCAGATACGTTCCTATGGAATACTGAATACCCAAGGATCACTCATGTTGACCAGACTAGGCTGGTCTGTTAGGAAGGGGCAGTTACAAGAACTCTGGGAGCGTTCTGAGAAAGGAACTTGCTTTATCATGATGTCTATGATGCCTGTGTCAGACCAACTCATGCTGACTTGGAAATCCAGAGGGGAAAAACATCTGTTGAAGCTATACTTTTATGTGACTTAACCACTAAAATCTTTTTGCCCCAACTTTTTGGCATGAGAGCAATTTTTATTTAGAACCCTTCACCCAAACAATTATTAGACTATTAAGAAATAGAATACGGTAGTGGGTTGAGAATACAAACTTTGGAGCCAGACTGCCTCCAGTTAAGTCCCAGACGCACTACTTATTAGCTATTTGACCTTGGACAAATGACTTTCAGGTCTCTGTGCCTTGGTTTCCTCATCCATAAAATGAGAATGAAAACAGTATTACTTGTCTCATAGGATCATTCTAAGAATTAAATGAAAAATTCTTCAAATAGTGCTTAGCTGAGACTAAGCGCTCAATAAATATCAGCTCTCACTATCATCACTTTTTTTTTGTTATTATTTTTATTGTTGAAGGTGTAGCTGGCAGCTCGGTTCTAAACACAAGGCAAAGCCTGGCTTCTGTGACATCCTTTCTTCAACCCCTAAAGAGTACTTTTCTCTAATGTCTTGTCATCAGCTTTCTTCTCTTCCGATATCAAGTCTCTCCTCTGGGGATGGTACCAACCCAGCTTCCCTCATGAGTTCCAGACCTACGGTCTAAGGCACTTTTACCTGTCTTCTGACATCTTTACCTGGATGCCTTCCACAGGGACCTCAAATATAACCCCTCTCCTGGCTCCTCACCCCCTACAAAATAAATACAAATCCCTCAGCACGTCTTGTGTACATCTCACATGACATTTTTGTTTGTTTGTTCGTTTTGTTTTATTCAAGTACAGTTGATTTACAATGCTGTGCCAATCTCTGCTGTACAGCAAAGTGACTCAGTTTTACACATATAGACATTCTTTTCTAAATATTCTTTTCCATTATGGTTTATCGCAGGAGATTGGATATAGTTCCCTGTGCTCTACAGTAGGCCCTCGGTGTTTACCCATTCTAAATGTAATAGTTTGCATCTGCCAATCCCAAGTTCCCAGTCCATCCCTCTCCCTCCCCCTTCCCCTTGGCAACCACAAGTCTGATCTCTATGTCACATGACATTCTTAAACTGCCATCCCTTTCAACTTTCCAGGCTTTGGTTCATGCTGTTCCCTTCACCCAGAACCCCATTTTAAAGTAAATTCCCTGGGAAGAATCTCTTGTGTTCTGCTAGAATAACTTTCTCTTCCCTCCAGACTCTATTCCATTTCAAATATTCTACTGCCATAGCCCTTATCACATTGTGTGATAGTTATCTGCTTCTAAGAGCTGAGTAAAGACTTCACACTGTGTTCATTTCTGCAGGCCTTATGCCTAGTACAGTGCCTGACACAAAATGCTTTTCAAATTGATTAATAGGCTTCTGAGCCCGGGCAAACCTTTACTAGATGTTTTAAATATTTAACACACATTAACGTTTCCATCTGTGGGGACTCCAAGAACTTCTTGACAGATGGAATATGAAGGGAAGTAAATGAGATACATATGCAAAGATGACTGACTCCAATAAATATTAGTTCAGCAGACAGAATTATTATAAGAAATGCATTTGCATTTTTCTGGCACTGTCTTATTTTTCCCGACAATTGGGGCCCTCAGTCACTGGTCCTGCTGTTACTAATTGAAATGTATTTTCCTGATTTTCAGTTTGAGCTGCTCTGTTAATTCATGTAGCACCTTGCTTAATTAAATAATACAAGTGCTCGGTTATATAAGGGCACCAAATTTCCACTTCACAATTCAAGAGGCCATGGTGGAAGGAACCACTCAGCATTAGACAACACGAAACAGCTGAATATACTGGCAGAAGTCACAACAGAAATACTCAAAATGATCAGCCTCTCTGATAACTGCCTGCAGCCATACAGGGAGGTGATTCCATTTTACCTTTAGGCGTTCTTTGGGTACATTGCAAAGAAAAACAAACAACAAGAAGCACAAAAACTTCCTCATGGGGATAAACAACACAAATAAAGCAATAAATCAAATCCCTATATTGCAGTAAAAGGATCAACAATATTGGTCTTACAAATCATGCCACTAATACAGACATGGTGTTTACCTCTCCAGAATCTTTTCAGCAGTTTTTGCTTTCAGTACTTCACGACATCAAAGCAATGATGCCAGGGACAGGCAAAGTGCTGAGTAGAGAACAGACTGCAGGGATGCAAATCTAAGCTCCTCCATCCCCTATGACTTTCCTGTTTCCCTTAATGTCCCTAAACCTTGTTTACGTGTGACTAAGGAACAACCTGCTCCTCCTTACATATTGTGCCCATACTAGCCACTGTTCAGTTACTCAGAGTGAATTCAAAAACATATACAAAAGGTATATGCCCAGCACTCTACAAGCCACTCAAGATGGAAATGACACAAATGAACTTATTTACAAAACAGAAACAGACTCACAGACATAGAAAACAAAATTATGGTTACCAAAGGGGAAAGGTGTGGCGGGGGGGAGGGCAGGGATAAATTAGTAGTTTGGGGTTAACATATACATGCTACTATATATAAAATAAAGAACAAGGACCTACTGTATAGCACAGGGAACTCTACTCAATATCTCGAAACCTATAAGGCAAAGGAATCTGAAAAAAAATAAGATATATGTATGTATAACTGAATCGTTGTGCTCTACACCTGAAACTAACACAACATTGTAAATCAACTATACTTCAATTTAAAAAAATCAACTGTTAAAAGAAGATGTAAATTAAGACATGTCCTTCCCTCAAAGAACTCATGGGCAAGCAGAGACCTAGCCAGGCCTGTCCCTCAGCCTGGGCACAGTTTGCCCCACCCACACTCCTGATTTTGGCACTCACTGTAATGTACTGCAGTATGTCCTTAGCACCTCTATGTCTCCTAGTAGACCACAAGGCCCTTGGAAACAAAGGCCACATCTTGTTCATGCATTGCACTTACGGTACTCTGGATCCTTTAATATCTCCGATCTCATCTCCAACTACTTTCCCTGTCCTTCAACTCCACTCCCGGCCTTCAGGAGTGTGTCCTGGAAGACACACTGGCCTTCATGCTGTTCCCCAACACACCAAGGAAACACGTGCCTCAGGGCCTTTACACCTGCTGTTCCCTTTGCCTGGATCACTCTTCTCCTAGATGTCTACATTGGTTGCCCCCTCATGTCCTTCAGCTTTAGTTCAGATGTCCCCTTCTGAGTGAGACTGTCCTTGGCCACTTTTTAAACCTGCAAGTCCTGTATCACAGCATTTTCTATCAGCCTGCCATGCTTTTTCTCCAAAACACACATCACTAACACAACCCAAATTTTATGCATCTTGCCCATGTCTCTCTCACCCCATCACCAAAATGCAAGCTCTCAGAAGGTAGGTTTATATATATATATACACACACACCTATACATACTGCTGTATATACTACATATATGACACCTAAAATGGGTGCTGGTGCACACATAAGGAATTAATAACTATGTTGTGAATAAACTACAAGAGCTCTAAAAAAAATAGCATGATATATAATCTGTGCTCTCAAGGAAATTCAAGTTTCTGGAGAGTGAAGGGCAAAACCAGTAGATGATGTTTTAGGGGCCAACGAACACCTATTTCGCCTTCCTTTGAGAGGGTGATCTATCTTCCACTATGTAAAGTCTTCTGGGATAAATCCAGGTGCCTAACCTTCTACTCGGGCAGCCAAAAGGACAGATCCTTCCACTCACTGCCCTGGTATGGCTGGGCTGAGCCCTGCACATAATCTTTTCCTATTTGCATTCTGAGTATCTGCCACAGCAGTGGAAGAAGCAGCTGGGGTTCATTCAACTCAGCCTGGCTTGCTCCTGCTATGGGACCATTCATCAGATTTCTCATTCCTCATCCATGGTACACTGCCTTGGTTCCCACCCATTTCCAGCCCCAGTTCTCCATGCTGTGGTGAAGCCCGTGAGCTAACCACAGCCAAAATTCTCTTTCAATCAAGTTGGCCAAATTCACTTTTAATGCTTTAACAGAAAGATCCCCAAGTAATACACCATGAAAAAGAAAGTAATTCAGAGTGGTATCTGTTAAGCGACAATTAAGTTTCCTTATTCGGATCAAAGGAAGATGTAAATCCCATGGGTTTCATGTAAGATGTGTGACCAGTCCTAGTCTTTGAACACAGGATCTGGATGGGTGGAGAAGTGTGAGGCTAGGGCAAGGGAAACAAAACCAGTATTTTCAAAACTCCTACAATGAGCAAGGCGCTCAGCTAAATACCTTACTCAAGAACACACAACTAGAAAGGAATTGGTAGAGCTTAGACTGGAGGCAAGATCTCAGTGCCGTTTCAAGGGGATATAAGATTAAGTGACTAACAGAAGAACCACTTCACTGGAGGGGAGCTGAAAAAAATTTGAGATTTAATATGAGGTAGTAAATTGTAGAGCCTCTAAATGTGAATCTTCAGGCTACGACTATTCATTTCAGAATATGATTCAGGAATAAGAGTGAGGCTAGAGACATACATTTGGTAAGAAACACAAATCTGAATATGAAATAGTGAATGAGTTCTCTAAAATAGTAATGTATTTATGCATACTAATGGCAACATCTTCCATATGTATATTACTCTTTTCATACAATTTTTTTGAGCTCCATCAAACCCCAATGACTCATCAGGTCTTAGAATGAGGTATTTAATGTAAAGAATAATTATTCTTTGATTCTCATTTCTCAATTACTTAAAAGAATTAAATATACATATATACACATATAGAGAGAGAGCGACTGGGTACTATAAGTTACATTTTCCGTTTGCATTACTCTGTCCAGTTCCTCAATATCCCCCTTCCCCAATACCCTTCATATGGGCTTAGTTCTAGTGTTCACAAATAGATGGAGAAAATAAACTATAAAGTATTTTGAAAAAAAGTATTTTACTTGGTTAGTAGTGTCATTCCTAGGCAATCAACCTGCAAGAAAGTCTAAAAGCCAGTTGCTTACACAAAAAGTTAAATATTTATTTAGCTTATTTAGCAGAAAATGAACACTTAATTCAATAAATAAGAGGTGATGAAATGGATCTAAGAAAGAAAGCAATGATTGAAATCTTGTTCCTTCTACCTTCTCTTTAAGATACGGTAATTTTAAGGCCATGAAACCTGAAATGGTCCATTGAATTCATTTCCAATGTGATAAGATAAAACAGGCTCAAGAGGCAAAAGGCTTTGACTTGGAGTTGGCTAGCGGAAATCATTAAGGAATAGGTCTGAACAATTTCATAAGCGCAAAGCACAGCAAGGACAGCAACTATTGACTGAATATCCTTGACTAAAGCAGATGCTCCAACGTTAGCAACATAAAATAATGTTTGCCTAATGGACACTTTGCCCATGTTTCTGAGAAACCGGAATGACTTCTGAGGTGATGAGTAAAAGCTGGCAATGTCATCAATTCTATGTGGACGGGGGGACTGGGTTTTTAAAGAGACATTTTTCACTCCCTGCTAGTTATCCCTAACAGGTTTTTCAAAGAAACTATTGGTCTTGCTTCTTTGCTGATTGACCCCAACACCTGCCTCTACCCACTATTTAGCAAAGACAGATTTAATCATAGACTTCATAGAAAGTTTTCCTGCATTGAACAAGAAATAAGTTAGAACCTCAGAGAGCCCCTTGGGCATCCTGAAATAGGAAGGCTATCTTCCTGAAAAGGTCATGTGTTCTTTCATGATAGGTGGCATATTCCAGGATAGACCTTGGAAACTTACAAAGGAACAGGGGAAGATGGATTTTCCTGTCTTCACCAGTCTTCACTCTAGGAGCTGCAGAGCATAATGGTTAAGCACAGGGGTGGCTGAGACTGGTAGGTCTCAGTTCAAATCTTGGCTCTGACACCAGAAAAGATTTTAGGATTGTTAACTTACAAGTTGCATGATTTGTAATATGGGAATAAAGATGGTGCCTGCTACATTTTAACTTCCCAATAAATATTAACAACGTTTTCCTTAAAATTCATGTGTACATCCTTCAGGAAAAAAAAGGCTCATCGAATTTTAGAAATTAAGTCCCACTCCATCACTCCTCTGATAAGGAAGTGGTAGCCCAGAGAAGTGAAGCGACTTGCTCAAAAGGTCACAGCTAAGGGGCTTCGTGGCAGAGACGGCCATGCAATACCCATGCTTCTCTACACTCAGGCCAGGAGGCATTCCACTGTAGCACAACTTGATGAAGCCAGAAGCACAGATTTTACTAACTACATTTAATAAGTATTTATTAAACATCTTCTATGGTCAAACTTTCAGACACCATTTTCCTCTCTGCCTTTATTACCACACTCAGGAGCCTACCGCCCTCAAGTTGTGTTCTTTCTCCCCATCCAGCCAGCTAATCATTTTTACATAGGTCGAAATGAGTGACTCTAGTACCTGCACAGGCCCTAACACATACTAGGCACATAGGAAATACTCATGCAGTGACTTATGAAACTACCTGTTCACAAACAAAAGGAATCCATCTGAAATTTCAGCAAGTCTCCATCAGGGGGCTGATGGAGAAAACATTTGTTTTTGAAAGGAGCCCTCTCCAGGTACCTCTGAAACATACAATCTACAAGCATCAACACACTCAGAGGGCCTTATGCGAAACACCTGACATCAGGGAAAACCACTAAGCGTCGACTGTGTGATGTCTGCAACAACCTCAAGGAAAAGTCAACCACTGCAGCTTGGCAATGTTTTAAATGTCACAGTGTTTTCTACTAAAGCGCTTTTATCAATACCACAGGATCTTTATAGAGCTTTAAATATCAGTTCAAAATGGCATCTTTAGCCAAGTTACAATGCATTATAAAAGGCACTGTAACAAAAGAAGTTGTAAACGATATGAAAATGTACTGTACACATGTTAAGCTCTTGGTGAGAGGGAAATATATTTTATGCTAGTCGCTAAGGTGTAGGTCTAACCTACTTTCCACAAGAGACAGGTTTCTGTATAATATTTATAAGAGCCTGTTACACTCACTGAAAAGCAACAACAAAAATCAACTTAAAAAAAAAAAAGCCAGACTTTTGTACTCAAAGTGAATGCATATGGGCTTCCCTGGTGGCACAGTGGTTAAGAATCTGCCTGCCAACGCAGGGGACATGGGTTTGAGGCTCTGGGCCAGGAAGATCCCGCATGCCTTGGAGCAACTAAGTAAGCCCGTGCGCCACAACTACTGAAGCCCGCGTGCCACAACTACTGAAGCCCTTGCGCCTAGAGCCTGTGCTCCGCAACAAGAGAAATCACCACAATGAGAAGGCCATGCGCCGCAACAAAGAGTAGCCTCTGCACGCCGCAACTAGAGAGAGCCCATGTGCAGCAACGAAGACCCAACGCAGCCAAAGTAAATACATAAATAAATTTATAAAAAAAAAAGTGGATGCATAAGCTAAAAATGAACTCATGGTACAGCCACCGATGAATGCAAGTCAAATTTATCTTAGGATAAATATACTGCAGTATTGAAAGAAAATGTGAGAAACATTATCTCAGCAGCCAGGTCACAACGGATGGCAAGAAAAGAGCCTTGTAAGACGTCTTTGCCTGAGCAGGAAGGATGACCTAAGAGCCCTGGCAGGGAGGCTGGAGCACCCATGTGATGTTCACTGTTGTCCAGAAGCAGCCCCAGGGGCTGTTCATCTGCTACAAAGATGGAGGGCTGATGGTCTGGAAAGACAAATTACTTTGGTGCTATCTCCAAGTAAAGGGAAAGGCATTCTGGGATTACGTAGGAGAATCTGTCTGGATCCTACTCAGTTAACACATTGAAATACTAAAGTAGAAAACTGAGACAAACTACTAAACTAATTTCCAAAGCACACTAAAAACATCATTCATTTTCTTAAGCAAATGTAGAATCAGCCACTAATTAATCCCCTGTTTTCCCATCTCAGAGACTTCTTAACCACTACCATTTAGAAAAGAAAGTAGAGAAAGATGGTTTCCCCACATCATCTGGTGCCCCTTACGTATTCTCTACTTTAACAGTAACCTATATTGTTTCAGAAATGTGGTTGACAAGTGAAAGAAGCAGACACCAGTCTGGCAATGAGAAACCATCATATATATATACACATGCACACTTTTGCCCCAATACAAGGATGTACAATAGGCAGAATTACTACTGCTCTTTATGCACAAGAGCTGTGTTCAAACAAATTAATGGACTTGTCCAAGATCATACAATTATTGAGCAGACGATCCAAGACATATAATAGTGTCATCATTCTCTACCACAGAAGGGCATCTTACACAGATCGTGGACACATGATCTCCAAAACCCATAGAAAATAAGCTGGAGGGATGTGATTGTACGTGGACGAGGTTTCACTGAAAGCTACGGCACCCACTTCAGAGGATTAGGTCTTGGCATTTATTAAGACAAAGACAGAACTGCATGTAAGGTTTTTGGTGTGGCTCACTGTACTTTAAATTGATTCTTCCCATGATGTTTCAGTAAAGCATAATTCTATACACAACTTTAATACCTTGATGTCCTCTCTGAAGTCCACCCAGGAGTAACAAAAGATATCTTCAAAATATTGATTTTTTAACTTACATTATGAGAACTCTAATAACAGAATTCCTACACATGAATTTACACACATATTGTACTACTGTTCAGGGAGGACAAAATCAATTTCAAACTTTTCCACTAGGACTGGGATAATCTAACCACCAAAATAAAAATCTTTATATGAAAGTGGAAAGGGACTAAATTCTATAGAGCAGCTACTGCATGCCATTCTTCGTGCTGATGGTTAGATATATCACAATATATATGTCTCCAGACACCCTCACAAATAACTTCATACGGTAGGGATTATTAAACTTACTGGATGAATAAGGAAATTAAGGATCAAGAGAGATTTAAAAAGTAACTTGGGTGACGTTACTCACCTAATAAGGAGCAGAGCTTAGTTTCAAACCAAGGTCTTCAACACCAAAGAACCTAATTTTAACCACTACATTATGACAACATATTGACTCAGCGTTTCCATTTACTAAATTATTTAATGAAACAAAGATATATGTTTCTTTCCCACACGGATCTCTACCAGCAGAATACTGTATAAGGGTACTTTGTCTTAACTAAAAAAGAACAAAGGTTAAATTAAAGATCTAGTATGCTATGGTACATTGAGAGAAGATGATTATTTGTATATATATGTATATTCCTCTCCACCTTTCACTCCTTGCTCTTATCTGATTCCTGTTTAACTCTTGGCAATGAGCTACTGGTGTCCCCATTACCTTTACAATCATGTGTAAAATTTATAAAAAAATATGTGGGGCTACATGGGCTGTTATTTTCCTAAACTGAAATAGTATGAAACTAAACACCTGAAAGAACTGACACTCGTAAGTATGAATGCTAGTAATTTTGACCATTGTTTCTCTTAAAATCTCTCTCCTACAGAGACAGCCAAGTCACTTAAAAGACATTTACACTTTTTAGGAAAGTGAGGAAACGCTAAAGAATGAGAAAGCACTAGCAGGGCTCCAGTGCCATGACCCTCCTTCCGTGAGTCACTGCTACCTAGCAAATGGAAATGAGGTTAGCAACGGTTAAACACAAATTCCTAAAGGTGAGAAACCTAACACTTCATAATTGCCCTCTCCAACTGAAGAAAATACTGGGGAAAAGAGGAGTGAGAGAAATATTAAACAATGGTAAGTTTTATACAAAATGCCAAAAGGAATACAGACAAGGAAATGGTTTGGGGGAGGTTAGACATCTTGCCAAGCCCAATGAGACTGTGGACCCTACTCTGAATATGAAATCCCAGCACCCCCTAGTGGCTGGTTCACCTTTCTAAGAAAAAAATTCTTTTTAATCAAGAGCATTTATCAAACCTTGTTCATAGAAATAAGACAGATACAACTTACCTCTTTCCACTTGAAATGGTTTGAGGGAACACTTGTATTTGCCCACACCACTAGACACCTTCAGTTTCTTTAGGACATATATGTGTTAGAAGTGGCGGTAAATAGTGAAAGCAAGAAGTATAGGGTCAAGGGGCTTCATGTGAACTTTTTCCCGGGACCTCACCAGCTCTGGAGCTTCTGCTGAAGTCCTCTGAATCTTATACGGCTGGACTTCATACCCAATTTAACACCTCCAAACACCAGGATCCAAACTATAAAGCAACTAATGCTAAAAACTAAAAACATCTTTGTTACCTAAAATAATCTGACAGAATGAGATGTACCTATTTATAGCAAATATTGACATTTTCCGCAAATCAGTTACTTGTGAATGTAATTCCATTCATTCAGTAAGTTTTTATGGAGCTCCTACTACGTGCCAGGCTTTATTCTAGGCACAACACTAAAAACAGAAAAAAATCCTTACTTTCACTGAGCTTACATTTTAGAGGGAGAAACAACCACATGTTTAAAATATACAGTTTGTTTGATCACAGACATGCTAAGGAAAAAAAATCAGGAAAGGGGAACCATAAACAGTTATGGAGAGTTTTTTAAAAACCAAGTTTAGATAGGAAGACCAGGAAGAACATCAATGAAAAAGAATTTGAATAAAGACCTAAAGTGAAGTGAGCTGTGCATATAACTGGAAAACTACCCAGAGGAGGAACAACAAGTGCAAAGGCCCTAAAGCAAGAACCTAACTGAGTGGGTTCAAGGATCATCAAAAGGGCCTAGGTGGCTGAAATGGGCTGCCACGAGAGGGAGCAAAGTAGAGGACTTAGATACAGAACAGTCAAGAAATCTACATCATGCAAGGGCCATTATAAAGACTTGAGCTTCTACTCTGACTGAAGCAGGAAGCCATCACAGGATGTTCAGCAAAGGAGTGGTATGATCTGACAACTGGCTTCCATACTGAGAACAGACTTTGAAAGTGGGAACGAGGAGGGAGCAGGACGTAAGCAGGAAGACAAGGGAGGGGTCTCTGACAGTGAGAGATGGTGGTGGCTTGCACAATGATGGTCACAGTGGAGTGGTGAAACTGGTTGGATTCTGAATATATTTTGAAGGTAGACCCAATAGATGCGGGGTCAGCCTGAGTAACAAAGAAGAGAGCCACCATTAATTGAGATGAGGAAAACTGAAGGAAGACTTAGTTGCGGGAAAATACCAGCAGCTCAGTCTTAGCCGTGTTAAGTTTGGGATCTCTATTGAGATCACACACTTGGAAATGGCAATAACAAGAAACATTACTAAAAGACTGATGTGTTGTATTTACAATCCAAGTAAGTGTAAGGTAAAGAAATAAGGTACTGAGAGAAAGGAATAGAAACTACCGGAGGGTTTCTACAGGTGTGTGCTCCGTTCGCGATGTTTCTGTTTGGCTGAAGGCTTCCCTAAGCTGTGTGGCTGACAGGGTCTTGGTGCTCCGGCCAGGTGTCAGGCCTGAGCCTCTGAGGTGTGAGAGCCAAGTTCGGGATACTGGATCACCAGAGACCTACCGGCCCCGTGTAATATCAATCGGTGAGACCTCTCGAGAGATCTCTGTCTCAATGCTAAGACCCAGCTCCACCCAAAGGCCAGCAATCTCCAGTGCTGGACACCTCATGCCAAACAACTAGCGAGACATGAACACGATCCCACCCATTAGCAGAGAGGCTGCCCAAAATCATACTAAGTTCACAGAAACGCCAAAACACACCACCAGACACAGCAAACAATGAAGAACAACACAATAAATGAAATTAAACCTTCTCAAGAAGGAATCAATAACAGAATAACTGAGGCAGAAGAACGGATAAGTGACCTGGAAGATAAAAGAGTGGAAACAACTACAGTAGAGCAGAAAAAAGAAGGAAAGGAATTGAGGACAGTTTCAGAGATTTCTGGGACAACATTAAATGCACCAACATTCAAATTATAGGGGTCCCAGAACAAGAGAAAAAGAAAGGGTTTGAGAAAATATCTGAAGAGGTTACAGCTGAAAACTTCCCTAATATGGGAAAGGCAATAGTTAATCAAGTCCAGGAAGCACAGAGAGTCCCATACAGGAAAAATCCATGGAGAAATATGCCAAGACACATATTAATCAAACTATCAAAAATTAAATACAAAGAAAAAATATTAAAAGTAGCAAGGGAAAAATGACAAATAACATACAAGGGAATCCCCATATGGTTATAACACCTGATCTTTCAGCAGAAACTCTGCAAGCCAGAAGGGAGTGGCAGGACATATTTAAAGTGATGAAACGGAAAAACCTACAACCAAGATTACTCTACCCAACAAGGACCTCATGCAGATTCAATGGAGAAATTACAACCTTTCGAGACAAGTAAAAACTAAGAGAATTCAGCACCACCAAACCAGCTTTACAACAAATGCTAAAGGAACTTCTCTAGGCAGGAAACACAAGAGGAGGAAAAGACCTCCAAAAACAAACCCAAAACAATTAAGAAAATGGTAATAGGAATATACATATCAATAATACCTTAAATGTAAATGGATTAAATGCTCCAACCAAAAGACACAGACTGGTTTAATGGATACAAAACCAAGACCCGTATATACGCTGTCTACAAGAGACCCACTTCAGACCTAGGGACACATACAGACTGAAAGTGAGGGGATGGAAAAAGATTTTCCATGCAAATGGAAATCAAAAGAAAGCTGGAGTAGCAATTCTCATATCAGACAAAATAAACTTTAAAATAAAGACTATTAGAAGAGGCAAAGGACACTACATAATGATCAAGGGATCAATCCAATAAGAAGATATAACAGCTGTAGACATTTATGCACCCAACATAGGAGCACCTCAATACATAAGACAAATGCTAACAACCATAAAAGGGGAAATCAAAAATAACACAATAATAGTAGGGGACTTTAACACCCCACTTTCACCACTAGACAGATCATCCAAATTGAAAATAAGTAAGGAAACACAAGCTTTAAATGACACATTAAACAAGATGGACTTAACGGATACGTATAGGACATTCCATCCAAAATGGAATACACTTTCTTCTCAAGTGCTCATGGAATATTTTCCAGGATAGATCATATCTTGGGTCACAAATCAAGCCTTGGTAAATTTAAGAAAATTGAAATCGTATCAAATATCTTTTCTGACCACAATGCTATGAGACTAGATATCAATTACAGGAAAAAAATCTGTAAAAAACACAAACACATGGAGGCTAAACAATACACTACTTAATAACCAGAGATCACTGAAGAAATCAAAGAGGAAATAAAAAAATACACAGAAACAAATGACAATGAAAACATGACGACCCAAAACCTATGGGATGCAGCAAAAGCAGTTCTAAAAGGGAAGTTTAGAGCAATGCAATCCTACCTCAAGAAACAAGAAACATCTCAAACAACCTAACCTTACACCTAAAGCAATTACAGAAAGAGGAACAAAAAACCCCCCAAAGTTAGCAGAAGGATAGAAATCATAAAGATCAGATCAGAAATAAATGAAAAAGAAATGAAGGTAACGATAGCAAAGATCAATAAAACTAAAAGCTGGTTCTTTGAGAAGATAAACAAAATTGATAAACCACTTTTTTCTCATCAAGAAAAAATGGGAGAAGACTCAAATCAACAGAATTAGAAATGAAAAAAGAGAAGTAACAACTGACACTGCAGAAATACAAAGGATCATGAAAGATTATTGCAACCAACTATATGCCAATACAATGGACCACCTGGAAGAAATGGACAAATTCTTAGAAAAGCACAACCTTCCAAGACTGAACCAGAAGAAATAGAAAATATAAACAGACTAATCACAAGCACTGAAATTGAGACTATGATTAAAAATCTTCCAACAAACAAAAGCCCAGGAACAGATGGCTTCACAGGCGAATTCTATCAAACATTTAGAGAAGAGCTAACACCTATCCTTCTCAAACTCTTCCAAAATATAGCAGAGGGAGGAACACTCCCAAACTCATTCTATGAGGCCACCATCACCCTGATACCAAAACCAGACAAAGGTGTCCCAAAGAAAGAAAACTACAGGCCAATATCACTGATGAAAATAGATGCAAAAATCCTCAGCAAAATCCTAGTAAACAGAATCCAGCAGCACATTAAAAGGATCATACACCATGATCAAGTGGGGTTTATCCCAGGAATGCAAGGATTCTTCAATATATGCAAATCAATCAATGTGACACACTATATCAACAAACTGAAGGAGAAAAACCATATCATCATCTCAGCAGATGCAGAAAAAGCTTTCGACAAAATTCAATACCCATTTATGATAAAAACCCTCCGGAAAGTAGGCACAGAGGGAACTCACCTCAACAAAACAAAGGCGATATCTGACAAACCCACAGCCAATATCCTTCTCAGTGGTGAAATACTGAAACCATTTCCTCTAAGATCAGGGACAAGACAAGTTGTCCACTCACCCCACAATTATTCAACAAAGTTTTGGAAGTTTTAGTCACCGCAATCACAGAAGAAAAAGAAATAAGAGAAATCCATACCAGAAAAGAAGAAGTAAAGCTGTCACTGTTTGCAGATGACATGAAACTATACAAAGAGAATCCTAAAGATGCCACCAGAAAACTACTAGAGCTAATCAATGAATTTGGTAAAGTAGCAGGATACAAAATTAATGCACAGATCTCTGGCATTCCTATACACTAAAGATGAAAAATCTGAAAGAGAAATTAAGGACACACTCCCATTTCCCCCTGCAACAAAAAGAATAAATACCTAGGAATAAACCTACCTAAGGAGACAAAAGACCTGTATGCAGAAAACTATAAGACACTGATGAAAGAAATTAAAGATGATACAAACAGATGCAGAGATATACCATATTCTTGGATTGGAAGAATCCACACTGTGAAAATGAATATACTACCTAAAGTAATCTACATATTCAATGCAATCCCTATCAAAATACCAATGGCATTTTTCACAGAACTAGAACAAAAAATTTCACAATTTGTATGGAAACAAAAAAGACCCCGAAAAGCCAAAGCAATCTTGAGAAAGAAAAATGGAGTTGGAGGAATCAGGCTCCCTGACTTCAGACTATACTACAAAGCTCCAGTAATCAACACAGTATGGTATGGGCACAAAAAAAGAAATATAGATCAATGGGACAGGATAGAAAGCCCAGAGATAAACCCACGCACATATGGTCACCTTATCTTTGATAAAGGAGAGAAGAATACACAATGGAGAAGACAGTCTCTTCAATAAGTGGTGCTGGGAAAACTGGACAGCTACATGTAAAAGAATGAAATTAGAACACTCCCTAACACCATACACAAAAATAAAATCAAAATGGATTAGAGACCTAAATGTAAGACGGCACGCTATAACACTCTTAGAGGAAAACATAGGAAGAACACTCTTGGACATAAATCACAGCAACATCTTTTTTGATCCACCTCCTAGAGTAATGGAAATAACAAAAATAAACAAATGGGACCTAATGAAACTTAAAAGCTTTTGCAAAGGAAACTACAAACAAGATGAACAGAAAACCCTCAGAATGGGAGAAAATATTTGCCAACGAAGTAACTGACAAAGGATTAATCTCCAAAATATATAAAAAGCTCATGCAGCTCAACATAAAAAAAAAAAACAATCAAAAATTGGGCAGAAGACCTAAATAGACATTTCTCCAAAGAAGACATACAGATGGCCAAGAGGCACATGTAAAGCTGCTCAACATCACTAATTATTAGAGAAATGCAAATCAAAACTACAACAAGGTATCACCTCACACCGGTTAGAATGGGCATCATCAGAAAATCTACAAATAACAAATGCTGGAGAGGGTGTGGAGAAAAGGGAACCCTCTTGCACTGCTGGTGGGAATGTAAATTGATAGAGCCACTATGGAGAACAGTATGGAGGTTCCTTTAAAAATTAAAAATAGAATTACCGTATGACAGAGCTATCCCACTACTGGGCATATACCCTGAGAAAACCATAATTCAAACAGACACAGGCACCCCGATGTTCATTGCAGCACTATTTACAATAGCCAGGTCATGGAAGCAACCTAAATGCCCATCGACAGACAAATGGATAAAGAAGATGTGGTACATCTTCTTTGGAATATTACTCAGTTATAAAAAGGAACGAAATTGGGTCATTTGTAGAGATGTGGATGGATCTAGAGACTGTCATACAGAGTGAAGTAAGTCAGAAAGAGAAAAACAAATATCATATATTAATGCATATATGTGGAACCTAGAAAAATGGTACAGATGAACCGGTTTGCAGGGCAGAAATAGAGACACAGATGTAGAGAACGACTGACATATATACACTAATATGTATGAAATAGGTAAGTAATAAGATATATACTTATAAAATAAATAAAATTCAGTATAAAAAAATAAAATTCAAAAGAACAAGAAGAAAAAAGAAAATTTAGCCGATTATATTAAAGTGACCAGATTACAGTTTGTTCATTTCTCTGTTTTCCAAGTTATCTGTAATTTAGGGGGGGAAAAAAAAAAAGATGTGGCACATATATATAATGGAATATTACTCAGCCATAAAAAGAAATGAAATTGAGTTATTTGTAGTGAGATGGATGGACCCAGAGTCTGTCATATAGAATGAAGTATGATAAGAATGAAGTAAGTCAGAAAGAGAAAAACAAATACC
Organism: Aethalodelphis obliquidens; assembly: GCF_003676395.1. Lineage (NCBI taxonomy): Eukaryota > Metazoa > Chordata > Mammalia > Artiodactyla > Delphinidae > Aethalodelphis > Aethalodelphis obliquidens. Next base: position 44,235,298 of record NW_020837952.1, on the reverse strand, counting down.
GTATGCTAACACATATATATGGAACCTAAAAATAATAAAAAAGGTTCTCATGAACCTAGGGGCAGGACAGGAATAAAGACGCTGACGTAGAGAATGGACTTGAGGACATGGGGAGGGGGGAGGGTAAGCTGGGACAAAGTGAGAGAGTAGCATTGACATATATACACTACCAAATGTAAAATAGATAGCTAGTGGGAAGCAGCTGCATTGCATGGGGAGATCAGCTCAGTGCTTTGTGATCACCTAGAGGGGTGGGATAGGGAGGGTGGGAGGGAGACGCAAGAGGGAGGGGATATGGGGATATATGTATACATATAGCTGATTCACTTTGTTATACAGCAGAAACTAACACAACACTGTAAAGCAATTATACTCCAATAAAGATGTTAAAAGAAAAAAAAAGAAAAGAAATAAGGTACTGTAGTTGAGAGAAGGAAAACATCCCTATGACTTCTACAGGCAACACTGGTTCAGAACCATGGACAGCTCCCAACATATTGGTAAGGGCCAAATGGCGAGAAAGGGAGGGAGATGGGGGTGGAGAGCGGGAGGGGGAAGAGGGAGGAGGGGGAAGAGGGAGGAGGGAGAAGAGGGAGGAGGGGGAAGAGGGAGAGGTTACTCATAGTACATCCATAAGTAAGATTAGAACTCATTGCATCACTCTTAATGGATATCACTGGTTTTTCTGTAGCCATTTTATTAGTTGCATCCATCCATCTATCCATCCATCCAATCATTATTATATCATGTTGAATGGATAAGGTTTGTGAACGTTTTCCTGTGGCCAATCACCATTTTCCATATCTTTATTTTTCTTTCAACTGCATCTTCAGATATATTTATTTTTTCTGCCTTTAAACACGTATTTCAGAATATCTGGTTATATCTTTTCCAACGTTGCTCTCTGTCATTTCTCATATTCCAAATCAAATTTTCACTCTCTATTACAATCTTTCACTTGAAAACATTACTCCTTTTCAACTAATCTATGTTCATTATAAATACCACATCAACCACAGTAGATCTGAGAATGGTGCAACTAACTTGTCCATCAGAGGTTGGCTGAGTTATAATTAAATTCTCTGCCTAATGATTTGATTAGTCCAAATTCTTCAGTGATGTATATTCTCAAGATGGTTGATTTTGGTAACAGGTCCCATGATAAAGTACATGATAAAGTAAGTTTTCTACAATTTAAACTTAACTTAATAAATAGCTAATGTATTATAAGCAATAACACATAAAGTTCCAGGGAAACATCTGAAAATGTCCACTCAACAGGCTGTGCATAATCAAAGCCAAGAATCACATCAGTCCCTTTCAAAAAGCTGAAAACACATGCAGGCATATTTTGGATCATTTATTAAAATGGCATTAGTGTGAATTATGTGAAAATATGTTCATGCCCATAATTGTTCCAAATTTTTCATACCAGCCTAGGAGGCTGGTTGTTTAATCCCATGCCTAATAGATCGGTCGAGTAGAGACCATCACATGTAAAATCTAGACATTCTTCTAGTTCTTCTTATTATAGTCTCCCCCCTACCTCAACTATATTTTATTTATCATAAACTGTCTACTCTGTTCCTTAGAAATTTGTATCTAGGTAACTGTATGTGGCAGCATGGAACCATTCTGGAATTTCAATGGGTTTGAATTCCAGGTCAGCCTGCTTATCTATGTATGACCTTGGGCACATGGTTTAACATCTCTTAGCCTCAGCTTACACATCAAGAAATGAAGACATTTCAGAGTAGTTGGAGGATTAAATGAAATCATGTACACAGAGTCTAGCATTGCCAGGCCCACAGCAGGCCCTCAATAAATACCAGCTCTCCACATAATCAAGTAATTCCGTATTTGTCTGTTTTCCTAAATGGTTGACTCTTCAGTAGATTGGGAAACTATTAATTTTCATTTCTAAGCCAATAGCAGCTATTATCTGATTCTTAGAGATTTAGGGTTCTGTGTATGAAAATGTAGACAGCTGGGATATTTACCTTCCTATGTCACTAATTGGTATCAGTAAAATTATTTTGATTCCAAGTAAAAAGATAATTTTACATGAGAAATAAACATGAGAAAGCTTACCACTTCATAAAAATATATCTGATTTCATACAGTTTTTCAACAGAAGTCTATGGACAATTTACACAAAAATACTTGACTCCCTTCTAGATATTAAAAGTCCTTTTAAAAAGGAGTATCAATTAAGCAAGTTAAAAAAGAAAACCAGGGCTTCCCTGGTGGCGCAGTGGTTGAGAGTCCGCCTGCCGATGCAGGGGACGTGGGTTCGTGCCCCGGTCCGGGAAGATCCCACATGCCGCGGAGCGGCTGGGCCCGTGAGCCACGGCCGGTGATCCTGCGCGTCCGGAGCCTGTGCTCCACAACGCGAGAGGCCACAACAGTGAAAGGCCCGCGTACCGCAAAAAAAAAAAAAAAACCAGAATACCTGAGTTCAAAATTCAGAATACAGCTCCTTTGTCACCGAATCCATTTAATCTGTAGTATTAAAACGTTTTATCTCTGGCATAAGGGTTTCTATGACAACTCAGTTTTCTGATCACATTTCCACCGTTTAGTAAACATTCAGAGCTTTGTGAACTTCATTGATAAGATCTTCCCCACTGGCTGCCAATGCTGCTTTATGCACCACATACTTGGATGCTTTGGACAACTAATTCATCCCCATCTCAATACCAAACTGGCATTGTCCAGAGTCACATTTCTGTAGCATATGAGACTCTTTCTCTCCAAACCAGTTAATGTGGCATCGTACTCTGAGACCAGAAGTCATTTTGTGCGTGAGAAAATGTGCTCTATACAACAGCTGTAAATCTACAAACCAATTTAAACTAAATATAAAGAATGTTTGGCTGGAGGTTTTTTTGAAATCTGTGATGCTTTTTCTTTTAGTTTTATTCCTGGTGGAATTTCCTAATATTGGCAAGGAATTTTCAAAAGCTTCATTCATTCTTTCATTCATTCAACTAGCATTTATTAAGCCTTTACTCTGTAGTATAGGGTCCTTTTTAAATTGAGGAATTTCAGACTTGGAGGAGTGAATGACGTGACTAATTTACAGGAAAGCCAGTCTAACACCAGGCCTTCCTGCTCCTAAGCCAGTGCTCTTTCCAGAACCTACAGCCTCCCACAAAGCCACAAAAGCTCCCAATTATGAAAAACAAGCTCAGGCAAATCCTTGGTTTAATTTTTATGTTGACGTTATTTTTCAATTACTCATCTGCCCACTCACACCCCCAAAAATTCAGGTAATATTCAAAAGGGCTATCTTTTAATGGCACTCTTCATATATAAGTTTCATAGCATTTCTATTCCCATTGTAAAACTGGCCAGTTACTATATGAAAAATATCTGCTATATACAAACTATTTTAATACAATGCATGTTTATGTAAACTTTAATTGCCTACCATTTCATCAAATACACACTGTGGGTGTATAATAATAGCTTGTTCTCCAAACAGATTTGGTTGCAGTGCCTACCTGCAAAGCCATCACAAACTACAGGACATAGCTTTCAGATTTATAAAGTACTTGAGACTGTACAGTTTGTAGTTCCATTCGAAGTGGCTTATAGGAGAAATATATACATAAGATCTTTGTGGAAAAAAAGGAAATTTCTTGATTTACAGACACAAAAAAACTCGTTAAAGAATTACTTAATAAAAAATTGTTTTTAAATGCCTGGCTTATGATTTTAGTCACTGAAGAAACTGCAAAGCCTTTTTCAGTTTTCCAGAAGTTCTATCCTACATGTGAAAGTGAAAGGTAGCAGCAATGTATGTTCCAAGTGCCTGTTAGCAAACACAAGAAAAGAGAGAGAATCGGAGGTGTGGAAAAGGAGAGAAAATTTACTGTTTAAATAACACTGTTACTTCTACCTTTAAGTGAGGTAACAGATATTTTATCAATTCTCTTCTTTCTCATGATAATCTACTTATAGACAACAACTGAATTTGTTGCAGAATTTGAGCTAGCTCGTCTTAGAAGTTACCATGTATATAAGTATTCTAAAGTAAATTAATTTTAAAAATGTTAAGATATAATTTGGCTGCCAATCTCCTGATAAGGGACATAAAAAGGATTTCTATGTCTTTAATAAACTGTTTACATAATACAGGAAGTAGGTGGCAAAGATGACACTGAATCTGCTTATAGGTGCAATCTACTTCTATATTATTATTATCCATAACTATGTTTTTTTAAAAAAAACATGTACTTGAATGAAAAGGTTAAGGTTGGATTTCTTCAGTGGATTTGTTGTTTTAAAGCAAGTAATGCAGAAAGGAAAGGGAAATATAAAGTCTAAAACATGTAAATAGTTAAGATCTGAAAAGAAATGGATAGAAATATATCAAATTTTAGCCACAAGGAAGTATGAGTAAGGACCCCAAAGGTAAGGGGCACACATCTAATACAGTGTTTGCTGGTCACTACTGGAAGTTGAAGGATCTTCTCCCATCTGCCCCTCCACCCCACACTCTATCAAGTATAAGCTATGGCTGATAAGATTTAAGGCTTCTTTTTGTTCCTCTATCCCAGGAGCTGGGATAACACCCAGTTGCCACTCTCTCATCCATTCTTTTTGCCTATTTTTCCCTTAGAAAAATGTTTCCCTCTATCTCTTTCTGTGCATGGCGGTGGGGGGGTGTTGGGGGGGATGGGAGGAGGATGGCCTTTTTTAGACTCTCACATGCCAAGTCCAGGAGCTGCTGTCTCCCTTGAGATCTGAGAAGGGTGACTGCTAAGTCTTAGAGCAAATGCTCTGGGACTTGAAAACTAGTAGTTGGGGACTTTCTTCAAATGGAAGTGGTTAGATGCAAGACTCAGGCTGGGAATTTGGGGGAAAAAGTGGAGAAACACCTCTGACTTACTAACTGATTCAAGGTATCCACCTCTGTTCCTGAGATCCAGCCTAGCAGCCTGTCATTTAGCACAGGGGTAAGCAGAAGCCTCTGCTGATAACAGAGTCACTTAATTCACTTTGCTTAGGTTTTGGTTAAACTGCTTAGAAGAGCCTTATCCTCAGAGTTGTTTCTTGTTATTTTTGTTATTTTATTCTCTCCATGGAGTACAATAGGAATCTATCTGGTAAGTGTGGTCAGGGTGGGGATTACAGGCCAAACACCAAAGAACCCCAAAACTTTCTTCCATCAAGAAAAGCTGGGCACTGAGGTATGGAGGAAATAAGCCCTCTCATTCAGTGCTGGTGAACGTGCCAATTAAAAGTGTCTTTGGAGAGAGGCAATTTAAGAATATCAACCAGAATTCAAAATATGTATAACTGGTGATGATAAATTCCATTTTTAAGTATTAATCCTACAGAAATGTCAGCTTATGTATTCTAAGATACAAAGATGTTCACTAAGTCACTGTTTATAACAGTGAAACATTGGCAGTCACCTTCAGTTTATCAGCAGCAGAAGACTCACCCAACTCATGGCATGTTCCTCTGTGATCTGGAATACTATACTGCTGTAAAAACAATGAGATGGACTGACATATCCTGACACATAAAACTAAGACATGGGCTTCCCTGGTGGCGCTGTGGTTGAGAGTCCGCCTGCCAATGAGAGGATGTGGGTTCGTGCCCCGGTCCGGGAAGATCCCACGTGCCGCAGAGCGGCTGGGCCCATGAGCCACGGCCGCTGAGCCCGTGCTCCGCAACAGGAGAGGCCACAACAGTGAGAGGCCCGCGCGCCGCAAAAAAAAAAACAAAAGAAACAAAAAAAAAACTAAGACATATTGAAAAAAACAAGTTGGATAATTATATATGATTCATTTATATTTTTAAAATTTCATATTCGACTCCATCTCTTTCTTTTTCTGTCCCTTTAATTATCTGAAAGCATATTCCCCAAGGTATTAGGGTAGCAGGGGGATAAATTGAATCATTTCATTTTTATTCTTCCATTCAGACTGATTTTTAAATAAATGTGTACTGCTTTTATAATTAAAAAAACTTTAAGGTACTATACTGGGCATACTGGTTCAAAAATATTTCCATCTACTAAATAGCTAAGAGAAAAGCAAAGCGATCCAGCCACTGATATCTGCTGTCCCAAATAACACTCATTCTATTCATCACATTTGTTTTATTAGTTCTTGGAAACTTGCTCTTAAGCTTTGATTACCCATTTGATGGCATACTAAGGCACCATATGGCAGCTTACTAGACACGACTACACTGAATAAACCATTTCTATAAATAAAACAGTTGACAATTACCTTCAAGGCATCCTGAAATTCAATGAATTTGGGAACCAATCCAAAACACAGGAATGTCCCTTCAGTTCTGACCATTAGCACTTTTATTCAAAAGTACGCTGCCCTATGGCATAGAGTGTTAGGTAAATCATTTCCAAGACTCTTCCATAGAGTGCTGGCCAATAAAAAATAAGTTATGAGAAATGCTTCCCAACTGAACACAGCACAGACCACTAGACCTTGCATCGTTAATGAGAAACTCAACCAGCACAACCAAGGTCAGGATGACAAAGCAGAAGGAGGGGAAATATCCATTCATTTTCCTCATCAGCACATGAAAAAATGATTAGGACCACAGCTCTGCACTGCAAACCAGGGATGAATAGGCCCTTGAGAAACACTTTGAAGTTGAACCTGATTTTGGAGATAGTCCCGAATCTCAACTGCTGGCTTCAATTCTGGCTACACACCAGTTCTATTTTGAGGGGGAAAAAGTAAATGACATAGCAGTAGACAAAGTCCAAGTACTACTGACAGCTCTAAAACACTTGATTTCTTTTATCATGGGGAATTAGAGATAACCTTGCTGACTTAACATTTTTCTCAATCTTGAGCCAAGTGTTTGATTTTCTAAGAGACAGTAATGCCACCACTATATTTCAACAGAGTAAAAAAAAATGTTTCATAATCATGCCCTGTGTGTGCTCTGTCAATTCCCATTACACATAATAATCGGGGTAGGGAAAGGGGGCATTGGTTTTGGGAAACCAATTTTCTTGCTGGGGTGGAAAGAAAGCAAGAGACCCTTCAATTAGCTGTGTGAAAGAATTTTTTGGTAATAAAATGAAGAAATAAGATTTTAATAGACTGAATAATGAATGGGTTCCAGCAATGCAGCAGGTTGAGATCAGGTGGGAGGGCTCCCCTTCTTCTCTAAACATCTAGAAGTGCTAAATAAATGTAGTTAAACCACCACGGAATTTGTATATACCAAGCCAAGATGGAAGGGAGGAGGGGCAGCAGGATGAAGGGGAATAGAGGGAAAGAGCCTGCGGCCTGGGGGCAGGGAGGTGATTCAGAGCCACTGCCTGCCAGACATTGGGGAGAAACAAATAAGACACGGCGCCATTACCTAAGGAATTTGGCATGGGCTCCAATTTGGGATCCGTACTTGATGAGTCAAGTGTGCAAGGGGGCAGACAGAAGAATAAGGGAGAGGTACCTGGAAGAAAGTCAGAGAACCACTTCCAGTTCCCCTTCCATAACTACCTCAAGTCGTGCATGCTGTCACCCTAGTCTTTAAAAAACATTTTAGACAACGAACGAAAACCTTGTCTTATGCTTAGAAAAATGTGATTGGTATTTATGTTGCTTTTGAAACCTGTTCTCAGGCTCTTTAAGTGAATATGTCATAAAGATATGGGGCACATAGGACCTAACCATTAATCACCACCAAGAATTTCAAAATACACACTTCCTCCAAAGTAAGTGAGAATTCTACTAGCATTGATGTTCATTCTTAACTGATCCCAAGTCATGAAATTCGGTATACTGAAATATTTTTATACCACTGATAAATCTTACTTTAAATCATAGGGATGTGTATTCATCTCCGAAAGTTGCTATGTACTGAAATGTGGTTTTCAACTAAATTATAATTAAGCTCTTCAACATTTGTTTTTTCCCTTTCCCTATAAATGCTACTGGTACCTACCTGACAGCACTGGGAAACTGTCACACTACTGAAAAAAATAAACATCTTCATCTCTCCTGGGTTTTCTACAACTATATTTAACTCACGTTTGAGAATGCTGAATCAGAAGACGTGCAGAGTAGTACATTTTGACTGTATTTATTCTTGTCTGCTTATGTTATTTAATTCATTGAAAATTACTAAGACACCATTTAAAAATCTACTGGACAACTGAATTCATGGAATGTCCTCATTTTTATGTTTACTCAGATAATTTAAAGTTTAAAAAAAATGATCAGCCTTCGTTTGAGAAAGAGATAGTGAGGTTAGCAAAGCCCCTCATAGATCATATAGCCCAGGATTTCTCAGGCTTGGCACTACTGAGATTTTGGATGGGTAACTCTTTGTTGTTGGCCGCTGTTCTGCATACTGTAGGATGCCTAGCAATAGCTCTGGCCTCTATCCACTAAATGCCCATAACAGCCCCCAAATTGTGATGGTCAAAAATGTCTCCAGACATTGCCAAATGTCCCCTGGGGACAAAATCACCCTCAGCTGAGAACTATCAGCCTGCAGATTTGAAAGTTGAATTACAGAGAGTTGCAGGAATACACTCAAGGCCACAAAGCTAGAGCAAGTCATCACTGGAAATAGTGCCAAGTGATCTGAATCTTAGACTCATATTCTTTCAATAATGTCTCTGTTTCTCCCATTAGATATTAGCACATTAGGCAATTAAATGGTTGTTTTATTCATCCAACTTATAATGATGATATCACTAATGAACAATTTTTAAAACCCTAAAAGATTAATTAACTATATTTGTACTACATGAAAACTCCCCCACCCTCCATTTTCTTGAGCTATTTGAGGGCAATCTAAGATTTACAGAATATTAGCCTGGGATGATTTAAGAAGATGCCCAACCTTAAATGAACATATATAAGCTTCTACCACTTGTATATATCTACTACTGAAGCTGACCCCAATTTTTCAAGGCCTGACATAATACTAGTATGTAGCCAAGATACAAAGCTATTATCCTTCCAGAAATTGAAAAATGCAGTTTTTACATTAACCTTCTTTTAGTCATCTGCCAGGTTTCTGCTCTCTACATCCAATCTTCCTAAGTCTTGTCATAAAATTCTATACCTAAATGGTGGTTGTGAACTTTGCAAAACATGAACCTTGACACCTTGCTCTTCAGTTAAACACTGAGTATCTAGCATGTTCATCTTGCTGAGTCCTGTGTACAAAGGTAAATGAGATACAGTGCCTACATTTGAAGGATGTACAGTCCAGTGTATAGTATACAGTTAATTTTTAAAATAATTCTACAAAAGGGTGTCATGGTAACAAAATCAGGGGTATGAGCCTGAACTGGGGTGTTTGGGAAAGTTTCCTAAAGAAAGCCACACATAAGTTGAGTGTTGAAGGGTAGTTAATATTAAAGAGCCAATCAAAAGTGGGAAGAGCATATCAACAAAGGAAATGGTAAAAGCAAAGGCAAGGGACCATGAAACAGTGGGAACTGCAATTTGCTATTTAATCTTTCAGACTATGAGCACAATTATCAAAGATTCGGCTGGAGAACTAAGAGGAGGCCTGGATGCAAGGGTTTTCAAAGAGCTAATTATTCACTAATATGTTCCAAAGCATACATTTCTTCATTAAAAAAATTTTAATACATATGAATTACACATTTATATTAAGTATATTATTATAAACCTACACATGGTTGTAAAGCCAGAGTTATGTTTTTGCACGAGTCACGTGTTCTGAGTACTGAGCTATGACAGTCTTTTGTAGAGGAGAAGCTAAGAAATAATTAGGAAAATCTAGTCCACTAGGATGTGACTGATTATCCAATCAGTTTCCCACAAGTCAATCATTTCCATCACAATCTACAAGGTCATGATTTATAGATGTTGCTAAATTAACCAACTTAAATAATCTTCAGTCTTTCTGTAAAATGTAAAGACAGATACCATAGCTCACCAAAATAGCTTACACTGGCTAATCTTTGGCACACTTATCTACTTCTGTTCACTTTAAGTTGTATGGTTCAAGAATTAGTTGTGCTTGTTCCTAAACCGTTTTATGCCAATTATACTTACTGTAATTTTGTCATTTTATTAAATAGCATGTAAACCAATAAAATGTGAGTGTAAACAGTTGGTGTTTTGGGACTTCCCTGGTGGCAAGAATTTGCTTGCCAATGCAGGGGACGTGGGTTCGAGCCCTGGTCCGGGAAGATCCCACATGCCGTGGAGCAACTAAGCCTGTGCACCACAACTACTGACCCTGCGTGCCACACTACTGAAGCCCACATGCCTAGAGCCTGTGCTCCACAACAAGAGAAGCCACCACAGTGAGAAGCCCATGCATCACAATGAAGAGTAGCTCCCACTCACAACTAAGCCTGTGCGCCACAAATACTGAGCCTGCGTGCCACAATTACTGAAGTCCACGTGCCTAGAGCCCGTGCTCCACAACGAGAAGCCACTGCAGTAAGAAGCCCGCGCACCGCAACAAAGAGTAGCCCCCACTCACTGCAACTAGAGAAGGCCCACGCGCAGCAACGAAGGCCCAATGCAGTCAAAAATAAATAAAGTAATTAATTTTAAAAAAATGTTGGTGTTTCTGTGGAAAAGGTTTAAAGCTTTGGAAACATTTGATAAAGCTGAGTCATATATTTTAAAAATTACTGTTGAACAAGGAACTGTTCTGTAATGAGAGAAATAATAAAACGCTTATGAAAATAACAAGCATGGTTTATACAAGAAAGATAACATACAAAACAAATTAATAGATTCTAAGCAGAAAAAATGACCTTAGCCTGACATCAAAAGAGTAGTCAGCTGAATTTATGTTTTCAGTTAAAATTAAATGTTCAAGAAATGTATTATTTTAATGATTCTCTCATTTAAACATATTTTTCTATTAGCCAACAAAATCGGTTCTAAGCATTATAGAGTAAGAGGGCTTCTAACCATCTCTGGCTATATTAAGTCTGACATATGACTTCACATCATATGTCACCAGGGAAATGCAAATTAAAACAATTAGATGCCACTCTACACCCGTTAGAATGGCTAAAATGCAGAATATTGGCTGGTGAGGATATGAAGCAACAGGAACTCTTATTCATTGCTGCAAAATGATACAGCCGCTTTGGAAGACAGTTTAATGAATGGTTTCTTATAAAACTAAATATACTCTTACCGTATGATCTGGCAATTGCACTGCTTGGTATTTACCTAAAGGAGCTGAAAACTATGTCCACATAAAAACCTGCACACATATTTATAGCAGTTTTATTCATAATGGCCAACACTTGGAAGCAACCAAGATGTCCTCCAGTAGGTGAACAGATAAATTGTAGTATATCTAGACAACGGAATATTATTCTGTGCTAAAAAGAAATGAGCTATCAAGCCATGAAAATACATGGGTAAAATTGAAATGCATATTAGTAACTAATAGAAGCCAATCCAAAAAGGCTACATACTGTATAATTCCAGCTGTATGACATTCTGGAAAAGGCAAAACTATGGAGGCAGTAAAAAGACCAGTGGTTGCCAGGGTTTGGGAATAGGCAGAACACAGAGGATTTAGGGGACAGGGAAAATACTCTGTATGATTCTATAACATTGGATACATATCATTATACATTTGTCCAAACCCACAGAACGTACAACATCAAGAGTGAACCATCACACCCGCACACAACAACAAAGAGTAGCCCCCGCTCGCCGCAACTAGAGAAAGCCTACGCGCAGCAACAAAGACCGGATTCAGCCATAAATAAATAAATAAAATTTTTAAGAACAAGAGTGAACCACAACAAACTATGGATTTTGATCAGTTACGATGTGTCAATATAGGTTCATCAACTGTAACTAACGTACCACTCTGGTGGGGGATACTGGTAATGCAGGAGGCTCTGCATGTGTGAGGTCTGGAGTATGCCAACTCTGTACTTTCTGCTCAATTCTGCTGTGAGCCTAGAACTGGCTCTAAAAAAAACTGTCAATAAAAAAAAAAGAAAGTCTACAGGACGACAGTGAATGGACAGTAGAGCAGATACAAGTATGGAATCCAACCTTTGAACAACAGTTTCCTTTTGTCACTCATGGCTATAATGTTTGCCCATCCTTTAGTAAGGATATGTAGTAATAGTACATAGTTTGAGAGATATTACAGTAAAACCCACAGTTCGCATAAATTATAATTTGTTAGATACATGGCTAAGTTAGCTATGTAGTAAACCGCTTTTAGCTTCATTATAATATTGCTTTGATTCTTCTCAATTATTTCATTTTCAAAACCTCCAATCATACCCAAACCAAGACCACCTAACCAGACTCTAACTAGGCTATGCCTAGGCAAGAATTACCCTTGGTTCTGTCTGTTGGGAACCAGGTAAATTACTCATATACGACAATTACAGCTGCAATGTAAACTGTATATCTGCCTGTTTTAACCTTACCAAGTAGGCAAGTTTTTTAAGTATACCCCACAGTCAGATAATCAAGTACTTTATACCTTTTTAATATATTTTGAAAGGTCTCTATAGCATACACTTAAGTAACTATTTAAATATCCAATCATGTTCATTAATTAAATTGTGTTTTCCCAGATTCTTATACAATAATGACCAAGGCAAACTGACAAGTAATTATGTGTAATATCTCTGCCTTCAAGAAAACTATTCCTAAGTCATGCCCCCCCGGATAAATATCTAAATTTTTTCTGTCTCTGCAATTAGATATTCTAATCTCTACTTTAAAAAAAAAAATTGGGGCTTCCCTGGTGGCGCAGTGGTTGAGAGTCCGCCTGCCGATGCGGGGGACGCGGTTCGTGCCCCGGTCCGGGAGGATCCCACGTGCCGCGGAGCGGCTGGGCCCGTGAGCCATGGCTGCTGAGCCTGCACGTCCGAAGCCTGTGCTCCGCAACGGGAGAGGCCACAACAGTGAGAGGCCCGCATACCATAAAAAATAAATAAATAAATAAAATAAAATTGACTTAACAACTGAGTTTAGAAGGCTAAGAACTCTGGTGTTATAGCAAGAAAAGATGACAAATCCTCAATTCTAAGAAGCTTATAATTGAAAAGTTCAGGAAAAAATGAATAGTATTTTAAGAATACATGCCACTTGCAACTTGAAAATAAGTGCATAAACCACCTGGCAATGTTCATGCAAGATTAAGTATGGTATGACAATAACAGTTTCATCTGCAAGATTCCAATTCATCCACTTTTACTAAGAGCCTTATTTTACCAACACCACCCTCTTCCTCTCTTTTTATACCCAATGCATCCCCAAGTCACAGTTCATTCTACCTTCTACTTGTTTCTTAAAATCCATTCACTTCTACCTTTACTGCCACTAACCTAGTGTGGTCTAGTTCCTACACTACCTCATTTCTAGACAGAAGTACTCCTATAGCCTCCTAACTGAGCCACTCATATCCATTCCTTGCCTCCTCCTTAAATAGTCAAACTCCTTCCCATCACAGGGCCTTTACATATGTTACTCCCTCCATCTAAAAAACTCTTATCTGTTCTGGACTGAAAAATGCCTACTCATCTTTCAGACTTTCATGTAAATTCCATTTTGTCAGAGAGGTTCTTCCCTGATACAACAAATTAAATTATGCTTCCTCAGTTATTCTCTCTCCTGTCACATTTGCTTCTTCTTATTCACAGCAATGATCACAATTTATAATTATGTTTATTCGTGTGTTTACATCATATTTCTATCCCACTGAACTCTAGGGTCTTTAACGACAGAAATTAGACCATATTTATTCACTATTGTACGCTCACTGGTTAGCAGATTGCCTGGCACAGAGTAGGTGCGAGTAAGTATTTTTAAATAAATCAGTGAATGAATGAAATATTATACCATTGGTTAGTGCTGTGACAATTAATTTTAAATGCTTTGGGAAAACAACGAACATTGAATGAAAGCAGATTTTTTTTTAATTAAACTGCATTCCCTTCAAAATCTTACCAAACTTTTTTCTTAACATCCAGGATCCTATCTGAAAAATCTGTTTCTATATACAAGTTGCATACACAGTTAAAAGTATTATTGCTTATTGCAGTATTTACACCAAAATTGTTTGAGTTTACACTTTTGTGGTCGTAAATATTCAATTTTGTCCTCAAAAGACTTTAGTTGGCTGGCATAAATAAACACACACACACAATATTATCTGCTAAAAAGTCTTATTAGCAGTGCCTAAAATATTCTTATTTTAAAGTTGGTGAATCTGAATTGTACTCTAGATAAAGTCAGAATTACCATTTATACTCATTTTATTTCCACTCTCAAAGTATATGCAAACAGGCTTATAAAAATTGACAAATTTGATCCAAATAAGTAAATGCAGTATAGTAAGCGAAGTACCTTGGGTTTTGCTAAATATTGAACGTTGTATGCTAAATGCTCGTGGTACCTATTGATGACTACTTCAGATTCCTAGCTACATGACGGATATTAATCGTCAATACAGAATACTGATATTTGGCTTTCATCAACCAATGTCAAGTATCAAAAATGTCAATATTTAAAATGCAAGACCCAGGACTTGTCAAAGCCAATGATTGTATTATTACGACAAATACTGGTCATAACTCTGAAAGCTCAGAGAAGTAACTTGCTGAGGATCATAGATTTAAATCCAGGCTTGTCAGATTCCAAAGCTCTATACAATAACGCTTCCCAGATGGCCAGACTGCAAATGGGTCGTTTTCTTGTATCATCTGTTTAGACTACATTCCTACGTACCCAGAATATTTAGATAACTGATCATCATTTATATTCACATTCATTCATATTCTCTCTCTCTCCCCTACACTTCCCCCCAAGCCTCTACAGGCAGTGCTCTTGAGTGCATTCCCTTTTTAAAATTATCCCAGAGCACCCTCTGGATACATGAAAAAAATCGCACAATCATTGCCCCATCAACTTCCAGTCATCTCCTTGCTCTTCGCTCTCACGGGCAGCTCTAGTAACAGCCTTCCACATGTTCAGGTTTTAGATGTCTATGAGATTCCAGAACCTCAGCAACCCCAAATTCCAGCCAGGGGATTCATATCAAGCTCATATCACTTGGTTTACAGTGACAGATGAGCACCCTCCCCCCATTCCATTCTCGCACCCCACCAACATGTTCACCAGGGCCCCAACTTCAATCTCATACACAGAATGGAGCAGACAATGCTGGTAAGGCTCTTAGCGTGTTGTGTATGGGTAACTGGTATGGGGGAACCTATTATACTATTCTTGGCATTTGGGATCGCATGCAAAACTGAGAGTCCCACTTTAATACCTCATTGTATTTATATTGATAAAAATATACGAAGGACCAGAAAAAAATAGGTGTTAGCATTCATGTTTTGATAAAAGATAAAATGCTGGTCCTGCCCCTCTTGCTTTCCTTTCCTTCATCCTGTTCTTGCACATTTTCTCATGTAAACTTGTAGTCCCTTCAAAATTAGAAGAAAAAACAAAACAGGAATATTAATGTAAATGGACATGATAAATGTAAATGGGTGATGAAAATATCCTAAAACTGGTTATGGTGATGATCTCACAAGTTGGTAAATATATTAAAACTTTTTATTGACTTCTATGTTTGAAATGGGTGAATTATGTTATGCACAATACACCTCAATAAAGTTAATATTTTTAAAATGTGTCTTTCAATATCATCAATACATAAGCTACCAAAAAAAATTCCAGGAAAATGCAGAGTATATATTATACAGTTTTTTAGAACTAAAGTTTTCATATGACAGAAGAATTAGAATAGATACTAATATAATTCAAACAAATTTCATTTAAGTATACAGCAAAGTGCTGATAGGAACAAGAGAAAAATTATAGCTAGAGGCTGACCTTCTATAATCAGTGCCAAAGCTAAAGAACTGATCTAGAGCAAGGATCTGATGATCCAGGTAAGGAGCTAATACTGAGGGGGCTGAGGTGGGGTCCCTGGGGATCAGAAAGGGAAGAACAAGGCTGATCAATGGATCAGGAGTTAGGAGACCTGGGTCTTTGTCCTGGTTCTGTTTTGAATTAACTAACCCTGAGTAATTCATTTCACCTGAGTCTCAGTTTTGTTATCTAGAAATGATACAAAGATAATAATCCTTGCCTACCTCCCATAACTATCGTAAGGACACAATGAGACAATGCGTATGAAGCATGCTGAAAAATGCAACGTAGCATTAAAAGGCTAAAACTCCAAACAGGCTTAATGAGGAAACAAAGGATTTTGCTTTTGTTTTGAGGGATCTGGGATGGTAATAAGACACTAGGCTGAAAGTATCTTAGCCTGACAGAGAATCCATGTGAGTAAGAGAGCATGTGTGCATGAGCAACCATCAGAGGCACAAACAACTCAACCTGTTCAAGCCTGGAGTGAGTCCAAAGGACCACAGATAGAAAAGTGGTCTTAACGTTCTGACCCAAAGAAGTTCCTGAAAATCTTCAGATGTCTTGAAAGACATCAGTACAGTCATTTTCTTAATAAGAACCATGACTACTTTAGAGCTATTCCAAAATAATCATATAGAAATGAAAATTGTACTGAGTTCATGTAGAAAAATAGACATTATGGATTCATGGAAAACACTCTGCACACCACCAGCACCTCCTCCTCCTTCATCTCCACCACCACCACCAACTCCAACACCACCACCAACTCCAACACCATCAACATCACCAACAGTAACAACCCCACCACCACCTCCTCCTTCATCTCCGCCACCACCACCAACTCCAACACCATCAACATCACCAACAGTAACAACCCCACCACCACCTCCTCCTTCATCTCCACTACCAACTCCAACACCATCAACATCACCAACAATAACAACCCCACCACCATCACCAACACACACACACACACACACACACACAAACCTCTGCTATAAATTCCTCATTTACTTAGCCAAGAATAGAGACTTTAACAGAAAAAAAGTAGTTACACAAAATGGGGGGATGCAGCACATCTTTGCATAGATTTCCCTTCTTCCTTGGTTCCCAGAGCTTGCTGGTGTTGCCAAGGACCCGCCTCCTCCATGTGACCAGGGTACTGCCAGAATTGAGAGAGAAACCTAGTTCTCACCAGGATTCTCTTCCTTCCCAGACTTAGTTCACCACTCTGGAGGAACTTATGTTAACAGCCCTGCTTTTCTTTTTGAAGTGGCACTAAAAACATCTGGTTCTTAAACTCAACTAGTCATGAGTAAGGTCATATTCCCCAGGTAGAGAGGTCCTGGAGAGCTGGGGAAGCAAAGTCAACACCCGATATCCCTGAGCAGTATCTCCTCCTCCGCCGCCTTGCAATCACCCAGAGAGCCCAGCTGTGCATGGTTACATCGACCTCAACCCATTCGAAAAGTTTTGAGGCAGTTTAAGAAATACAGGCATTCAACTTCGATTTTAAAATACACATTTTTTACATAAAAAATTCAAACAAGATAAACACATGAAAAACTTAAGCAAAATTAGTTTCAAGGAAAAAGGAAAATAAGGGTAAAGGAAAATTTAAACTCAAATTCAATATAACATTAAGTAATTGTGTCACGATTCTATACTATAACTGAATCACTTTTCTGTACACCTGAAACTAACACAACACTGTTCATCAACTGTACATCAATATAAAATAAAAATTAAAAAGATTCTATACTAATATTCATTATTTATTCTTTACTATATACCTTGTCAGTTGATAAAATGTAGATAAAATACTAAACTTAACCTATGAAAACTATATAAAATGCAGGCCTACTCATTAAATAAATATTTACTATATGCCTATTATGTGCCTCTTGTGTGCTTACTGTGCACTGTTCCAGGCACTGGGGAACACCAATGAACAATACACAGCAAATCCTTGCTTTTTAGTCAGTGGAAACAAGTATATCAAGACAAATGAGTAAATTATAGAGTACGTGAGAAGATGGTAAGTACTTTGGAGAAAAGTTAAGCTGCAAGGGAGACAGAATACAAAGAAGTGGGAAGTCACACAACTGCAAATAGGGTGGTTGAGGAAGACCTCACTGAGAATCTGGGCAAAGACTTGGAGGTAAGGGTCAGCCCAGAAGATAAATAAAGTAGAGTGTTATAGGCATGGGGAGTAAAGAGCACAAAACCCTGGGGCTGGAAAGTGCATTGTGACATGCTGAAGGACGAGCCAGGAAACCACTGCGGCTGGAGCAGAGGGAGCTAGCCAAGTGTAGAGAAAGACAGTAAAAGGTGTGGTGAGGAAATTATTTAGGTCCATGGAAAGTCAATAAAATGTTAAGTTAGAAGTGACATGACATGACTTCCATTTTAACCGGATGACTCTGGGCTTCTGTGTTGAGAACACAGTGTATGAGTCAAGGTCACAGGAGGGAGGCTGCCGCAGTGATACAGTCGAGAGATGACAGTGGCTTTGACCAGGAGGGTGGTGAAATACGTAGTGACAAGTGTCATACTCTGATGTATTCTGAACCTATGTTCTTTGCCTAAAGACGGGCTACCCCTTCTATCTTTGAGGTTTTGTTTCAGGTAAAGCAGGTATCAGGCGAAAATTATTTTTGGTCATACTACACGGAGTAGATTTGGGGTCTTCATGTACGCCCTAAAGATTAAAAACAAAAACCTATGTATCCCCTCCTGAAGTCTTGATTCCCCCCCATGAAGTTTTAAGTTGACATAAATTTATATAAGATTACAAAGAATGTAATTTCTGGTAACGTAAACAGTGAAATTTTAAAACAGAACTTCTATATCACCTAAATGGTTAGTTTTACCACAAGAGACCCAGACTCTTGGTCAGACAGTATTCTGGGTGTGTCTGTTTCTGGGTGAAATTAACATCTGAATGAGTAAAGCAGTTTGGCTTCCCCACTGCACACCCCTCCCCGGCTTCCCCCATAATCTGAGGGCCTCATCCAGTCAACTGAAGACCTGAATAGAACACAAAGCTAAGTAAGAAGGAGCTCCTTCCTGACTGTCTTGAGCTGGGATGTTGGTCTTTTCCTGTCATTGGATTTGAACTGAAACACTGGCTCTTTCTGCGTCTTGAGCCTGCCAGTTTTTGGACCAGAACTTAGACCACTGGCTTTCCTGGGTCTCCAGCATGCCAACTGCAGATCTTGGGACTTCTCAGTCTCCAAATCACATGAGCTAATTCCTTCTAATCTCTTAATCTCTCTCCCCCCATGCCCATAACCCCCTCTCCCATGTGTGGATGTGTATATATGTATGTATGTATGTATGTATGTATGTTCTGTTTCTCCAGAGAATCCTAATAGAAACACCATCATCCATTTCAAATATAACCAACCCAGTTCAAGCTCCTCCTTATCAGCTGGAAAATTTATGTAATTTTTTTCCTTTAACTCTTTTATTCAGTCTACTTCCCCACAGAACTTTATCCCAATGTAGCATACGTTTATGTCGGAAAGTCTTTTATTGTTCATGCTACCATACTTCTTTGCAAGAAAATATTTCAGATTGCTGCTCTGTTCAGTGCCCAGGTAGATTCTAGACCCCTGCACAATACAGTAAGACTCAGGATAGATAAGGAGATGCCATTCTTGGCTAAAATGGGGAAAGAGTAATTGTGAAAGGGGAAGTGAAAAATACAGTCCGGACACTGCGAACTGATGCCCTCAAAAACCTTCCACACCTCAGGTGTTCGGGTACCCCAGGAATACCTGTTTAAAGCCCCCTGCAGTGGACTACCCATTTGTCTGATAACTAAAAGTATTTTCTATGTATAATCCTAGGCTAGCTGCTTGGTTTCGCCTACGCTGCCGTAAGAAGTGAGGAGGGCAGCCCCGGGCAAATGTCTTCGTAAGCAGCTCAGCTCACTCTAAAGGATGCTAACCCCAGCTTTCATCTGACACTCTGCTAGGGTACCAAGCCTCTCTTTAACCAGCTACACAGAATAGCTGCACTCTAGGCCTTATGTGCCAGGGAGTAATGCCACCTCAAATTCAAAGGCAATGAATATTCTCAAACCCTCAGCTGAGGAAAACAATACACAGGGAAGATTGCTGAGAGGACAAGTCGTCTTCCTATCGGTGGGCCAAATCAGATCAGCAGAGAACAGGGTACCTCAACAGAACCTTGCAGTCGCTTTTACAAAATTTTGCTTTGAAGTGATGCTATTAACTCAAAAATGTTTTAGGAGGATCAGCCTTACAAAACTTGATTTTCAAAACAAAACACAGTGTACTCTTTATGGAGGCTCCTGGGAGAAATTCTTGTCTGGTGTTGGTGCCAAGAGTAGTTATAATCATCCTGAGAAAATGGTTTCTCTTTACTCCTCCAAGTGTTTCCTCTTCCCTCTATCTCATAGAAAACCCAGAGATGAAGTTTTGGCCCCTGTGCCTTATGCTTAGGTCATTCTGACATGCAATTTAATTGTATTCTTGGTTTTACGTTGTTCCCACCATTTTCTTACTTTTGATTTTTACTATGTCCAATATGATGTATTCTTAGCGGCCAAAGTTGCTTCTGGCATGAGGGAATATACATATAAATACCTATCTATGTACAAACACACGGCAATTTTGTCCTATAATCTCATGCCCCTTTCACTTCCTTCTACATCCATCTACAGAGCTACTTCCCTTTAAAATATTGCCTATTTTTTTTTTAATGCTTAGAGTCATGAATATGCTATATTCTGTCACATCAAGCCAGGGTACCAAGAGCATAAGGTACAATCATTTGGGCCTCCAAAAGTAATACAAAACTAGACAGGATACAGGAGTATTTAATCAACAATAACAAAAAACCAAAATCTAATTCTAGGTTTTAATTAGCAATTGTTTGAGTTCCTACTTTGTTTCAGACACTAAGCTATATGTAAGGAATTAAAAGGAAATTAAAAGAATGGTTCATGATTCAAAAAGACCACTACAGTCCGTGCATGAGAGGAGTTACATACGTATATATGTACCTATGCGTGCCTGCATGTACGTACATACATACACCCACATACATGCATCATTAACACTAAGTCTACTTAAATCTATATCAGGTTACAAAGACAACAGCCCGTTAATGCCACTTCATGCTTAGTCACAGATAAAGGTTTCATACTGACTGCCATTGTTTAAGGGACTCCTTATCCATCGCTCTGGCTACAACAACAATTGTAAAGGTCTTTAATTTTGTCACTTATGATGACAGTAACAGGTTAATTCAAGAAAGACTGAATCCACCCAATTCAATGAGGACTGTGTGTGGTTTATTGTATGAATAGTTAACCGGAGAATGTCTGTCAAATTTTATCCCTTGATCAATGTGGCCAAGAGAACAGTCTCCATTCCTGACCAGTTTTGACCACTACTCATCTTATATTATGGAAATGTACGCAGTCTGTGATGACTAGAGCAGTTTCGGCCATGGTTTTCATCCTCAATTTTGCAGAGAAAATTTAAATTCTTAGAAGAAGCCTAAAATCCTTCCAAAAGGCAGGGTCTGACAAAAGTTTGGGATCTGTAAAAACTTTCAGAATTGTATTTTCAGTTTCATGACATACCACGTGATTTACAGAAATATACTTACTATTTGGAACAGAGAGCTCTGCATCAAAGATAACTTCCAAAGATAAGGGAACTAGCCTTGACTCAACTCTTTGAAACATTTTATAACCTTTTGCTAATGGAGAAGAGTAACCTAGGTTTTAGAAAGAATTCTCTTTAGCTAAAAGCACTTGAGTCCATTCTCTACGTCTGCGTCTTTATTCCTGTCCTGCCCTGAGGTTCTTCAGAACCCTTTTTTTTTTTTTTTAGATTCCATATATATGAGAAGATATGGGTATATAGGTATATGTATAGCTGATTCACTTTGTTATAAAGCAGAAACTAACACAACATTGTCAAGCAATTATACTCCAATAAAGATGTTAAAAAATAAAAATAAAAGCACTTGAATTAAATGTTACACAATTTATAATGTGCAGCCACATTTCATTCATTTTTTCCCCACACTCCCAATCATGATCTGTGGGTCCTTTTCTGTGCCCCCAGTTTGTTCCTCTCCCATGTCAATCCAAATGGGCTGCCAATCTCTTATTATCAGGGCCCTGATTACTATTTGCTGAAAATTCTCAGGCTGTGAAATTGCTTAAGGTTAAAATTTTAGTGTAGACTCTTTATCAATTTTATTGCTCAGGGAAGTAGACACCATATATATACTTCCAATTAACCCTACTTAACGCAGACTCTCAGAGTAAGGCAATTCTGGGAAATCACTACTGAATCGTTTCACACATTCCAGTGCGGTTTGCAAGTATACAGACGCACAAAAGTTAACCCTGCAAGAGGTCATGGTGGCCCATTCAGCCTATCAGCTGCACTGACTGCTCTTGCTTAAGTCGCCTCCCCAGCTAGCCTTTCCTCATCTCCCTTTAAAATATTCTATGTTTGCATCTTTCAGCTCGTGTGGAGACAGTGCCAGCATCCTACCACCTCTTACCACCTCAAATGCCGCCACCCTGGTCCATCAGCATCTCTCTTCTGGACTTCTCCACCAGTCTCCTAACTGATCTATTTCCACCCTGACTCCCTACCATCTGTTCTCCATGCAGCAGCAAGCAAGATCCTTTTGTCACTCACGGCTATAAAGTTTGCCCATCCTTTAGTAAGGATATGTAGTAATAGTACATAGTTAGATAGATATTATACTAAAACCCACAGTTCGCGTATATTATAATTTGTTAGATATATGGCTAAGTTAGCTATGTAGTAAACCGCTTTTAGCTTCATTATGATATTGCTTTGATTCTTCTCAATTATTTCATTTTCAAAACCTCCAGTCATACCCAAACCAAGACCACCTAACCAGACTCTAACTAGGCTATGCCTAGGCAAGAATTACCCTTGGTTCTGTCTGTTGGGAACCAGGTAAATTACTCATATACGACAATTACAGCTGCAATGTAAACTGTATATCTGCCTGTTTTAACCTTACCAAGTAGGCAAGTTTTTTAAGTATACCCCACAGTCAGATAATCAAGTACTTTATACCTTTTTAATATATTTTGAAAGGTCTCTATAGCATACACTTAAGTAACTATTTAAATATCCAATCATGTTCATTAATTAAATTGTGTTTTCCCAGATTCTTATACAATAATGACCAAGGCAAACTGACAAGTAATTATGTGTAATA
Organism: Aethalodelphis obliquidens; assembly: GCF_003676395.1. Lineage (NCBI taxonomy): Eukaryota > Metazoa > Chordata > Mammalia > Artiodactyla > Delphinidae > Aethalodelphis > Aethalodelphis obliquidens. The sequence continues at coordinate 44,212,166 of NW_020837952.1, read as the reverse complement.
TCTCTGCCTTCAAGGAAACTATTCCTTAGTCATGCCCCGCCCCCAGGATAAATATCTAAATTTTTTCTGTCTCTGCAATTAGATATTCTTATCTCTACTTTAAAAAATAAAATTGACTTAACTGAGTTTAGAAGGCTAAGTTTTCTCCAACACCTACAGAATATAGCAAAACCTGCTTAGCATGTCACATTAAGCCTTTTGACATCTGGCACCTACCTACTGGCTAAGCCTCATCTCCTACCCTAGCCCCATAGACTAAATTACTTGTAGACCAGGCGTGCCACAGCGTCTTCGCACTTGTTAGTTTCTCTGCCTAGAACAGCCTCCTCTGCTTTGTCCAGCTGGAAAGCAACTCATCTAAATGGTTCAGATGCTACCTCCTCAGGGAAGCCTTCTCTGATTGCCCCAGGACAGCCCTAGGCCCTCCCCTCCATGCTCCAATTCCACCTTGCATAGGTTTTCAAGCAAGCACATTGCTGTATTATTGTAACTATTTGTTTGCAGGTCAGTCTCCCAGTGAACAGCAAACCCCTTAATGAAAGCAACCATGTCTTATTAGTATTCATATTCCTAATGCTTGGCCTATGTTAAGTGCTCATTAAATGCCTCCTGAGTTAATTAATAGACAAATGAGTTAATGTAAGAATGTTAACAGAACACTGTGCAAAAGGATCAGAGCAACTGGTCCTCTGAATTTGGAAGTGTGAAAAACAAATTCAATTGCAAATTTAAAACAAATACATTTTTATGGTTAAATCAACAATTCAGAATATGGAGTTTTAAAGGAGGGACCAAGAAAAAGAAAAATCAATCACATCTATACAGATTTTTAAATATTTTTCCCCAGGTAATTTATTCATTCTATGGCGCTGAACAAACACTCCCATTTCCTTCTCATCCCTCAATACTTCTGGAAATATGTGAAGACTAGTAAGGACTTACCATAATATCAAATCATAATTTCTTCAAAAAAAAAAGACACTACTGGGCTTCCCTGGTGGCGCAGTGGTTGAGAGTCTGCCTGCCAATGCAGGGGACACGGGTTCGAGCCCTGGTCTGGTAGGTCCCACATGCCGCGGAGCAACTAGGCCCATGAGCCACAACTACTGAGCCTGCGCGTCTGGAGCTTGTGCTCCGCAACAAGAGAGACTGCGACAGTGAGAGGCCCGCACATCGCGATGAAGAGTGGACCCTGCTCGCCGCAACTAGAGAAAGCCCTCGCACAGAAACGAAGACCCAACACAGCCAAAAATAAATAAATAAAATTAAATATTAAAAAAAAAAGATACTATCAAGATATATGTGAAGAACTTTAAAACACCACTGAGATTCACAAAACAAGATGTGAATAAATGGGAACATATACTCTGTTTGGGGACAGGTTGGTTCAGTTTTGTAAAATATTCTCCCTAGATTAATCTATAAACTTAATTTAACCCTCCCCCTAAAACATGATTTTTTTAAGAACCAGACAATTTTCAAAGTTCACATAGAAAAAATAAGAATGTAAGAAGATACAGGAAAATCCTGGAACGAAAAAAGAGTAGTAAGTGAAGACGTGCCATCCCAGATATTAAAACATGAAAAACTAAAGAAATTAACATGGTGCAGAGTTAGCCAACAAACTGACAGTAAACAAAACAGTAAACTTTCCAAAAATAGCTCTAACTGCAGAGGGGGTTTAATAGATGATGCTACCCTTTCATGCCACCTTCACCCTGGTCCAAGTAAATATTATCTTTCTCAAGAATCATCACACTGAAGGCAAGGGAAAGATACATTGTTCAAGAAATGTTTGGAGCAGCTCATGCAGCTCAATATCAAAAAAACAAACAACCCAATCCAAAAATGGGCAGAAGACCTAAAGAGACATTTCTCCGAAGAAGACATACAGATTGCCAACAAACACACGAAAGAATGCTCAACATCACTCATCATTAGAGAAATGCAAATCAAAACTACAATGAGATATCATCTCATACCAGTCAGAATGGCCATCATCAAAAAGTCTACAGACAATAAATGCTGGAGAGGGTGTGGAGAAAAGGGAACCCTCTTGCACTGTTGGTGGGAATGTAAATTGATACAGCCACTATGGAGAACGGTACGGAAGTTCCTTTAAAAACTAAAAATAGAACTACCATACGACCCAGCAATCCCACTAGTGGGCATATACCCTGAGAAAACAGTAATTCAAAGAGAGTCATGTACCAAAATGTTCACTGCAGCTCTATTTACAATAGCCAGGACATGGAAGCAACCTAAGTGTCCATCGACAGATGAATGGATAAAGAAGATGTGGCACATATATACAATGGAATATTACTCAGCTATAAAAAGGAACGAAAGTGAGTTATTTGTAGTGAGGTGGATGGACCTAGAGACTGTCATACAGAATGAAGTCAGAAAGAGAGAAACAAATACCATATGCTAACACATATATATGGAATCTAAAAAAAAAAAAAGAAAATGGTCAGAAGAACCTAGGCAAGATGGGAATAAAGATGCAGACCTACTAGAGAATGGACTTGAGGATACAGGGAGGGGGAAGGGTAAGCTGGGACAAAGTGAGAGAGTGGCGTGGACATATATACACTATCAAACGTAAAATAGATAGCTAGTGGGAAGCAGCTGCATAGCACAGGGAGATCAGCTCGGTTCTTTGTGACCACCTAGAGTGGTGGGATAGGGAGGGTGGGAGGGAGGGAGAGGCAAGAGGGAAGAGTTATGGGGGCATATGTATACATATAACTGATTTACTTTGTTATAAAGCAGAAACTGACACACCATTGTAAAGCACTTATACTCTAATAAAGATGTTAAAAAATAAATAAAAATTTTAAAAAAGTTTGGAAAGAACAATGGGGTAGTTATGGGGAAAAATAAAATCGGATTTCTATTTCATTACTATAGCAAAATAAGTGTGAACCAAAGACATATACAAAACTAAAATCATAAAATTCCAACAATAAACTGTTGAAGAGTAAGTTTTATGACCCCAGAGTTGGACAGGCTTTTTTGATTATCCTGCAAAATCCAGAAAGTACCAAGGAAACGTATGACAACTTTACATAAAAACAAAACTCTTAGGCCCCAAATATTATAGACAATATCAAAGGATAAATGACAGAATAGCAGAAACTATTTGGGAAAAAATCTTATAGGAAACGTTTATTTCTTTAATATATAAAACGCTCCTAAAACTCAAAGCCAAAACTCAAATTTTAAAAGTGAGCTTGCGAAGGGCATGAACAGACTATTCACAGAAGAGGAAGATACAAAGTAAGCACGTGAAAAGATGCTCAAGTTAGACTATGAGATGCTACTTTCTCCCTAGCAGGTTAGCAATGATTTAAGTCAATAGCAATTTGCTAAGAGGCATCAAAATTTTTAATTCATATTCCCTGTGACCCAGCACTCCAATTTTACAAATCTTTCCTATAAACTTACTGGCACATAACCACTCCTCCCTAACCACCCTGCCTCCATCTCCACCAACCCCATTTCCTTGGTAGCTCTCTCCAGGAAACTGCAAGCTACAGTAGCTTGCCTAAACCGTACACCACCTGAAGAGCAACCATTCCTAAACCCTCTAGAATATCAACAGAGTCAAAGGAATGTAACCCTATTTGCTGCCATCTTGCGCTTTTCTCTTTGACCTCACCTTTTTCTTTTCCTGCCAGAAAGTCACCTCCTGTGTCTAGTAGATCCTCCTCCCATTGACCTCTGTGGCCACATGGTCTTTCAATTCCCTGGGTCAGACATCTCTTTGACTTATGATCCAAGACTTATAATCCAAGTGAATTTTTAATCACAATAAGCATCTCAGAGACTGAGAACAAAACCTGTGAGATCCCCCCGAAAAGCTTCAGTGTAAAATCATTAATCACAAACATGAAGAAGAAAGCACTATCTTAACTATTAAAGAAAAGTTCTGCTAAGCAGGTAAATACATACATACGAGAATTTCTCCAAACTCCTAACAGCAGAGAGACAATGATAATAATGAGTTAAAACTGTTCAGCAGTATAACCATCTTGTAGCCAGTGTGCTAAGTACTTGCCAAGTACCATCTCATTTAACTCAGCTACTCTATAAGATAGAGAATATCAGTTACCCCCATTTTTATAATTGAGGACAATGATATACAAAGAGACTAAGTAACCTGCTCAAGGTCCAAAGGCGAGTAACTGGCAGGGCCAGGATGGGAAGCAGACTATCTGCCCCAGAGCCCAGGCTCTCCACCACCAGGAGATATTTTTCTTTAAATCCTAATTCTTTTAGAAGCAAGGTAGAAAGTATTAACTGAAAGCTTGCTTGGAGTAGAATGGAACACTGATACTGAATTCAAGATCACACAGAACATAGAGTGGGAATTTTTAGAAATCCATAAATACTGCTTTTTGTTTCAAGTCACTATTTCCATTAACCAGTTCACAGAGATGTTCTACATTAGGCAGAACCTGTTTTTGGAAGCGTTGCTCATTGACATACATATGTCTCTCTGGATTTATCCTCCCTCCCCAGCTGAGATTCCTTGCTAAATTTCCTGTGTGTTCACTTCGGTTCAATCCCATCTTCCTCTCCTCGTGAGCTGTGCTCCCTGGTGATGTCCACCAATTCTCTGTCCCCTCCCAGGGCCCTAAGCTCCACACTCTGTCTTCCAGAGCGCCCTAACCTGCTCCACTCAGACTCAGGTGAGAGACAGATCTGTTCCCAACCCGTACACTGCTCTTGTAAATTCTGACAATTTTATCCGTGAGAAACATACGCGTGGGCTTTGATGTCCACAGTACTTTTCCTGTAAGTCAATTCAAGAACTGAATACCTGATTACAACTTTTGTTCATAGCACTCCAATGGTTTCAACAGTTGCACTTATCTAGTGGAAAAAACCCTCAAGATTTTGCTTTATGATAGACCAGTCAGAAAGTAAATATAAAAACAGTAGGCGGAAAACAATGAATGAAAAAATATTCGAAAATACATAAGTTAAATAAATCGAAAGAAAGCTAAAATGTGAAGATAATAGCAAAATCATTCATTTTTTTTTCTCCACAGTGCTTATCATCATCTGACATGTTTGCATATGCTAAAATGTCTGTTTCCTCTTCGCTTCCTACCAGAATGTTTGCTCCATGAAGACGAGACATTGACCGTTTTGTTCACTGTTTCTCCAGTGTCTAGAACTCAGCCAGAAGCATAGTAAATGCTCAATAGTACTTAAGTGAGTAAGTTAGTGAATGAAGCTTCTGCCTCATCATCTCTCGCTCCATAAACAAGATTCGCTTTCATACTCTGGCCAAGATTTTTAGAGATATTCCTAACTCCTCAATCTCTTTTTAGGTTACTTTCAAGATGGAGAGTCATCTGATCAGATCCAATTCTGAGACACACAAAACTTAACTACTCACCACTCCCTACACATATGTTCCCTGATTCTTAAAAGAAAAAAAAAAAAAAGGAGAGAAGAGGCACAGCAGAAAATTTTCTAAACCACTTCTTCACCTACATGAAACTAGTTCATGCACGCCTATACCCACTGGTTCATAAGATGACTGTATTCTTTGTAAGTAGCACAAAGCTAATTGAAAAAGGAAAAAAAAATGTCAGTTACTAGTAATAAAAGCACCAAAGGGCCCGGGGGGTTCTTTACACTCTGGACAGTGTGTTAAGAGGCACTTCAGTGACCTCCATCCTCAACTCTCTCTAGGTCTAAAATTGATTGATTTAGGTTAGATTTCCCAGCTTCATTTCCTTGTGATGACTTTGAATATCAAACTATACCCTCAAGGGCAAAAGGGATGGCTGAGAAATAAATGTCTTACGCTAAGCAACTGCTCTCTTTCCCTGCGGAATACAGACTTATGATTTAATTAAACCCAAGGAGAGATTCCAAACAATTTCCAACTGGCTTTTCCTAGACCCTATTAATTACCTCCCAACTTACAGAAAAAAATCAACTACCATTCAGATCTTCTGATACCATTCCCATCTCCCCCACCCAAAGGTTCCTTGTCTTCCTCTGCATTTTCCACTCTCCTCCCCCCACCCCTACCCCACTCCCTCTACTTCCCAACCAAAGCCACCTAATGGTTGACCCACCATCCGACGTCTAGGTTCTTGCTCAAGCCAGCCCCTCTGCCTGGAATGACCTTTCTACTCCCACCTCACCTGCAAGCCTACAGCCTACTAGAATCTCTGTAACTGTCCGCCTTATAACAAGGTCATTTGCACGCAGAACAAGTTCTCACTAGTTTGTGGCCTTTTGGAAGACAGGAATTACACAGCTGCTTTTTTTTTATTTAAATCTTTCATTCCTGGGGACCTAACAATGCTTTGCTTATAGAAAACACTTAATTCTTGTTTACTTTATTGAAACTCATTTGGAGGCAGAGACATTTTCTGGGGTTTTGCATACAATTTCTAATGGATTATGTCAGGATGGCTGCCAATCTCTCTATCCTTCTCCGTACAATTCATATAGTCACATTGTTTTGAAAAATTAAGTTTTCCACACAGAGCAGTAGCTGTCAATACCAGCACCCTAGGTTTTCTATGGTGATTCATGACCCATTTGATCAAGAACTATTGGATATCTGTTAATCAGCAGTCACTCAGCTGGGCCTTGGGATATAGAGATGAAAACACGGTCCCTGCCCTCAAGGAACAAGATGTCTATTTGGGAGAGAGAGCCAAGTAGACAAGTAATTGTAGTTTATAAAGTCCTATGAGACCTTTATAAAGTCCTATGAGGTCTGTAAGAGGACAGACAGGGTCTACCTAGCTCAGCTTTGGGCACAGGGGTCAATAAAGGTTGTAAAGTGTCAAAAAGCTTCTGTGGGAGATGATATCTGAACTTGAAAGTTAGTCTCAGGAGAGGAGAGACATTGCAGGCAGAGGCAACGGTATGTGCAAAGGCACTGAGGCAAGAGACAGCTCCTTATTTCTGAGCACCGCAAATGTTTTGTTACTTCTGGAACATTCTAGGGGAGCTGCAGAACAAGAAGCAGAGCATAGAAGCAATGGCTGTCCATTATGATGGGCCTGCTATACAAGGCCAAGGAGTTTGGTCTTTAACCTGTAATTAGTTCCATGGACGCTGTGCTATCCAGACTATAAATTTAGGATTCCAGGATCAGGCTAGTTTTGCCACAGAATGGAACAGTCATCTTGTGAATCACAACAACAGTCCAAACAAATTAATCTCTTTTGTTCAGTCAGGTAACAAAATCACAAGCTAAAAATACCGTTTTGGAAAACGGGAAGATATACATGGCAAGGAGAGCAAAGGTGCCTTTTTATGAAAAGAACTTCTCAGTGGAATAATCACAGGAAAGAACTTCCCCAGCAAACTGTTTCTCAGCTGGACTCTGAGAAACGGTGAGAAACAGAAAGCAGATTACTGGCTGAAAAATCAAGAGAAGATAAACTCCACGAAGCATCGCTAGACTGAACTCCCTCAGAGCAGTGGCCACATCCAGCTGTTTCACCACCAGATCCCTACTGCCTGGCATTAGGGCGGACACAATAGGTGCTCAATGAGTATTAGGTGAATGAATGGACCAAGGAACTGATCCATAAACATCACCCCTCTATAAAACAGAAATAAATGGTTGAAGCACAGGGGGGGAAATTAAGCATAATGTTTTTAAAATTCTTGAAGTGTTCATAAGAAAAGCAGTTTCAATATTAAAAAAATGCATTTCGGGGCTTCCCTGGTGGCACAGTGGTTGAGAGTCCGCCTGCCGATGCAGGGGACCCGGGTTCGTGCCCCGGTCCGCGAGGATCCCACATGCCGCGGAGCGGCTGCGCCCGTGAGCCATGGCCGCTGAGCCTGCGCGTCCGGAGCCTGTTGCTCCGCAACGGGAGAGGCCACAACAGTGAGAGGCCCGCGTACCACCAAAAAAAAAAAATGCATTTCCACACAAGCATGAACACATGACCATGAACAGTTGTTTGATGTGACTCACTCTGACTGGTACAGCCACGTAATCTGCATGAAAGAAACCCAGAAATAATGGACACCAGTGAGTTAGATGCCACAAAGCAGTTTTGTGAGCAAAGAATAACACAGTAAGTGTCAGCTGTGTATCGTGGAAGGGGTCCCACACCAGGAGTGGAGCTGGAGTCTAAGTAAATCCATGCACATTGCACTCAACTGTCTTGTCCAGGTGCTAACCAGATCACTTTCTTGAGGAAGTGACTTAACTTCCCTGGACCTTGGCTTTCTTGTCTATGAAACGAGAGGGTAGGTGAGATGCTCCTCGAGGTCCCTTTTGATACGAAGAGGTATTTCAAGATGTCCCAGGGGCAGCAGGTCGTCATCATACACACACGAGCCCTGTTCACGAAGGATCACCATTTTCACATGTTTCTGAGTAACTCTGCTGCTCACGTCACTGTCGTAGTGCTGGGGGCTTTGTAAATCATGGGACGGTAGAGCCCATCCCCTCTAGGAACGTCTCATCTAGATCAATTGCCTTAGAAATTACCCATCTAGTAAAAAGACAGAGCTGGAACAACAGTTCATGATTTTTAGTGGTTGGGGGAGCCCTCAGATTACCTGGCCCACCAAGCCCAATGTAGCAGATATGACTTTGAATCTGACAGCCAGTTAGTGGCTGGGGACACACTGGCACCCGGGGTCCTGAAGACATCCTGCTGTGACTGGCCGTGGCCTCCAGACACTCATTCCCTCTGACACTCACAGGAGGTCTCCAGTGGGAGACCAACAGGAAAAATGTAAGTGAATTCCTGCTGTATTACAATATGTCTGCTTCCTATAAGAATGACTGCAAGCTGAAAGGTCACTCAGCAGATGCCTAATTAAGGGTCAAAGATTTCTATTACAGAACAGGCCCACAAAATCTGTCATTACGTGTTTTTAACAATTTCTTGGCTCTTCAGACTTAAGGGCCAACAGCCTGACTGGAGAATTAAATGCTAAGTATAGGGAGGAATTTTCCCCTTTCGTCTTACGTTATTTTGGGGCTGTGATTTGATTCTCCTCCAAAATTCTGCCAACTCCCTTTACCACCCAAGAGATATAACTTGCACATAAACATTTATGACAGTCTGGGTAGATTATTATGCTCCTAAGGACATGCTTTTTTTCTGCGAAGCTGGTCTGGTGACTACAGTCCTAAATGAATTCTGTAGGGAGACGCATTTCAAAAATGCAGTCTTCAACAGCTCATGAAGAACTTCTCCTCTTTTATACAATCTGTCTGAGTTGCCAATTGAATAGCAAGTTCCTTTCAAAGTAGATCACCATAGCTGGTGTTGGAAGTGGTTTTGAATCTCAGTTAAAGCATGGTTCTCCCTCTAAGCAGCTTTATGGGGGAGGTGTATGTTCTCTCTACTCCGTGAAAAAAAAGGCTCATGGAGAGGTGGTAAAGGGAATATATCGCCTTAATTATATTGTAAAAAGCCACAGGAAAATTCAGCCAACATCCTTCATGATATGGTTCATTCAATTGCCAAAGAAAGGCTGTATCACATAATCAAGTGGTTTCATTTTGTATCATCCATAAACTCCCCCCTCTTTATAGGAAGACCTTTTAAATAGTAAACATTTCAAGATTTGAGGTCAGTCCAACCTAGACAAATCTAGAATGTCATTAATTAAAATGTAAACTGATTCTATTTCTGGTCCTGGTAATCAACTATGGAAAATAGTTTCAATGAGAAGAATGCCTGCAGACATATGAGGTTATATTTATATTAACAGGGACAATTTCTTCTCTCAGTTACATGATTACAGGTTGAGCACTAGAGTCTTGGTTACTAAAAGAGAAGGTGTTGGGACTTCCCTGGTGGCACAGCGGTTAAGAATCTGCTTGCCAATGCAGGGGACACGGGTTCAAGCCCTGGTCCAGGAGGATCCCACATGCCACGGAGCAACTAAGCCCATGCGCCACAACTACTGAGCCTGTGTGCCACAACTACTGAAGCCCACGTGCCTAGAGCCCGTGCTCTGCAACAAAAGAAGCCACCACAATGAGAAGCCCGCGCACCGCAACGAAGAGTAGCCCCCGCTCACCGCAAGTAGGGAAAGCCAGCGCACAGCAATGAAAACCCAATGCAGCCAAATAAAATAAATTTATAAAAATAAAAAAGAGAAGGTGTTAACCAACTCTTGATTAATCCAATGATCTTCACTGAGTTTATATGTGTACACGAATGCCTATTCATTCATAGAAATATAAATAAAGCAGAACTGGGAAAAAGTAGAAAGGAAGATAATGGAGAATTCTGAATACTGGTTCAGAATATAAACTACAGGTTTCAAATTATTGAATAGAATAACATCAAAAGAAACTGTAAAAGCACTGTTTTAATGATAGATGTAATTAAGAAATGTGAAAAGGGACTTCCCTGGTGGTGCAATGGTTAAGAATCTGCCTGCCAATGCAGGGGGCATGGGTTCGATTCCTGGTCCAGGAAGATCCCACATGCCGTGGAGCAACTTAGCCCGTGCGCCACAACTACTGAGCCCACGTGCCACAACTACTGAAGCCCACACGCCTAGAGCCCGTGCTCCGCAACAAGAGAAGCCACCGCAATGAGAAGCCCGCGCACAGCAACGAAGAGTAGCCCCCAGTCGCCGCAACTAGAGAAAGCCCGTGCACAGCAAGGAAGACCCAACGCAGCCAAAAATTTTTAAAAAAAAGAAATGTGAAAAATGAGTAACTGCATCTACAACTATCTAGGTATTTCTAGACCCATTTCAAATAAGTACAACTTGCTAGGGTTGCAAGCAAAATTGGTTACAAGGCACAGCAGCTAAATAAACACACACACAAAACGCAAAAAATGTTGCAGTGACTTCATCACATCAAGAGGCTAAGAGTTACTGGCTCCACTCAGCACAGCTTTTACGGATATTTTCTGCAGTGACTGTGTATGCTGCCTTCAGAGACTCTACAAAGGAATTAACCTGACACCATGTTGTGAGACAAGCAAATGCTAAAGAATGCACTCTCCCAATTCAAAGAAATTCCCAAAGGTGGTTATCTGGAGGGGGATGGAGGGAAAATTGGGGAAATCCCTACCAAGAGGGGCGGGGTGGGGGGGGAGCTAGCTAGAGAATGCAAAGCAGTATCTCAAATTTTTCTCCTCTCTAAATGAGCATGCTACAACTATTGAAAATATGTACACTTAACAGTCACAAGTAAACAGTACATTTGTGTATATGCTTGCACATATACAATTCTGATTGCATGGGTGAATGTTCTGCTCAGTAAAATAAAGGAAGCCCACTGAATTTCCTCTCTCAAAGCTAAAGTTGCTACTAATTAAAACAAAATATTTTCTAAAGGCATCTGAAATGGCCTGCAGTGTGAAATGCGGAGTCTATTTCCATGACACCCAAGCTGACTCTAACTCTTTCCATCTTGATGAATTCGTCAAGTTGAGTTGCCAAGCACCTGATAAAAATCCTTGCGATTGGAGGAAAAAAATTAATCAAAGAAAACACCAGTAGAAATGAAAGTAAACAACGAAACATTAGAATCAAAGGAAGCAGAGAAGTCAGCCAGTCAGATGACAACACTGCTCCCAGCCATAACTGAGTGTAGGGAAGTGTCGATATTAGAACAGCTAATCCAAACAATGATGAAAGTACTTCAGACATTATTTAATGATTCAGAGTTTACAATATGCAAGGATCCTAATTTTTGGTTGTTGCTGTTGCTGTTAACCTATTTGCTGGTTTCACTCTGAAGCTGGGTGATAATGTAAACATCTCCAATTCTTGTTCTTTGTTTTAATGTATGCTTTCATGCATTTAAAGAACCCTCCACCCAAAACAACCAAATTATCTACTTTGGACCCAGGGAACAGGATAAAAGCATATGCCTGATGTCATCACCACTATTTTGAGAAAAATCCACACAGTGGAAACAAAAGTAGTAAGAAAGAGCAAGACAGTTAAGGAACTTTACATTCCAAACTCCCAGTCAACAGGGAGAAAGACCAGAAATTTCACTCCACATTTTACCCTCCCTGGAGTTAAATGAACCACATTTAACTGGAAAATCCACACAAAATCAAATCAAATAACCCAACTCCAGTCCAAGACCGGAAAATAACCAAGCAGAATTAGAACTGTGAAGCTTATTCTGTAGAAAGCGACGTTGACCAAAATAATCCAACACACCTGCTACCAAAAAAAAAAAAGGAAAAGGAAAATAAAGACATCTCCCTGTGAAAAGAGACTCCCCTTCAACCCCAGGTTTCACAAAGTGAGAACTATACTAAAATGTTCTTGACTTGTTTCCTTTGGGCTTCAAGGGGCAGCCAGTAATTGAAGTTGTCGTGCTCTCTGCAGCACGCCTTGGGAGACCAGGTGAAAAATTAGAACACGCGTCTAAGAGTAAATGCCCTGGAACAAACAGTCTGCCGGATGTCACCACAACATGCATGTTCTTCCTCTGAAACCTGCTTATTTTCTCTTAGGAAAGTCTAACCATTCCAACCGTCTCAAAGCCTTTTATCTCCCAGAAGGAGGATTGAAACTATGTTGTCAACTCAGAAACGTGCCCTCTCATCGCTGCCCTACCACCCTCTGAAGAGAATGGAAGACACAGTTTGCAGAACAGGCACCCTGAGATTCCAAAGGGAAAGAAGCAATGAGGTCATGCAGTCTACTCTGCCAGCCAGCGCAGGGTTCCTCCCGCAGCCACAAATGCTACTGCCCAAGTTGTAAAGCCCACAAGAAAGATACAGGGCCATTCTGGACCCACAGGCAGGTGCTTTAAGGCGCCACTGCCCACAGCCGACTCCGACATAACTCACACGCATGCTGTCTTCACCGGCAAAGATGAAACAGTTTGCTAGGTGGGCCGATCAGCCCGGCCCTTCCGGATTCTGAGAAGTGCACCTCAGCACGCCGAGGATTCATCTTGCCCAAATTTGTCAATCACCCTCCACAGAGCACCTGCACACTGCTGCAGTTTACCATCGTGCACACATTTCCCTGCCCGCCGCTTCAAGGACAAAGAGAGAGCGCTTATGCTTCCATCACAGGCGAGGAGCTCAGGTTCATGGAAACAATAAAATAAAATGAAAAGACAATCCAGACACATGGCCCCCGGCATTTTCGTTAGCTGGATCACCCCAGACGTGGACCCAGGAAAACAGGAGAAACGCAGAGAGAAGGTCACTAAGCGTAGCTGGGAAGAGAGCTAGCGTTCACTTCACTGCAGCAGGGCTGCTCATTGAATGCAAGCACTTACCATAAAAATAGAAAGAGTCAACAGAAGGAGAAGGGATCCTTCCTCAGTGTCGTAGGCAGAAAGAAATCCACCGCGGAGCTCCAGACACGGGATGAAGCCAACAAAGTGATGAAAGACGGTAAAACCAACACACACAAGTCCTTCTCAGCCTCCCCTCGGGCCCACATGCAGTTGTTTGTGCTGTGAAAACCCTGAGAAGTCGGGAACAGGACTCTCCCGGCAAGCCTGAACGCAAGCAGCCTGGTGGATTTCAGAGCTTCACGCCCAGGGCTCTCCTCCCCCAGGGGGGCAGGGGCAGCATCACTGGGGCAGGCTGGGCACCAGGCAGGGGTCGGGAAGGTGAGAAGAGGGCTGGAAAGGAGCCTCTTTGGAGTGTGAGGAACTGCCAGCGAGAATATCAGTATTCCCTATCAGTTATTGCCAGCAACCAATCAGCCCAGCCCAGGGGCCGTGTCAGTGTGACAAGAGAGCAGCAGATGACAGCCGGTTCTCAGAGAGGCAGGACAGCCCCCTGCCTCCACCGGAGTTTGGCAGGATTGGCAGCTTACCCTCCTCTGCCCAGCTGCTGATAATATTTGCTTTGTTATTAAAAATAAGACCCAAAGCCCCACAGTTATACCAACCACTCAGGAAGTTTCCTAAGCATCCCACCGCATCTCTGCAAGAAGCCGGACTCGAAACCCATCCTAAATGATTATCTAATGGCATTTCACAGACCAGACAGCCCTGATGATGTGCGCAGAGAGGTCACCACGAGTACAAAAATGACGCTTTGGACGTGGGCTGCTTTATGCCCAAGGCACAGGATGAAATACCAGGGACCGGGATCCCTGTTTCACAGGTGAGACATTTAGACAGAAAAGGGTTAAAGGTCTCTCTGAAATCTCTCAGTTTCAGTATATGTTCTTGTATAATTTATGTATAGAAGTACTTGTTAGAGACAGTTTATAAAGATAGTAACATTTGTTTTTGAGGTTTCTTATATCACCCATAAGACAGAATATGTGGACTTGGGTAAAAATCCCTGTATAATAATTCACAGGCACACTGAAGTTTGAAAAACTCTGAGCTAGACTAATGAAAGAGGCAAAGGAGCAAATTCTTTAGTAGTGACTAAGCAGAGAATATTATACTTTTCCTGCCTGCCTCTCTCCCCATCCTATTTTAATATTGAACCTGTAACCTCATTATGTATGTATTAATTTGGTTTTGGCTGTGATGATTAAATTAAATACGGGAGTAGGTTCTAGAGTTAATGCCAGTTGAATTGGATTTCACAGTAAAACTTCAGAACTGTGTACCTTGGGGAGATTGTCTTGGGTCATCTTTTGATCTTTGCAAGAAATATCAACTCCTTGTGCTAGCCAAGAGTTAATAGGAAGACACAAATGTCCCTGGGTTTGTTTGTTTTTCAGGTGGCTTACATGATAGAGTCGTTAATTTTAGTTCTGCTTTAACCTACATGTTGAAGGATCATTTGGAAATTTTGCAGCAATCTCTACCCAGAGGCAAGCTAACTTTGGGGAGCCTGAATTCTGCGAAGTAAAACGAAGGGCTAAGTTCCAAGGAAGAAGTTAACTCACTACCCAAATGAGTTACAGCAGGAGGCCGTAAAAATGTTCCACATCAAAGATGAACAGAATAAAATGAAATTTTTGAAATGAAAAAAGGACGGTTTTGTCAGGTTCATCCTATGTATATTAAACAAGGAAGACCTGGGAGATTAAGTCTCAAATTCTGTTGTGTTATCCACTTCAGTTCAACTCCAATCAGCAAACCTTTAACCACAGCCAACCAAGTGCTGGTAGCACAGAAATAAAAGGGGCAGGCCCTGCCTTCAAGAAGTTTATAGTTTCATGGACAAAATTAAATCTTCTTTTCAAAATTTCAACACTGCAAATCTTGCCAAGACAGAAAATGTTCTACTATTTTAATGTCCCTCAGATAAAACCAAGCCATGAAGTTGGATTTTGGACTCAAAAGTTCTAAATTAGCCCTATCAGGTGTTTTCCATAACCAAAACCATTTGAGAAATATAAATGCACAATTTATTTTTTTAATTAATTAAAACACGAAAAGGTTTTTTAACTGAATGTTTGCTTTTATCAGCATCAATAGTCTCTGATGCTGCAAAAACATGGGCAGCATAACAAAGAATACATTTAATAAGGGAATAATAGTATTTAAAGCTCCCAAACTAATTGAGATTAATACTGTTTATGGAACAGGTTCAATACCTTGAATACATAGGGTTATAATGCAGCATGAAAATGATAAAACTACAGAAGTACAAATTACTTAGTTGATTAAATAATTGCATATCTATATAACAATCGGGTCAATGAAAACAAGTATTCAAGTCACTTGCTGAAATGCAATTAATTTTTAAAATTTGCCCACTTCACTCCTCCCTCCTCAAAATATAGAAATACCTCCCATTTCAGGTAGCAACAATTAATTTTTTAAGTCGCAAAATATTTATCCAAGTCAATTAAACATGGACAATTTCAGGGCCTGTATCTTGCTCACTGGAGTAACAACAGTACTGAAATATTTGTTAGATGGCCATTTCAATGGTCAAGAGAATCCGGCTAAAATTCTACAACAATATGATTTAATGTCTTTTTTTTTTTTTTAAGACTACAAGGTAATTTGAATTATGTACCTACACCTGTCATTTGTTTGAAAAAGAAAAAAAGATAGCTCTTTCAGGAAATCTGCTTCTGAGTAGCATGCTGGCAGAGCTGTATAAAGTCTGAAAGCCAAGGATTCTTAAAGCTCAGTCTTTCAACACTGAAAATGGACTCTACTCTGTAACCAGCCCGAAGAGAAAAAGTAAAAACAAACCTATTTTCTAGATCACCAAGGAGATAAATGGCTGTGTAATTCCATTTTTGACATCAGACACTTAACAGGAGGCATGAGAATCAAGAGTTTTCTTTTTTATTGAGTTATAATTGATTTACAATATTCTATTAGTTTCAGTTGTACAACAGTGATTCAAAACTTTTGTAGAGGGCTTCCCTGGTGGCACAGTGGTTAAGAAGCTGCCTGCCAATGCAGGGGACACGGGTTTGAGCCCTGGTCTGGGAAGATCCACATGCCACAGAGCAACTAAGCCCGGGCACCTACTGAGCCTGTGCTCTAGAGCCCGTGAGCCACAACTACTGAAGCCCATGCTCCGCAACAAGAGAAGCCACCGCAATGAGAAGCCCGTGCACCACAATGAAGAGTAGTCCCCGCTCGCTGCAACCAGAGAGAGCCTGTGCACAGCAACGAAGACCCAACACAGCCATAAATAAATAAAAAAATTTTTAAAAACCCCCAAATTTTTGTAGATTATACTCCATTTAACGTTATAAAATATTGGCTATGTTCCCTTTGCTCTACAATATATCCTTGTAGCTTATTTTATACATAGGAGTTTGTACCTCTTAGTCTCCTACCCTTATCTTGCTCCTCTCCTCTTCCCTCTTCTCACTGGTAACTACTAGTTTATTCTCTCTATCTGTGAGTCTGTTTCTGTTTTGTTATATTCATTCATTTCATTTTTTACATTCTACATATAAGTGATAACATACAGTATTTGATCTCTCTCTGTCTGGCTTATTTCACTAAGCATAACACCCAGGCCATCTACAGATTCAATGCAATCCCTATCAAAATACCAAAGAAATTTTTCACAGAACTACAACAATTAATTCTAAAATTTGTACGGAAACACAAAAGTCCTTGAATAGCCAAAGTAATCCTGAGAAAGAAGAACAGAGCTGGTGGTATCACGTTCCCTGACTTTAGACTATACTTCAAAGCTACAGTAATCAAAATACTATGGCACTGGCATCTGTGGTACAGTCACACAGATCAATGGAACAGAAGGAATTTTAAACAACATTCTGCCAATCAATGGTTTTGAAAACTAAATTATAATCTCCCTAAAGGAAAAAGCCTGCATCTATTTTGCCTAACTTCTATAAACTGGTGTCTAAAGGAGCTAATATTTACTGAACCCTCATTTGTGCCAGACTTAATTCCAGTGGCTTCACACCTCTTTTAGTCTTCACAACACTCATAGGACATGAGTATCATCTTCACTGAAGTAACTGGGGTGCAGGGAGTTGAAAGCTTTCCCAGGTGGCAACGCCAGTATATGAACCACCAGAATAGCCTCAAAATGCTGCTTCTCTTTCATGGAAACATTGATCTGAACATGGAAGACTCCCCTGCAGATGTTTTTGACTGAATGTAGAGATTATTTTGGGACCCTTCTCACAGTGTTACATGAATTTGGGTGAAATAGGAATGAAATGAATCCAAGCTAAAGCAGAAAAACCCATTTTACTTCAGAGATTAAATGTAACCCTACTTTGCAACAGAAATAAATTCCTGATGCTTATAATTTAAACAGCAAGCAATCTGTATTTGTTGACTTTTTTTTTTCTAACTCTTGACCCCACATTACATTTTTAAAGCCAGGATGAGTAGTCCTCAATTAATAAAAAAGTAGAAGGAAAGAATATTTTAGAAATGTGTGGGATCTGACATAAATATTATAGTCCTTTATCTAATACCTAACTTCTCCTTCAGCATTCAGCAGGAGGCCAGAAACAGAGAATAGGTTGCTCTGTTAATGTTTCCCTACTAGAGGTCACTGGCTGAGAATGATTTCCCTAAAGTGCTTAGTAGGAGGGCTTTCAAATAGGCAACAACAGTTCCAAATACATAAAAGGTAAGTAATCTGCAGGACATAAATATTATGCCTCCAACTCTTCAAAAATTTGATTGCATTCAGCATTTCTCTGCCAGAAGATTCCTATGGGATCAAAGATCAAATCATACAGAAAGGATCTATAAGATCACAGACCTATAACATTTTCTCCTTTTTTGAGGATGAAAAAAAATAAATCAATGGCTGCCTGGAAGAGTCAGGGAGAACTGGGCTGAGTCTAGGGAGGCCAAAATAAAGAGCGTATGTAAGTGTACAAATGTAACACTAGTGTGTATGTCCAAAATCCAATCAGTGTGTCTTCATATCCCATCAGTCCTTCAGTCCCAGTGTCACATTTCCTCTCAACACATAATTAGGGATTACAACCAATTCAGGGCTTTATTCTTTCTCCTTCACTACCACAATAGTTTCTAACCTTTCCTCTGTTCCAGTTCCATCTCCCTTTGCCAATAGCACTTGCTTTCTAAGGCAAAGAAAATAGAATCATGTCATCCCCTTGCTAGTAAACTTGGGATGGTCAAGCCAAATACAGCACCACCTGAGCCTGGCATTCAAGGCCCTCTGCAATCAGACCTCAGTCTACCAGCTTCCTTTCCCACTATGATATCCTATATATTCCATGCCGCAGATATACCTGATTACTTACTATTCCTCAGAGCCATCATACTCTTTTATTATAGTATTCTTATCTGTTTTTCCTAGAATAAGCTTCCTTGCTTCTCTCCCCAGAGAAACCCTAATATTCATCCTTCAAGGCCTAGTTTACTGTCATCTTCTTGGTGAGGTCTTCCCCAAATTCCTAAAAGTGACTTAATTACTTTTTCCATAGCATTTTTTCTAGTCTTGTATCATAGGGCAAGTAACACTGTGCTAAATTAGTACCTTTCAACTTATTTTATTGGGATCCTTTGGCAGTCCCAGTGTCTGGCACACAATAGAAGCTCAATAAACTCATGAGAGTGAGTCCATCTTTTATGCCTCATCTTCACAGCCAAAAGTGCTTTGAAAAAAAAGTACACATTTGTTTTCTGGAAGTCTGAAGGACTACAAGCTTATGAGCCATATTTATCTCCTCCTTAATCAGGAGTTTCTGTGGTTTAAGGAAAGGGCCCTGGATTAGAATCAGAAGAGCCAAGTCCCAGCCCTGTCCCATGTCACCTCAGGTCATCTCTTAACCTAAAGAAGAATAAAACATGTCCTGCTTACCTTTGAGGGTTCTTCTGAGCCACAAATAAGGAACTGCACAGTAAAGTACTTACGAACTATAAAGTACGTGATAGTAGGTATAGTTATTGCCACTGCTGTCATCATCATTTGATCATTGTTATTAATATCCCAAAGCCCAGGTATCACAGGGAAGCCAGCCTAGGAGGCCAATGACTCAGCACTTAATCACTCCAAGTGCCTTGCTCCGATTCTGTGGGTCTGCAGTTAGGGTGCAGTGGAAGAGTCAGACAGCCCTGACTCGGGCCCTCGCTCTGTAGATCTGGTCTCGGACACCCAGTTCCCTCATCTAGGAAATGGTATATTTACAGCAAGGTAGGTGTAACAACACCTACCTTGTTAGGTGGGGTATATATCTATATGTAGTAAATATACACCTATTTCATTTCTAAGTCTCTAATAAGCCTTCCGTGACTAGTTGGAACAAGGTAGCCATTTCTCCCTCACTCTACAATATCTACATACAGTCCAACCATTGCCCTCTTTCTGTTTCTCAAACTTGCAGAGCTCATTCCCACCCCAGGGACTGTGTGTGTGTTTCCTCTGCCCCATCCTTTTCCTTAGATCCCGGCATGGCTCCTTAGCAAGGCTTCCCTGACCCTGTCAATCATTTTCTCAGCACATGACTCTCTTCACTCTTCTTGCAACATTTACCTCCATCTTATTTATTTGATTGCCTATTTGTCCTCTGCAATATAACATATGCTCTTCTCCAGCAAGCACTGTTCTTGTGCTTCTCATTCTGTCCCCAGAGCCTAACAGAGTGTCCAGAACATAATATACACTCAGCATCCATTTCTTGAATATTTACAGCATGACCAATGTTTGTACAACTGTTCCCAAGTTTCTCTACATCTAGACAAAATTCCAATTATCTTGACTCTTGAAGGGGAATGAAATCTTTGAGGTCACTTAATATGCTATTCAGGGCAGTACCACAATGTTCAAGTTTATTATAGGCATTTAATAATGTGTCACACTCATTAACAGGCATTAAAACACTATCCAGGGACAAGGGGTACCTACCAGTAATATGCAACTCCTGCCTCTATTAGAAATAGGCACTTACCAAAATCAGCATACTGATCCTCATTTGTGTAGCTGGGACTGAAACACTGAGCAAAAAATGTTAAATTATGTTTATATTATAAATCAGGAGGTTTACTGGATCCTTATTTCACGTTCTCCTTCCTTTATTTTATGTTAAAATTGCTCTGGTCCAAGCTGATCCCAAGAAGAAATTGACAAGGTCCTTGGTTTCTGAAGCACCAACTAGAACAAATGGTTTCAGAATATCAGAAGCCCGGGAATCTAGACAATTTCTCTCTCCTCCCAAGAAGCTGTCTGGAAAGGCAAAACACAGAAATCCTCCCAAGCCTGACCATATCATCCCTGTTTCCGATTAGCCTGGCCCAAGAGGAGGCCTAATAAATAAATACCCATGGCAATCATGCATAATATATGAAGGATATTTTCCAATGGTCATCTGGAAGGACATAGTTTTCAATTAGAGTATTTTTAATTAGCAATAATATGCCAGTCTATCAAAGAAGCATATGAATTTGTCATTGGCAGGAAACAGGTAGTTTTTGTTTTATTTTGTTTTAAAGGAACAAACATCCTAGACCCAATACCAAATACATCTTTTATCTCCCAAATTTTCCTCTAGCTTTCCTTTTCTCCACTTAAGAGCATCACTATCTACTCTGTTGCCCAAGGAAAATAACATTTATTGAACTCTTATGTGCAAGACTATTCTGGCCACTTCATAGGGTACCTAGAAATCTCAGCGTCATCCTTGCTTGACTCATCTTGTCCATATCACCTCCCGAACACTTCTTTCCTCCATCATCTTCCCACTGCCACTACCCTAGCCTAGCTACAAACTCTCCCTGCAGCTAATGTGATAGTCCCAGAAGCAGTTTCCCTGCCTTGCATCTCCCTCTGTCCAATGCATCCTTTGCAGCCACCTGAGGATTTTTAAGTGAAAACACCAGCCTGCCCTCTCCCACTGAAACCTCTTCTCTGCTTCATCACCATGTGCAGGATGAAGTGCACTCCTTCCTTTATCACATGAGAGCCCCCCAGGACTCTTCAACCTTTCCTCCTCTATCACTCCCCACTTGCATCTTCCCATTTACCCATGCCCTAATACTCAGTTCCAGAATTCACCAAGCTGGTTAAAATGTCAGGGTCCTGGCCCAAGCTTTTCCCATTGCTTAGAATTTCTCAGCCCAGCTCCCTTCTTCCTCAACTCTTACTTATTCTCCAAGACCCAGACCAAGCCTCTCCCTCCTCTTCCAGGCATTTCCTGACACTCACTCCCTACCCTCTAATAGAGTTCATCATCCTCAAGTTATGGCATGGATCACACAGTATTAATAACGTCTTATTATCTGATTCCTTCAGGAAAGTACTAGTCCTGAGCTTTATTCATCTTTGCATCCCCAGAGAGGAACCCTCCCTGGAGACACTCACATAAATGGTTATAGAAAGACTGAGCTTCCTTGTATGTCTGATACCCTTACTAGACTGTTCCCTGAGGGATGGAGAGTATCTTACCTATCTCTCTAACCTCTCTGCTTATTGCAATGCCTGGCATCGATGGATACTCAGTGCATATTTACGGAATTGTTTGAATACTATTGGCCAAAACCCCCTTCAGTTCAAAGAATTTAAAAATCCCTCTGAGCTGATTTCTAATTAGCTCATTTTTTTTAAGTTTAAATATAAAAATTCTCCTTCTTGAAATTATAAAACACCACAGGCATTAATTTACTCCAAAGATTCAACCTCTGGAACTCCTGGCTCTTAATGGTAACTCAACTAATTGGGGCATCTTGGGGATAATAAAGCATTCCAAACATCCCTTCTTTGAATTGTCCGTCAGAGGAAAGGTTATTGATTCTCTTAGGCAGAAGGGGCTTCTTTGAGAGATTTCACTAGCATTTAAGTTTGGAGGGGAAAGAGCCCTGTCTGCCTGAGTGTTGAGACTAGGATTGCTGACATTCCTTAGAAGCCCAGTGCCCCACCCAACACACAGGCACACTTACAAGAAGGGCTCTGGTTTGATGAAGTAGGCCAAGACCTGGGGCTTGCAATGGACCCTCCACACCAGCCAGAGAATTATTCAATTTCTTCACCCATTCCCTCACAGGAAATCAGCTATGATGCAGCCTAAGAACTGGAATAACACTCTTCTGCCAATAGCCGCAGTTGCCATCAGCACTAAAGAACTAATCTCCCCTTAGTGTGGCTGAATGGGGGACGTCCACATCAGCAAGGAAGCCCACTCAAGAGACTGCAGACACCTGGCTAAGTCAGCTGCGGGGGCAGGGCAGAAGAACACCTGCATGCCCCATCCTCCCAGGGTTGTGGATCCACAAGTAGCGAATCAAGAACGAGCTATAATATCAGTGCTACAGATATGATCATCTAGTCTGTTTTTTATACCATTTCTCCTCATTTCTCTGCGACCAGTTTTGAGTTCTATTATTCGAGCTGAGACGAGAAAGCAGAATGAGCATTTTAAAGGACTGTGACATGCTCATATTTTTGTAAAATGAAACTAGGCCATGTACTGACCATTCTACAACTTTGTAGGGATGGATTTTTCCTTTTATGAATTTTTAAGAAGTCCCTTGAACCTCCAACAAAAATAAGTCTATATTGCAGGTGGGAATTCAGAATGGTACGGCCACTCTGGAAGACAGTTAACTGGTTTCTTACAAAACTAAACACACTCTTGTACTCTTACCATATGATCCAGCAACTGTACTCCTTGGTGTTCACCCAAATGAGTTAGAAGCCTATATCCACACCAAAACCTGCACATGGATATTTATAGCACTTTTATTCATAATTGCCAAAACCTGGGAGCAACCAGAATGTCCCTCAAGGGGTGAATGGACAAACTGGTACATTCAGAAATGGAATATTGTTCATCACTAAAAAAAAAATTGAACTATCAAGTCATGAAAAGACATGGAAGAACCTTAAATGAATACAGGCGTATCTCATTTTATTGTACTTCACTTTACTATACTTCACAGGTACGGCAGATACAGTTTGTATTTTACAAATTGAAGATTTGTGGCAACCTTGTCAATGATGATGAGCATTTTTTAGCAATAAGTGCAATTAAGGCATGCACATTTTAGAGATGACACTACTGCACACTTAATAGACTCCAGTATAGTGTAAACATAACCTTTATATGGACTGCGAAACCAAAAAAAATTGTGTGTCTCCGTTTATTGCGGTATTTACTTTCTGAAACGGCTACATAGTGTATGATTCCAACTATATGACATTCTGGAAAAGGCAAAACTATGGAGACAATAAAAAGATCAGTGGTTACCAGGGGTTAAGTGGTAAGGGGGGATGAAGAGACAAAGCACAGAGGACTTTTAGGGCAGTGAAACTATTCTGAATGATCCTGTAACAGATATAGATATCATACCTTTGTCCAAAACCATAGACTGTACACCACCAAGAGTGATCCCTAATGTAAACTCTGGACTTTGGATGAGGTCAATGTAGGTTCATCAGTTGTAACAAATATACCAGTGGGGGTGGGGGAAGAATATACAGGAACTCTGTAATTTCTGCTCAATTTTGCTGGGAACCTAAAACTGTTAAATAGACTTTTTCTTTCTTTTTAATTGTTTTAAATACAAAGAAAAAAAAGAATTTTCCTAAAGACTAGGCAACTAGGTAGTCTTTATGAATTTCAGTTGTCTTATTCAGTAAATATGTTTGGAAGAAAAATGACTTAACGAGGAAGAAAGAGGATTCCCCATAAACCACACAAAGCAAAGAGAAGTTCTAAGAAATTCTCTGTGACAAAAGCTCAGACAAATCGCACGGCCATGTTTTGACAACTCAGAATCCCAACTATGAATGTTATACTGATTGGAATATTCCACTGATACAGTCTCCATTGTCAAGGCCTAGCAAACCAGAACACTGAACATATTGTGAATTTCACGAACACACGGAGAGGAAACAATTCTTTTCTAAACTCTTCCCCTTTTCCGTTTATATTTTATTACTGCCTAGGACTAAAACAGAAAAAAGTTGTGTTAAGAAAATAGCACGCAGGTCTGTACACAGGTGTTAAGGACAGGAGAAGAGCAGCAACAGAGATTTAGCTATACTTACAAATCATCGAATTTCACCTGTAATTACAGGAAAATCAGAGTGAAAGAAATGTCATTAGAAGAAGAGTTAGAGGTGATATGTCTGGAAAAAAGGGAGAGGAAAGGAGAAAGTGATGAGAAAAACTGAAGGTAAGCATGGGGGGCGGTGTGCCACAGCAATGAATGCAACAGTCACTGTTACCCTGAAGTTCACAATATGGCAGGTAAACAAATACGAAGACGGCTGACCCTGGACCCTTGAACAACTCAGGGGTTGGTGTGCTGACCCTCCTCACAGTTGAAAATCCGTATATAATTCATAATCAGCCTTCTGCATAGGGTTCCTCTGTACCCACAGTTCCCCATCAGAGGATTCAAGCAACCTCGGATTGTACCGCACTGTAGTATTTTTTTAAATATCCACGTGTAAGTAGACCTGCGCAGTTCAAACCTGCGTTGTTCAGGAGTCAACTATACATAGCTACACCTGATGCTGGCAGATGATAAGCTCTAGGACGGAGGTGAAAGGAGCAACAAGAAAACGGGGTGGGAAGATTCCAGAGGATTTCAGAAGACCCTCTGGGGAGGGAAGACTTGTCTGGGCCTCAGAAAAAAGAAAAAGGGTGGGGGGCAGGATTTCAGCAGGAAGTTAGGACCAGCCAGGAAAGTTGTTCCTGCTAAAGTTATGGCCAGAAGGTAAGAGAACTGCATCAGGAGTGGATGCATTTGTGCATTCATACGTGCAAAAAACATGGTTAGCACCTGCCAGTGACAGACATTGTAGATGATGGAAGACAGGGGTTAAACAAAACATGAAGAACAGTGATGAAACTGCACACACTTTGAACATTAGGTTGCACTGGCTGCAGGCAATGCAGATACCCACAATTTAGATGCTCTGGGCGCCTTGCTCACCCTAGATTCCTCACCTCCTTCTAGCCTCCCTTCCCACACAGAGGCTGGCAAACCCAGATCTACTTACCACACTCCTTGAAGCTAGGACTCTGAAGCAGAATTCAGTTCCACTCGTTCAACACACTTGTATGAAACTTAGAAGGTGGAAATGAGATGAAGACCGTGTTCCTGACCCTGTTGGCTCCAATCCCCTTTGACAAGTAAGATCAGATATGTGAGGTTTTCCTGCAGCACCATTCCAGGGCCTGTCATCTTTCTGGTGAGGAAAGGCAGTCAGGGGCAGTAGCACCGTTGGCTTCCTGATCCACAAATAATAGCTATATCCAGAAGTTCTCCAACACCAGACTTCCAGTACAGCCTGAGAGGCAGACCCTTGGTGTATTCTTCCTATGCCTGTTCCACTAACCCTCCTGATTTTATAATCCCTAACCTTCACAGACAATCCTTTCCTGATTAAAATAGCTAGAGTGGCCTCTTCTCCATACTGAATCTTGACTGGTATAGGCAATACAGATTTTTAGGAAACGGAGAGAGATGATCAGATTTGTGCTTCAGGAAGTAACGTACGCAGCTGCTTAGGAGATGGACTGGCAAGGTAGATGGATCAGAAACAGATTTAGGAAACTGCTAGGAGTTTTCAGCCAGAACTAATGTGCCTGGCATACTTGACCAGAACAAAACAGTTACGGTGGGATGGAAATAAAGTATTTAATGAAATTTACAGGATCTATTGGAAATGGGGTGGGATGGGAGAAGAAAGTTAAACTTGGGCCTCTGCTTCGTCCCTGCTCTGCAGGGGCCCTTTGGAGCACCCCCACTGCACTCTGGTCTTTACCATCCCAGCACCCATCACATTTCCTTAAATTTGACCTTCTCTTTATGCTTCAGACTGTCTCATTTTGCTCTTTGTTGCATCCTAAGTACAGAGCACAGCAAATGGCTCTTAATAAGCTGCTCAATACACACAGGTTGGCTGGATAGAAGTGAGGAAGGAGAGAGAACCTCCAACCTCAGAGCTACCGTGAGGACTGGGATTCTGTTAACCAAGGAAGTAACCACAGGCTGAGAACTTCTTGAATAATGCTGAATCTTGGATTACGTGGGGATCACGGTGAAGATGATTAGCAGATTGGTGGAAATAGGAGTCTAGAGGTTGGGATGAGTTTGACATAAATTTGGGAGTCGCTGCACAGAATGAGAACTAACTGCTTCACAGGAAAAGAGGATGCCTCAGCAACCCTTGGGTACCATCCACATTATAACTACAAAGTGAAGAGTGTCCAAAATATCAGTCACCATAGTATACGCTACATACACATCGTCCTTTTAATACTTGCAACGATTTATAAGGGAGGTATATTGTTCCCATTTTACAGATGCGAAAACTGAAGCTCAGCAAAGATGAGCACTGCTTAAAGTCACACAGCTGGTGATGACAGAGCTGAGACTCAAACCCAGATCTGCCTGACTCTGAAACCTATGCTCTTCAGGCACCCCAGCCTCTAGGAGAGAAAGAAGTGACTCGAGAAAGTGACTACAGACTGGGCAGAGAGGAAAGAGAAGCAGAGAAATGCTATGACATAAAAGCCAAATAGAAGATTTAAAAAAAAAAAAAAGGAGGGCTAGACTAGAAAATGCCAGGATGAATCCATGGTCTTTAACTATAAGCAGCTGATCTTGGATAGGACAAAGTAGGGGAGAGCTACAGAAGCTATATTTTTTTGTAGTAAAAGGGGAAAGATTGCTTTGGCTATTTGGGGTCTTTTGTGCTTCCATACAAACTGTAAAATTTTTTGTTCTAATTCTGTGAAAAATGCCATTGGTAATTTGATAGGGATTGCATTGAATCTGTAGATGGCTTTGGGTAGTAGAGTCATTTTCACAGTGTTGATTCTCCCAATCCAAGAACATGGTATGTCTCTCCATCTGTCTGTGTCATCTTTGATTTCTTTCATCAGTGTCTTATATTTTTCTGCATACAGGTCTTTTGTCTCCTTAGGTTGGTTTATTCCTAGGTATTTTATTCTTTTTGTTGCAATGGTAAATGGGAGTGTTTCTTTAATTTCTCTTTCTGATCTTTCATCATTAGTGTATAGGAATGCAAGAGATTTCTGTGCATTAATTTTGTAACCTGCAACTTTACCAAATTCATTGATTAGCTCTAGTAGTTTTCTGGTGGCCTCTTTAGGATTTTCCATGTATAGTATCATGGCATCTGCAAACAGTAACAGTTTTACTTCTTCTTTGCCAATTTGGATTCCTTTTATTTCTTTTTCTTATGATTTCCATGGCTAGGACTTCCAAAGCTATGTTGAATAATAGTGGCAAGAGTGGACATCCTTGTCTTGTTCCTGATCTTAGAGGAAATGGTTTCAGTTTTTCACCACTGAGAATGATGTTTGCTGCGTGTCTGTCATATATGGCCTTTATTATGTTGAGGTAGATTCCCTCTATGCCCACTTTCTGGAGAGTTTTTATCATAAATGGGTGTTGAATTTTGTCAAAAGCTTTTTCTGCATCTATTGAGATGATCATATGGTTTTTCTCCTTCAATTTGTTAATATGTTGTATCACATTGACTGATTTGCATATATTGAAGAATCCTTGCGTCCCTGGGATAAACCCCACTTGATCATGGTGTATGATCCTTTTAATGTGTTGTTGGATTCTGTTTGCTAGTATTTTGTCGAGGATTTTTGCATCTATGTTCATCAGTGATGTTGGCCTGTGATTTTCTTTTTTTGTGATATATTTGTCTGGTTTTGGTATCAGGGTGATGGGGGGCCACATAGAATGAGCTTCCCCAACTTCACACTATACTACAGAGCTACAGTAATCTAGACAATATGGTACTGGCGCAAAAACAGAAATATAGATCAATGAAACAGGATAGAAAGCCCAGAAATAAACCCACGCACCTATGGTCACCTAATCTATGACAAAGGAGGCAAGGATATACAATGGAGAAAAGACAGTCTCTTCAGTAAGTGGTGCTCGGAAAACTGGACAGCTACATGTAAAAGAATGAAATTAGAACACTCCCTAAAACTATACACAAAAATAAACTCAAAATGGATTAAAGACCTAAATGTAAGGCCGGACACTATAAAACTCTTAGAGAAAACATAGGCAGAACACTCTATGACATAAATCACAGCAAGATTTCTTTTGACCCACCTCCTAGAGTAATGAAAATAAGAACAAAAATAAACCAATGGGACCTAATGAAACTTAAAAGCTTTAGCACAGCAAAGGAAACCATAAACAAGACCAAAAGACAACCCTCAGAATGGGAGAAAATATTTGCAAACGAAGCAACTGACAAGGGATTAATCTCCAAAATATATAAACAGCACATGCAGCTCAATTATCAAAAGAACCCAATCCAAAAATGGGCAGAAGACCTAAATAGACATTTCTCCAAAGAAGACATACAGATGGCCAACAAACACAAGAAAATATGATCAACATCACTAATTATCAACATCACTAATTATTAGAGAAATGCAAATCAAAACTACAATGAGGGCTTCCCTGGTGGCACAGTGGTTGAGTCCGCCTGCCAATGCAGGGGACACGGGTTCGTGCCCCAGTCTGGGAAGTTCCCACATGCCGTGGAGCGGCTGGGCCCGTGAGCCATGGCTGCTGAGCCTGCGCGTCCGGAGCCTGTGCTCTGCAACGGGAGAGGCCACAACAGTGAGGGGCCTGTGTACCACACACACACACACACACAAAAAACTATAATGAGATATCACCTCACACAGGTCAGAATGGCCATCTTCACAAAATCTACAAACAATAAATGCTGGGGAAGATGTGGAGAAAAGGGAACCCTCTTGCACTGTTGGTGGGAATGTTAATTGATACAGCCTCTATGGAGAACAGTATGGAGGTTCCTTAAAAAACTAAAACTAGAACTACCATATGACCCAGAAATTCTACTCCTGGGCATATACCCAGAGAAAACCATAATTCAAAAAGACACATGCACCCAAATTTTCATTGCAGCACTATTTACAATAGCCAGGTCACGGAAGCAACCTAAATGTCCATCGACAGATAAATGGATAAAGATGTGGTACATATATAAAATAGAATATTACTCAGCCATAAAAAGGAACAAAATAGTGTCATTTGCAGAGATGTGGATAGACCTAGAGACTGTCATACAGAGTAAAGTCAGAAAGAGAAAAACGAACATCACATAATATTGCTTGATGTGGAATCTACAGAAATGGTATAGACGAACTTATTTGCAAAGTAGAAATAGAGACACAGATGTAGTGAATAAACTATGGATACCAAGGGGAGGAAGGGGAGGGTGGGATGAATTGGGAGACTGGGATTGACATATATACACTACTATGTATAAAATAGATAACTAATAAGAACCTGCTGTATAGCACAGGGAACTCTACTCAATGCTCTGTGGTGACCTAAATGGGAAGGAAATCTGAAAAAGAGGGGATATATGTATACATGTAACTGATTCACTTTTCTATACAGCAGAAACTAACACAACATTGTAAAGTAACTATACGCCAATAATTTTTTTGAGTGAAAGGACAGGTACTTTCTATCAGCCACACTGAAAAAGTTTGATGGTAATTGGGAGGATGGAGGGAAGACCATTGTAAGAGGGAGAAACAAAGTCAATCATGAGTTTAACATAAACAAGATGCTTATGGGCCAAAGAGAAGAGAACAGTGAAATATGGAAATCAGAGATGTAGGAAGTAATAAAGGCAATGATGCAGGAAGAAAGGTCCCCCAAAGATGGAAAGAATGGATGAGCCAGCGGTCAAGAAAGGAGAAAAGACAGACAAATGATAAGATTGAGTTGTGGTCCCCAACCTGATACCTACGAAAGAAGCCATGGGGATCTGAGGAAAGACTTCCAGTATGCCATCAAGTCTAACAGATATTACACACTTGCGCTGATCAGTCTGAACACAAACAAATGATTTCTTTCCTTTTCACTGGAATTCTATCAGCCCATTTTGTAACATGGATTATCTTATGCAGACAGGAAGCTCAGAGAGGAAGTTAAATTTGTCTTGGGTTAGCCAAAAGAAAGGGATCGCTAATTATCATTTTTTGAATGCTGCCTTTAATCATAATCTTCCGAAACATACACCAATGGTAGGGGATAAGATAAGGGGTCCCTCTGGGCAAAACAATTACTGTCATTAGAATTAAAGACTGTATCAGCAGAATTTTAGAAATTCACAGAGTACAATCAGATATTAGATATCTACAAATGTTGTGACCAGGAAAATAGACTATCAAGCAGTAATGAGTTAAATCCAGTGTAGTAGTGAAGCAACCTGGGTGGATGAGTGCGGACCTAAGTTAGACTAGGGAAGGTCAAACCAAAATGTAAAGGATGGGGACTATAAAATCATTTTCATGTGAACATGTGTTTTTGGAGACCTTACTGGCACAGCAACAATGGAGAAGAGGTCCATGTGTCCCTCACAGTTTGAGGGAAGAAAAAAAAAAATCAACCTGAACATCCATACCTCTTGACCTCAAGAACTAACAGAATGATTGATGGTAGAATGACTTCCTTGGTGGGTAAACATCTGTTAAGCCTAAGCTTAGAAAGACATGGAAGTAAGTCATAAATCAAATATGTCCAATATTTTTAAGTCTGATGTTTAAAGTGTTTATTTTGTTAAGGAGTGTCACAC
Organism: Aethalodelphis obliquidens; assembly: GCF_003676395.1. Taxonomy (NCBI): domain Eukaryota; kingdom Metazoa; phylum Chordata; class Mammalia; order Artiodactyla; family Delphinidae; genus Aethalodelphis; species Aethalodelphis obliquidens. The sequence goes on along the minus strand of NW_020837952.1, from coordinate 44,181,225 downwards.
ATTAGCTAGCAAGCATCGTGATTCCAATGTAAATTATGTGATTGAGTAACTGAGACTTGTGATGTCAAGTTAAAAAGGTATGGTAGAACATTCGCTAAGTTTGTTACAGTACTGGAATGTTTAGGAGAACTTAAGTTTCACCAGGTTTATACATTTCATTTATTAGATTTATAAGAATTAAGAAAATTTTGTTAGGCAGGCAAATGAGGTCTTATAGAAAACAGGATATTAAAATTATTAATGCATTAAAATGTTTAGGATAATTTCGTTAGCTAAATGAGGCCAAACTGTAACCAACAGATTCCCTATAAGTTATTAAAATTTTTAAATTTAGAACTGAATAATAAGGTTTGTGAGTTAAACTTAAAAGTTTAAGGAAAAACTAGGTTTTTGCACTTATAACTTTAATATTAATGTTTAAATGGCTGCAAATACAAATACTTTTGGAGAACGCAAAAGTCCCATCAAGGATATCAAAAAACTTATATGAACATGGATCACAGATATGGAAGGTTCTAGGCATCTAGATATGGAGTTTCTAGAGGTCTAGGAACCTACATGTCAAGCACCTACTGCATGCCACCACGGGGGAAACAAAGATACAGATACATAAGACAACACGGTGGGGAAGACAGAAGCACAATGGCCAGTTGCAACATGAGTGAGAAAAGTACCTCCAAAGAGGAAGGGCCAGGATGTGGGGAGCACGGCAAACCGAGCCCCAATGAGGGTTAGAGAAGTTTCCCTGGAGACAGCTTCTGAACCGAGCCAATGCAATGTGATGGAGCGCCACCGAGAACAGTGGCTGGTAAGGGTCTCCATCACAGCAAACCAGGTTACTGTCTACAGAGAAAGAAGCAAAGGAGGTGGTTTTAATTGCTTAAGAATTGAGGTCTGAAACTGCTGCCACAGTAGAATCAAGAAGGAAAGAGAAGTTGCTGCAATGAAGCCAGGCTGCATTGCATGAAACTGGAGTTTTCTCCACCTACACAGGGATATTCCTTCTGCTGGCGGGGAGCTCATTCTTATGCCACGAGCAGTACTCAGCTGCATGCCTATGTGAACCAGGAAGAATCCAGAACCAATCTGGAAGAAGCTGGAAGCAGTCTACGAAAGAGAGGAATTTCCAGATTGACAATGAAGGAGAGTTCATGCACTCAGATTATTAAACCTCAGAGGTACTTCAGAGACTGTAGTCTTGTGTTTTCAATCCTGGCTACACTTCAAAAAAAAAAATTATAGATACCAAAGCCCCACCCCAGACCTGCTGTATCATACTCTCTGGAGGTTGGAGTCCCAGAATATGTATATGCGTTTATTTTGTTATGGTGGGTTTTAGTAATAGCAGCAGCAGTCACATGTTCGCTGTTAGAATCTCAAACACCCCAAGAATATAAAGTAAGAAGAGGAATCTCCCTTCTTCACCTTCCCTAACCCCAGTGGGATTTATCCTTCAACAGGTATGAGTGTGTGTGTGTGTGTGTGTATCTTAAAGGCTCCCCAACTAATGGACAAACAGATGTGTTAATGGGTGGTGGGTGAAAATTCTTGCTACATTTCTGTATGTTTTAAGACTTTTATAATTAAGTGGCCAGGAAACAAAAGCTCTCCAACTGATTAGAATGCACAGCCAGTGTTGACAAACACTGGTCTAAGCCATAATCCAAGTTTACAAATAAGAGAACTTTAGGCTGTAGAGGTAAAGTTACCTGCCCGAAACCTAACAGGGTGGAAGCAGAGTCAGCCCATGAACTTGGACCTTCTGACTTTGTTTGCTGTTCTTTCCAACACACCATGCAGTCCAACAGAAGAGGCAGTCCCAAAACAGATCAGGAAAGGCAGCTTATGGAAGTTGCCTTTTTTTGGACCTCAAATGACTGGGATTTTTCTGTTTGATTCCTCCCTGTGACAGAAGACAACACTAAATATTCTAGAACTAAGGTACTATAATCTTTATTTTGTATTTAAGTGGGTTAAATTACACTCATCTACCTTACCGATTCACGTTGCCTTCAAGCCCTTTAAGACTTGAGAAAACTCAAGCACACATTCACCGTCATCCGTCAAAACTCCTTGCTGTGGCAAAGAAGGAGGAAAAGGACATTTTCAAAAATTTTAAGCACTGTCTTCTAAAATCAGTGAGGAAACCTCACAATGTGATGACAGTGCAAGAACATTCCTGATCATAAGTGAATACCAAGACAGTGAATCGCAACTGCTGAATGGGGGATATTAGTATGAGTGAAAGGTTGGAAAATAATCTTTACAGATGCTAAAATTTGTTTTTTAGGAGGAACTGGAAAGATAGGTTCAAATTTATAAATGTGAATTCCAAGAAAAAAACTAACAAAACAGTGGCACTGTTTATTGCCAAATTTTATATGCAACAGAGGCAATTTTTTCCTTTTCCCACATAATGTTTAGAAAAAGTCTAACTTACAGAATCCCTTTTTAGAACAACCCAAACATTAGGGAAACTGAAGGTTAGGGCTGCATCTGCCAGCCTAGGAGTATTCTGGGAGCTGCCTCTTTCTTATAGCTTTTTGTTCTTCCCAGCAGTCAGTTCAAAATATAAATAGGGACATAGAAATCAGGAGACCTAGTTTCTAGTCCTAGTTTTGTCACTAAATTGTTTCTTTACCTGCAAAAGTGGTGACTAGGGCTTCCCTGGTGGCGCAGTGGTTGAGAGTCCGCCTGCCAATGCAGGGGACACGGGTTCGTGCCCCGGTCCGGGAAGATCCCACATGCCACGGAGCGGCTGGGCCCATGAGCCATGGCCGCTGAGCCTGCGCGTCCGGAGCCTGTGCTCCGCAACAGGAGAGGCCACAACAGTGAGAGGCCTGCGTACCGCCAAAAAAAAAAAAAAAGAGGTCTTTCAGGTGCCTTAGAGCTCTAAAACTGGATTGAACATCTGCGTGTTCCATCTAAGCCATTTGGTAAGCAGTGTCCCCAGAGGATTAGCTTAAATACTACTACCTGGATATTCCTCTCATATTTTATCATTCTTGCTCATCTTCCTTTCATCCCCAACTAGTCCTTAAATGTAGTCTGCAAAAAAAAATGTTGCCTCCAAAGGAAAGGGCCAGGAATTACTTGAAAAGACATTCACTTTTCATTTTTTGATTAGTATTTGTAAAAGAAATAAAGGCAAAAAGTCCAGTGACCAGTAGGTGGCCCTGAAGATGACGGGAATTTTTTTTTTAAACTTAATTCTTAGAACCAGCTCTTAAAGGCTACCAGTATTTTTATGTCAAATTCAAAATGCCCCTTCACATTAAAAGTCTCCTTGTCCAAACACGGTCCACCAATTATACTAGAGCCTGTTCCCCTCAACCCTTGCAGTGAAAAGTCTAGAAAGAAAAGTAAACTAAAGTGGCAAGGCCCCATCTTCCCAGGCAGGCAGGGCCCTGGGTCATTTCTGGTGTCGGAAGTCCCTGGGGTGATTTTGAACCAAACCGTTAACTTCTAGGAGCTCTGGGGTGGGTCTGGGTCGCTGTAGAGGGCTCTCAGGAGTTGCTTCTGACCACCTGAACTCCAGCCACCGCTCTACTCACTGCCAAGAACAGGCTGGGAAATCTGAGCACCCAGGACACAAGGACATGCCCAGAACAGGCTTGGGGGTCCTGGGTCTACCCATTCCTGGCTGTGTAACCTAAACACGTTACTTAACTCTCAGTGTCTCCACTTACCCTACTGTACTATGGGCACCATACTGCTACCTTATAAGGTTTTATGAAGATTAAGGGAACCAATCCATGACTGAATAGCATCTGGCATATAGTAAGCACTCAGTAAGTGTTAACTATTATCATCATTTAAGCTTCTGGCTCCTTTCCTCAGTGCTGCCTGTATTCATCAATTGGTAAGAAAAGTCTGTGGTTATAGTACAGATTATAAAGATGTCTAAAAACATAGCTGGGAGAAAGCCATTCATTTTTTTTCCTTAACAAGCAAAAAGCCCAAATGTCAGAATGCAATCAGAAAAAAATCTATACTAGTTGTTAGCAGCCCCAGCCCTGGAGCAGTCACTAACAAGCACATGAGCATCATTTTCTCACTCCTTTACTATATTCCAGGCGCTATGTTGAGACCTTTACATGTATTATTTTGTTTAATACTTAAATCAACACTATGGTGGGGATCAGTATTATTTTCACTTTTCAGGTGAGGTAACTGAAATTCTTAAGAGGACTGACAATCCCCCCAAAGTCACATAATTATGATTGGCTGGATCTAGGAATCCAGCCCAGATCTGTTTGATGACAAACACTGAACTCCCAACCACTGCCAAGTATCATTTATACCCTACTTTGATAAAGGAAATACAGGAACTAATAATAAAAGAGAGGCATCCACATGCACATGGATCAATCTTGTCTTAAATGAGAGGGTTTCACTTTGAGTTTCCTGTCTCCTGATCTCAAACTCACCTGCACATTCTACACCTCATTTTTAAGGAATACATTTCCAAGGAGCTTCACTTCCAGCAATCACTCCTTTGAGGAAGGAAAAATACTTCTCTATATATTTGAAAGACTGCTATTTTAATGTGTTCAGTTTTTCACTCAGCCCTAAACAAACATTCTTTAAATGCAAATTTGAAAAGCAAGGTGTTTTTATATACAATTTTTTAAATTTAAGAGGGGTAACGAGGAAGACGGTGATGTCATCAGGCTTTGAATTGTCTCTTTCTCAGATTACAACTCCCTCTTTGCCTCAGAGAAGCACAACAGGGCTTGTCTGGTGGCGCAGTGGTTGGCAGTCCGCCTGCCGATGCGGGGGACACGGGTTCATGCCCCGGTCCGGGAGGATCCCACATGCCGTGGAGCGGCTGGGCCCGTGAGCCATGGCCGCTGAGCCTGCGCGTCCGGAGCCTGTGCTCCGCAACGGGAGAGGCCACGGCAGTGAGAGGCCCGCGTACTGCAAAAAAAAAAAAAAAAAAAAAAGCACAATAAAAGGTAACCCCTGCCCCACTCCTGGAGACGTTTAGACTGAAACACAGCTTGGAGGAGAGATTACACTGGATTTTCAAAATGAACTCTATACAATCATTTGTCTTCAACTGCAATTCCCCTAGGCAGTTACGTTATTCCCTACTTTTTATTTTCATTTATGAGATTGTCCAAAGAAAACTAAATTGGTTTTGCTACAGGGAAGGCAGCGGTACAGGTGGTGCAGCGTACATATGCACTTCCCAAATGTCAGTTACAGAGTGATGTGTGCTCTATTTCCTACTAAGTCTTTTCATATGTTGGGATGTTTAACCTCTACTCACTAAGGAATACGTTAATCAAAACACTCAGTTGTTACCTTCTTCAGGGACATAATCAAGATGTTGGTCTCTTTTCCTATTCAATTAGTTGCACCCTGTGACCTAAAAAATTATTAGGTTGCTCCAGTCTCTGTTACAGAATGTTATTGATGCAATTCAGCACTCACTTAAGGAGGTCAAAAGTTAGACATAATTTGCTTTGGGTTTAGTTTCGGGCTATTCTTAAGATTTCATTCAAAGAGATCCTAGAGTTTAATATTTTTGAACGTTATAATTATTTAACTTCCTTTTCTCAAACAAAGATTCACTAGACTAGTTTTATTGAGAGGATTAAATCACGCAGGACATAGAGGCAGTTATGTTTTTCCAAGCCAGACTCTAGAACGGGTTTAGCAGATTTCTTCTATAAAGGGCCAGAGAATAAATATTTTCAACTCTTCAGGCCATATAGTTTCTGTTGCAACTACTCAACTCTGCTGTGGTAGCATGAAAGCAACCATAGCCAATATGGAAACAGATAAGCATGACTGTTCCATTAAGAGTTTATAGAACCAGGCAGCGGGCCGTATGTCGTCCACAGGCCAGTCTGCCAACCCTCCCTCGATCATACCAAGGGGCTGAGTCTCTAAGGGGGGCTGATCTATGTGGTATCACAAAAGAGGATATTTAAAAACTGAGTGATTTGGGTGCTATATAATTATTCATTTTAGTGTACTTTTATGTTTTATGCACTTGTCTGCATATCTGTTATATTTCATGATAAAGTTAGGGTTTGTTTGGTTTTTTTTAAGTGACCAAGGGATCCAGGGAAGCTGGTTGGTCAAGGCTTAGAGGCAGGATACAAAAGGAAATTTCCTGGATAGCTCAAAGATTTTCAGAGATTGAGAAATTTTGGAGTTGGAAGAAACTTAATATAGTCCAACCTCCTCCCAATGGAGAAATTCCTTTTGCAATATCCCTGGTGGGTGTTCAGTTAACCTCTGAGGGAATATGTCTAGGGCTGGGTTAGAGGGCAAGATTACCTTTCTATAAAGCAAGATTGGCTCTCTATTTTACTCAATAAATAATCCTGTGGACACCAAAAGCAAAGGCAACAAAAACAAACAAGTGGGACTACATCAAACTAAAAAGCTTCTGCACAGCAAAGGAAACCATCAACAAAATGAAAAGGCCACCTACTGAATGGGAGAAAATATTTGCAAGTCATGTATTTGATAAGGGGTTAATAGTCAAAAATACATGAAGAACTCATACAACTCAATAGCAAAAAAACCCCAATATCCCAATTTAAAAATGGGCAAGAGGGGGCTTCCCTGGTGGCGCAGTGGTTAAGAATCTGCCTGCCAATGCAGGGGCACGGGTTCGAGCCCTGGCCCGGGAAGATCCCACATGCCGTGGAGCAACTAAGCCCGTGCACCACAACTACTGAGCTTGCGCTCCAGAGCTCGTGAGCCACAACTACTGAAGCCCACGTGCCTACAGCCCGTGCTCCACAACGAGAGAAGCCACTGCAGTGAGAAGCCCACACACAGCAACAAAGATCCAACACAGCCAAAAATAAAAATAATAAATTTTTTAAAAAAATGGGCAAGAGGAACTGAATAGACACTTATCCAAAGAAGACATACAAATGGCTAACAGATACATGAAAAGGTATTCAACATCACTAATCAGGGAAATGCAAATCAAAACCACAATGAGATATCACCTCACACCTGTTAGAACAGCTATCAATAAAAAGACAAGAGTTGGCCAGGATGTGGAGAAAAGGAAGCCTTGTATACTATTGGTGGGAATGCAAGTTGGTGCAGCCACTATGGAAAACAGTATGGAGGTTCCTTAGAAAATTAAAACTAGAACTGCCATATGATCAGCAATCTGGGTATATATCCAAAGGAAATGAAAATAAGATATCAAAGAGGAATCTGCACTCTTCTGTTCACTGCAGCATTATTCACAATAGTCAAGTGAAGAGGTTCTTGGACCCAATTCCAATGTGTGTGTGTGGAGGCTTCCCCACACCAATAAACCTGAAACCAACACAACATTGTTGGTCAACTATACTCCAATACAAAATAAGAATTTAAATTAAAATTTTTTAATTAAAAAAACAATTCTCAGACACAAGCGGGGTGTCTGAGAATTCAATTCGATTCAATTATTTTTTGAATTTTATTTTTTATACAGCAGGTTCTTATTAGTTATCTATTTTATACATATTAGTGTATATATGTCAATCCCAATCTCCCAATTCAACCCACCACCAACAACCCTCCCCCACTTTCCCCGCTTGGTGTCCATACTTTTAGTTCTCTACATCTGTGTCTCTGTTTCTGCCCTGCAGACCAGTTCATCTGTACCATTTTTCTAGATTCCACATATATGCATTAATATACGATATTTGCTTTTCTCCTTCTGACTTACTTCACTCTGTATGACAGTCTCTAGGTCCATCCACGTCTCTACAAATAACCCAATTTCGTTCCTTTTTAAGGCTGAGTAATATTCCATTGTATATAGGTACCACTCAATTCAATTTTGATTCTATCTACTGGGAGATAGAATCAGGTTCCCACAGGTAAAGGGCTCAGTCCCACGAGACTGCCCTCCATTTCAGATGCCAACTGAGAGCCCAAGTTGTCACCTGTGCTTCTGACCAACTGCCTACCAGTCAGAGGTTCTAATGATGCCCTCCTTGGCTTTGATTACTTCACTAGAACAGCTCACAGAACTCAAACATTTTACTACTAGATCACTCGTTTATAAGGATACAACTCTATAACAGCTAGAGGGAAAAGATGCACAGGGCAAGGAGTGAGGAAAGGGCATGGAGCTTCCACGCCCTCTCCAGGCATGCCATTCTCCTAGCACCTCGATCTGTTCACCAGCATGGAAGCTCTCTGAACCCTGTCCTTTCTAGTTTTTATGGAGTCTGCATTACATAGGTATGACTGATTAAGTCATTGGCCATTGGCAATCGACTCACCCTTCATCTCCTCTCTCCCCCTTGGAGGTGGATGGGGAGAGAGGAGACTGAAAGTTCCAACCCTCTAATCACGTGATTGGCTCCTCTGGCAACCAACCCCCATCCTTAGGTGCTTTCCAAAAGACATGTTGATCACTCTCATCACTTAGGAAATAACCAAGTTTTAGGAGCTTTGTGCCAGAAATGGGGATGAGGACCAAATATATATTATAAATCACAATATCACATCAAGATATGGAAACAACCTAAGTGTCCATGAATGGATGAATGGATAAAGAAGATGTGGTAGGGGTTCCCTGGTGGCACAGTGGTTAAGAATCCACCTGTCAATGCAGGGGACACAGGTTCGAGCCCTGGTCCGGGAAGATCCCACTTAGATGCCCCGGAGCAGCTAAGCCCGTGCGCCACAACTACTGAGCCTGCGCTCTAGGGCCCGTGAGCCACAACTACTGAGCCCATGTGCCACAATTACTGAAGCCCGTGCACCTAGAGCCCACGCTCCACAACAAGAGAAGCCACCGCAATGAGAAGCCTGTGCACCACAAGGAAGAGTAGTCCCCACTCTCCACAACTAGAGAGAGCCCACGTGCAGCAATGAGGATCCAACACAGCCAAAAAAATAAATAAGTTAAATAAATTTTTTAAAAATGATGTGGTATATACATATATACACAGTGGACTGTTATGCACCCATAAGAAAGGATATCCTGCCATTTGCAACAACATGGATGGACCTTGAGAGCATTACTTAAGTGAAATAAGACAGACAAGACAAATCCCACATGGCATCACTTTTCTAACAGTAGAAAACTGCTTGCTGGGGTGCGGGGGGGGGGGCGGGTAGGGGAGAATGGGAAGAGGTTGGTAAAAGGGTACAAATTTTCAAAAATAAATAGGTAACTAGATAGTCTTGTACAATGACCAGGTTCAATTAATATGAAAAAGAATATATGTGTGTAACAATCACATTGCTGTACATCAGAAACTAACACAACACTGTAAATCAACTATACTTCAGTAAAAAATAAATAATGTTTGGCTCTATATAAACAAACATGCAAGTCATTGTCAGTCCCTTAAGAAGCTTACAGTCTTAATGAAAGGAATAAGACAGGACACAAATTATAACAAAAGATAGAAAAAATCTGAAATTTATTATGACTTAAAGACAAATAACCCAATTCAAATATGGGGGAAGGGGACTTCCCTGGCAGTCTAGTGGTTAAGACTCCTTGCTTACACTGCAGGGGGCACGAGTTCAAACCCTGGTCTGGGAACTAAGATCCTGCATGCCTCATGGCACGGCCAAAAAAAAAACAAACAAAAAAACAAATACCGGGGAAGGACTTGAACAGGCACTCCAGACATATGAAGAAATGTTCAACCTCATTAGCAACAGAAACACATAGTACAACCATAAGGTACCAGGTCACATCTATCAGTATAGCAAACCATAAAAGTTAGACAATTGCAGACATCAGCAAGGATGTAGAACTAGGACACTCAGGATTGTTGTGGGAATTGAGTTTATATATGTCTAGTGCTTAGAGTTCTGCCAGGCACACAGTTAATACTATGTGAGTTAGCTATCAGTCATCATCATCATCATGAGTGTCATTTAAATTATAATGTACTGATGGTGGAGGAGTAAACTGATACAACCAATGTGGAAATCAATTTGGCCTTCAATACAACTGAGCAGGTTCATACCCTATGGCCCAGCAATTCCACTGCTCTAGGTATAACTCTAGAGAAACTCTTGTACCTAAAGACATGCAAGATAATTCAGAGCAAAGTTGTTTTTAGTAGCCCCAAACTGGAATTACGGAAGTGTCCATAAATGGTGGAATGCATCAGTGTGTTGGGTAGATTAATACACTGGAATACTACATAGCAGGAGTGAATTACACTTGGCTACAAGGTCGATGAATCTCATCCGATTTATCCTGAAGTGAGAAAGTCTTAATATACTGTATGATGCTGCTTACATAAAATTCAAAAATATAAACTACATTGTTTAAGAATACAAATGCAGAGCAAAACTATAAAATAAGACAGGAAAATGAGAAATCCCAAATTTAGGAGAGTGGTTGCCTCTAATGCGGAGAGAAGAAAATAGGATCGGGGAGAGACCACAGGAGCACTCAGAGACAATGCTCACCTTCTTTCGTTTAAGCTGGATGGTGTATAAACAGGTGTTTGAGGTTGTGTGATCCTTTATATAGCTTACGTACACTTTATGAATATTTTATATCTATTCCATAATTAATAAAAACCTATTTTAAAAAAGAATTAAAGGAGAAGGAGAGGTTACTTCTGACAGAAACTGGAGAGGTTGGTCACCATGGCAAATAGAATTCTTCTTTTGTATCAACTACTTGGTAGCAGTTTACTGAAGCACTGCCATGGGACTCTACAGCTGCATCAGACTCCAAGGGAAAAAGGAATCTGCAACCAATTAGCAGTGTCTGCCCTGGTCATAGATCTCAGAAGGATCTGTCATCCCTGGGTTGGGGTCTTCCAACTTATACTCATTATGAGACATGGTCTCCCTGTGACTCAAATGTCAACTGTGTTGGGTGTTTAAAAGAGATGCGGAGATTCAGGTATGAGGGAATGAATACCGCATGCCAGAAAGAGGGGCAATAGTAGTACAAGCATTTCAAGAAAACCAAAGAGCATCTTGGTTCTCCGCCAAAATCTGCTAGTTCTATTTTAACCCGTCCCTTTTCAATAGAGTCAGTGGTATGGGGAGTGTTACAGGGTAAATTTTAAAATCACGTAGATTTGGCTCTAAAATGTGTATTTTTAGGATAGGCATAGCCAACGATTTAAGAATTCTCAGCAACTTAAACCAATAGCTTAAGTTTAGATTCTGGATGCCCATCAACGGCACTAACCCTCCCTCCCTCCCTCCCACTGTGTCCTAAGAGCTAGGCTCTGAGTTACGCCTGAGATGTAACACAAAACAGTCCCTGCCCACCCACACACACAAGACACGGCCTCCTGCACTCTGTGAACTATGACATCTATGGCTTTCTAGTGCCTTCTGATATCATCTACACCATCACTCCTGCCACAAAGAAGGGGTCAAGTATGAGCCAGCACGTCCCAGCCACGAGTCCTTCCTACCTCCTTCAATGCAAGAGCTGATGTGAAGCCCTTACAGTGCAATTGGCAGAAAGTTTCTTTACTCTGACTGTCTTGGTTTTTATAATCATTTCCAAATGAACATTTATGTTTTTAGTTATTCTGTCCTGCCTAATTCCGAGAAGGCTGTGGGTGTTTACAAGATATAATATGGTTCTTAAGATAGAAGCAAAATCAAAACTCATGTAATGGGAGGAAGAAGAGTCTGAAAGTCTAAAGCCAGTAATTTTCAAAGTTTAGTGTGCCTAAGAATAACCAGTGTTCTATCTAAAATGCAGATTTCCAGGCCCAGGATCCAAGAGATCTCCATCAGTAGATCTAGGGTGAGGTCCAGAGTCCATATGAACTGCACTCCAAGTGATTCTGATGCTAATAGTCTAAGGAGAGCTTTTTTTTTTTTAAACAGCCTGCACGGTTTAATATATCTCATGTAATTCTCAAAACAACCCCATGGGGGTACTATAATTATTCCTGTTTTTTAATGCAATTTTTGAAGGTTATACTCCATTCACAGTTATTACACTCCATTCAGTTATTACAATATATTGGCTATATTTCCTGTGTTGTACAATACATCCTTGTAGCTTATATTACACCCACTCCCCCACCCCATATTACCCTCCCCGCCCCCCTAACTGGTAACCACTAGTTTGTTTTCTGTATCTGAGTCTGCTTCTTTTCTGTTATATTCACTAGTCTGTTATGTTTTTTAGATTCCATGTATAAGTGATATCATACAGTATTTGTCTTTCTCTGACTTACTTCATTTGGTATAATGCCCTCCAAGTCCATCCATGTTGCTGCAAATGGAAAAAGTTCATTCTTTTTTATGGCTGAGTAGTATTCCATTGTATATATATAGACCCATGCACTTATGGTCAATTAATCTACAACAACAGAGGCAAGAATATACAATGGAGAAGAGACAGTCTCTTCAATAAATGGTGCTGGGAAAACTGGACAGCTATATGTAAAAGAATGAAATTAGAACATTTTCTCACAGCATATACAAAAATAAACTCAAAATGAATTAAAGACCTACATGACAATGTATCACATAACCATCACTATATTTATTCAGAGAGACAAACATTTTATAAACTCTAAAAGTAACATGTGTTTTTATTACTATCTGCCTAACAATCCCTAAGCTGAATTATTTAAAGTCTGTAAATGTTATCTCCTGAAAGTTTAGACAATTTGGTTGACAAAAAAGCTTTGTGGAAAAACAAATAGTGCTCAGTAAAATTCTAAGTGCATTATATTCCTGGAAATGTGTTAAACCAATAGCTTATAACTAACTGTTACAATTCTGTCTGACTCCTAAGCCTCCCCAAGAGATGGCTTTGATGTTAATTATTTGTGGACAAAGAATGTTACCTGTCATATCAGTAGACAAAGGATGTTACAGCCATCAAGCCGTCAGCCACTGCAGCCACTCCCAACTGTATACCTTGAGGGTATCCAGGATGAGAAGAACAGCACACTGGCCGTACATGGATAAGGTATATGTCAAAGGAATGATTTCAATGAGCTCAGACTCTTGCATCTTCCCATACATAGAAAAGCGCTGAATTCATTAACTTGAGACATCTGGTTTTCTTTAATTAACAGTGCTCTTTTGATGTTCTAACTACCTGGTTTTTGTTGCAAAACTCTCATATATCGTGGCTCCTCCCTTACCTCTTTGGAGCAGTCCCTCAGAGCTATCTGATAGGCTGCCTCTGGGACTTACGTCCTCAGAAAGTCGGCTGAATAAAACATAATTCTCAACTTTTATCTTGTGCTTTTTTTTCCCCAGTCGACATATTTAAGTTCAAGTAAATTAATGGAGCCCTACCACAGAGTTATAAGGTAGGAAGCTAAGAGATCGTATTAGACACGGGAGTGAAATTATTATTCTAGGATGTATCTGTACTTGATTATGTCCAAAAAAGCTAACAAAGATTTCCTAGGAATAATCTATAATCCAGATGACCTGCCTGTCTACGATTAAGATTCTTTATATTTGTATATCCCTTTACAGTTCATAACAAGATTTCCCAAATTCATTTAAGCACCACCACAACCCTGTATGCAAATTTCTAACAACCTTGCATCACAAATAAGGAAACTTGGCTCCGAGATGCTAAGGGAGTTGCCTATGGGCAACAGCTGGTAAGGGAAGAGGCAAGAATAAAACCCCAGGGTATCCTTTTCTACCCAGTGGGATGACCACACTATATACTCATTGTTAGATCACTAACATAACAAAACACTAACATAACAATTGTGGTTATTATCTTCATGAATGTGGTGCTCTAAGGACATGGTGCTTCAAGCACAAAGGATGACCCTGCCTGAAAAAGTTTCAGCATTAACACCCTTTACCGGACTCTTAAATTGCCCTCCCAACCATGTTGCAATGGTTACAAAATTCCTGAGCCCACCTGGGCAACAGGACATGTCCAAAATAAGGAAAGGCATCTGGCCAGTCCCACTCCCACCCTACAGAAGGAAGGTATATGTGCCTCGACCAATCAGTAAACGAAATTTTCACCTCGGACCATTCCTTTGTTTTCTGGCTATAAAAACTAATCAACAGCACATGTTAGGGCTCAACTCTCCCAGACTACTAGGAAGTTGGCCCGCTGTTCTGGCAGTGACCCTTCCTTCTAATAAATTCTGTCTTCTTTACATTCTGCCTTGTGTCTGGAAATTCTTTTCCAACCCGCCTTTGGACTACAACAATGAATATGCTATTAAACTCTCTGCATTATTTATTATGAGGTCAGATCAACTGCAGGAGCCAGCTAGATCACAAGCTTCTTTCCTCTGCATTAAAATCACAAATGCATACCTAACAGGATATCTTTGCACCCTTGATGAGGAAAATGAGATTGATGAGGATGCCTAATTTTGTAATTAAGTGAATGCCATCCAAGAAAATTGATTTCAAAAGTCTTCCTTTGAAGACTTCCCTATTGGCACAGTGGTTAAGAATCCGCCTGCCAATGCAGGAGACATGGGTTCGAGCACTGGTCCGGGAAGATCCCACATGCCGCAGAGCAACTAAGGCGATGCGCCACAACTACGGACCCTGTGCTCCAGAGCCCACGAGCCACAACTACTGAAGCCCACGTGCCTAGAGCCCATGCTCCACAACAAGAGAAGACAGCACAATGAGAAGCCCACGCACCACAATGAAAGGTAGCCTCCGCTCGCCACAACTAGAGAAAGCCCGCGCACAACAACGAAGACCCAAAGCAGCCAAAAATAAATAAAAATAAATAAATTTATTTTTAAAAATCTTCCCTTGAGAAAGCAGGGATGTTTTGTAACAGGTTTAAAAATGACTGTGTGGGCATGAGGGGTGGAGCCTCGGGCACTCCAGGATCTTAACTGGGAATAGGGGAGGATGGGGGCGTCGGCTGCTTCTTCTAGACACTAGGGAATGCAGCTGGACCTGGATCCAAAGCAGGCTCTCCGTATCGACCAGGCCCAGAGGACAACACCAAGCTGGAGGACCGAGCAGAAAGGCCGGCCACCCTGTGCCTCTGGATTGCAGATTTAACCCATTTACATGTAAGCCGTGTGGCTAACAGGGTCTTGGTGCTCCAGCTGGGTGTCAGGCCTGAGCCTCTGAGGTGGGAGAGCCGAGTTCAGGACATTGGACCAGAGACCTCCCGGCCCCACGTAGTACCAATTGGCGAGAGCTCTCCCAGAGATCTCCATCTAAATGCTAAGACTGAGTTCCACTCAACGACCAGCAAGCTCCAGTGCTGGCCACCACATACCAAACAACTAACAAGACAGGAACACAACCCCACCAATTAGCAGAGAAGCTGCCTAAAATCATAATCAGGTCACAGACACCCCAAAACACACCACCAAATGCGGTCCTGCCCACCAGAAAGACAAGACCCAGCCTCATCCACCAGAACACAGGCACTAGTCCCCTCCACCAGGAAGCCTACGTAACCCACTGAACCAACTTTAGCCACTGGGGACAGACACCAAAAACAACAGGAACTATGAACCTGCAGCCTGCGAAAAGGAGACACCAAGCACAGTAAGTTAAGCAAAATGAGAAGACAGAGAAACACACAGCAGATGAAGGAGCAAGGTAAAAACCCACCAGACAAAACAAATGAAGAGGAAATAGGCAGTTTATCTGAAAAAGAATTCAGAGTAATGAGAGTAAAGATGATCCAAAATCTTGGAAATAGAATGGAGATAATACAAGAAATGTTTAACAAGGATGTAGAAGAACTAAAGAGCAAACAAACAATGATGAAGAACACAATAAATGAAATTAAAAATTCACTAGAAGGATTGAACAGCAGAATAACTGAGGCAGAAGACCAGATAAGTGAGCTGGAAGATAAAAGAGTGGAAATAACTGCCACAGAGCAGCAAAAAGAAAAAAGAATGAAAAGAATTGAGGACAGTCTCAGAGACCTCTGGGACAACATTAAATGCACCAATATTCGAATTACAGGGGTCCCAGAAGAAGAGAAACAGAAAGGGACTGAGAAAATATTTGAAGAGATTATAGTCGAAAACTTCCCTAACATGGGAAAGGAAACAGTCAAGCAAGTCCAGGAAGCACAGAGAGTCCCATACAGGATAAATCCAAGGAGAAACACACCAAGACACATAGTAATCAAACTATCAAAAGTTAAATACAAAGAAAAAATATTAAAAGCAGCAAGAGAAAAACAATAACATACAGGAGAATCCCCATAAGGTTAACAGCTGATCTTTCAGCAGAAATTGTGCAAGCCAGTGGTAGTGGCAGTACATATTTAAAGTGATGAAAGGGAAAAATCTACAACTAAGATTACTCTCCCCAGCAAGGATCTCATTCAGATTCAAAGGAGAAATCTAAAGCTTTACAGACAAGCAAAAGCTAAAAGAATTCAGCACCATCAAAACAGCTTTACAAAAAATGCTAAAGGAACTTCTCTAGGCAGGAAACATGAGAAGGAAAAGCCCTACAGAAACAAACCCAAAACAATTAAGAAAATGGTAATAGGAACATACATACCAATAATTACCTTAAATGTAAAAGAATAGATTAAATGCTCCAACCAGAAGACACAGACTGGCTGAACGGATACAAAAACAAGACCTGCATATATGCTGTCTACAAGAGACCCACTTCAGACCTAGGAACACATACAGACTAAAAGTGAGGGGATGGAAAAAGATATTCCATGCAAACGGAAATCAAAAGAAAGCTGGAGTAGCAATTCTCATATCACACAAAATAGACTTAAAAAAAAAAGACTATTACAAGAGACAAAGAAAGACACTACATAATGATCAAGGGATCAATCCGAGAAGAAGATATAGCAATTGTAAATATTTATGCACCCAACATAGGAGCACCTCAATACATAAGGCAAATGCTAACAGCCATAAAAGGGGAAATCGACAGTAACACAATCATAGCAGGGAATTTTAACACACCACTTTCACCAATGGACAGACCATCCAAAATGAAAATAAATAAGGAAACACAAACTTTGAATGACACATTAAACAAGATGGACTTAATTGATATTAAAAGGACAATCTATCCAAAGAAAACAGATTACACTTTCTCCTCAAGTGCTCATGGAACATCCTCCAGGATAGATCATATCTTGGGTCACAAATCAAGCCTTGGTAAATTTAAGAAAATTGAAATCGTATCAAGTATCTTTTCTGATCACAACGTTATGAGACTAGATATCAATTACAGGTAAAAACCTGTTAAAAACAAAAACGGGGCTTCCCTGGTGGCGCAGTGGTTGAGAGTCCTCCTGCCGATGCAAGGGACGCAGGTTCGTGCGCCGGTCCGGGAGGATCCCACATGCTGCGGAGCGGCTAGGCCCGTGAGCCATGGCTGCTGAGCCTGCGCGTCCGGAGTCTGTGCTCCGCAACGGGAGAGGCCACAACAGTGAGAGGCCCGCATACTGCCAAAAAAAAAAAAAAAAAAAAACGTATGGAGGCCAAACAATACACTACTAAATAACCAATAGATCACAGAGGAAATCAAAAACAGCGGGAAACAAATGACGATGAAAACACAACAACCCAAAACCTATGGGATGCAGCAAAAGCAGTTCTAAGAGAGAAGTTTATAGCAATACAATCCTACCTCAAGAAACAAGAAACATCTCAAACAACCTAACCTTACACCTAAAGCAATTAGAGAAAGAACCAAAAAAACCCAGGTTAGCAGAAGGAAAGAAATCATAAAGATCAGATCAGAAATAAATGAAAAAGAAATGAAGAAAACAATAGCAAAGATCAATAAAACTAAAAGTTGGTTCTCTGAGAAGGTAAACAAAGTTGATAAACCACTTTTTTCCTCAAGAAAAAACGGGGAAGACTCTAATCAACAGAATTAGAAATGAAAAAGGACAAGTAACAACTGACACTACAGAAATACTAACTATCACGAGAGATTACTACAAGCAACTCTATGCCAGTAAAATGCACAGTCTGGAAGAAATGGACAAATTCTTAGAAAAGCACAACCTTCCAAGGCTGAACCAGGAAGAAACAGAAAATATAAACAGACCAATCACAAGCACTGAAATTGAAAATGTGACTAAAAATCTTCCAACAAACAAAAGCCCAGGAACAGATGGCTTCACAGGCGAATTCTATCAAACATTTAGAGAAGAGCTAACACCTATCCTTCTCAAACTCTTCCAAAATATAGCAGAGGGAGGAACACTCCCAAACTCATTCTACGAGGCCACCATCACTCTGATACCAAAACCAAAGATGCCACAAAAAATGAAAACTATAGGCCAATATCACTGATGAACATATATGCATAAATCCTCAACAAAATACTAGCAAACAGAATCCAACAGCACATTAAAAGGATCATACACAATGATCAAGTGGGGTTTATCCCAGAAATGCAAGGATTCTTCAATATACGCAAATCAATAAATGTGATACACCATATTAACAAACTGAAGGAGAAAAACCATATGATCATCTCAATAGATGCAGAAAAAGCTTTCAACAAAATTCAACACTGATTTATTATAAAAACCCTCCAGAAAGTAGGCATAGAGGTAACTTACGTCAACATAATAAAGGCCATATATGACAAACCCACAGCCAACATCATTCTCAATGGTGAAAAACTGAAACCATGTGCACTAAGATCAGGAACAAGGCAAGGTTGTCCACTCTCACCACTATTATTCAACATAGTTTTGGAGGTTTTAGCCACAGCAATCAGAAAAGAAGAAATAAAAGGAATACAATTTGGAAAAGAAGAATTAAAGCTTTCACTGTTTGCAGATGACACGATACTATACATAGAGAATCCTAAAGATGCTACCAGAAAACTACTAGAGCTAATCAATGAATTTGGTAAAGTAGCAGGATACAAAATTAATGCACAGAAATCTCTTGCATTCCTACACAATAATGATGAAAAATCTGGAAGAGAAATTAAGCAAACACTCCCATTTACCACTGCAACAAAAAGAATAAAATACCTAGGAATAAAGCTACCTAAGGAGACAAAAGATCTGTATGCAGAACACTATGACACTGATGAAAGAAATTAAAGATGATACAAACAGATGGAGAGATATACCATGTTCTTGGATTGGAAGAATCAACATTGTGAAAATGACTGTACTACCCAAAGCAATCTACAGATTCAATGAAAGTCCTATCAAACTACGAAGGGTATTTTTCACAGAACTAGAACAAAAAAATTCACAATTTGTATGGAAACACAAAAGACCCCAAATAGCCAAAGCAATCTTGAGAAAGAAAAACGGAGCTGGAGGAATCAGGCTCCTGGACTTCAGAGTATACTACAAAGTCAGTAATCAAGACAGTATGGTACTGGCACAAAAACAGAAATATAGATCAATGGAACAGGATAGAAAGCCAGAGATAAACCCACGCACATATGGTCACCTTATTTTTGATAAAGGATGCAAGAATATACAATGGAGAAAAGACAGCCTCTTCAATAAGTGGTGCTGGGAAAACTGGACAGCTACATGTAAAAGAATGAAATTAGAACACTCCCTAACACCATACACAAAAATAAACTCAAAATGCATTAAGGAACTAAATGTAAGGCCAGACACTATTATACTCTTAGAGGAAAACACAGGCAGAACACTCTATGACATAAATCACAGCAAGATCCATCTTGACCCACCTCCTAGAGAAATGGAAACAAAAACAAAAATAAACAAATGGGACCTAATGAAACTTAAAAGCTTTTGCACAGCAAAGGAAAACATAAATAAGACAAAAAGACAACCCTCAGAATAGGAGAAAATGTTTGCAAATGAAGCAACTGACAAAGGATTAATGTCCAAAATATACAAGCAGCTCATGCAGCTCAATATCAAAAAAACAACCCAGTCCAAAAATGGGCAGAAGACCTAAATAGACATTTCTCCAAAGATATACAGATTGCCAGCAAACACACAAAAGGATGCTCAACATCACTAATTATTAGGGAAATGCAAATCAAAACTACAGTGAGGTATCACCTCACACCAGTCAGAATGGCCATCATCAAAAAATCTACGAACAGTAAATGCTGGAGAGGGTGTGGAGAAAAGGGAACCCTCTTGCACTGTTGGTGGGAATGTAAATTGATGCAGCCAGTATGGAGAACAGTATGGAGGTTCCTTAAGAAACCAAAAATATAACTACCATACGACCCAGCAATCCCAATACTGGGCATATAACCTAAGAATATCATAATTCAAAAAGAGACATGAAAATAGATAGCTAGTGGGAAGCAGCCGCATAGCACAGGAAGATCAGCTCGGTGCTTTGTGACCACCTAGAGGGGTGGGATAGGAAGGGTGAGAGGGAGGGAGACGCAAGAGGCAAGAGATATGGGAACATATGTATATGTATAACTGATTCACTTTGTTATAAAGCAGAAACTAACACACCATTGTAAAGCAATTATACTCCAATAAAGATGTTAAAAAAAAAAAAAAGAACAACAAAAGGAGACATGTACCACAATGTTCATTGCAGCACTATCTACAGTAGCCAGGACATGGAAGCAACCTAAGTATCTACCGACAGAGGAATGGATAAAGAAGATGTGGCACATATACACAAGGGAATATTACTCAGCCATAAAAAGAAACAAAATTGAGATATTTGTAGTGAGGTGGATGGACCTAGATTCTGTCATACAGAGCAAAGTAAGTCAGAAAGAGGAACACAAATACCATATGCTAACACATATATATGGAATCTAAGAAAAAAATTGTTCTGATGAACGTAGGGGCAGGACAGGAATAAACACGCAGACGCAGAGAATGGACTTGAGGACACGGGGAGGGGGAAGGGTAAGCTGGGATGAAGTGAGAGAGTGGCATGGACCTATATACACTACCAAATGTAAAATAGCTAGCAGTGGGAAGCAGCTGCATAGCACAAGGGAGATCAGCTCGGTGCTTTGTGACCACCTAGAAGGGTGGGATAAGGAGGGTGGGAGGGAGATGCAAGAGGGAGGGGATGTGGAGATATACATATGCATATAGCTGATTCAGTTTGTTATACAGCAGAAACTAACACAACGTTGTAAATCAATTATAGCCCAATAAGGATATTAAAAGAAATGACTGTGTGGATAGGTTTTTTGGTCTTTGAATTTTGGTTGTTTCCTGGTTTCAACAGAGAAGCTATTTGTCACACTGTAAATAGCTACCTAAACAGATGGTTTTTCACAATTAGATGCTATCACAGGCACAGAGATTTATGACATGACATTTTTAATAGCTGTTAATCACTTAAATTTAAGGGATTCAAAGTCTCTTTGAAATTTTATATAGACAGAATTAGTCTACCAAATTTAATGCTACTTCCTGTCTTTCTGAAACATCTAAGTGTGATGTGAACTCACTACGGGGAACTCTGAAAATCTGGGGAAACTGTAGGACTTTAAGTTCCAGGAAAATACTAGTAAAAACATTAACATCTAAGTATGTCATTCGCAACTCAAAGCTCTAACAAACCAAATAAAGCAGTTCAATTCAACAAACACATTGAGGACCTATGACAATGCAGAGACCCTGTGCTAAAAATAAACAAAAAAACCAACACTGGAAATACAGAACAAATTCCTGACTCAGGGGCACTCAGAGACCCAAGAGAGTCGAATATGTAAGTGTGTGTATTGATGTGCAGTGTGATGAGAACAGAAATAAATGTAAAAGGTACAGGGTCAGAGTCACAACTTTTTCCATGGGTTTCAAAGAACGCGGACTCTCCATCACCTTCACTCCACAAGCCCCCACCTAAGATTAAGAAATACATGTACTGCAAAGCCGTGAGGACTAGCCTATGGTTCTTCCAGGATTTGATTTTGACCTTGTTTCCTGTTGGGGTAGAGAAGGAAAAGACTCTTAGATGAGCATTGTACTAAGACTCTCATCTTCCACGGCTACAATTCCACGATACCCTACGTAGCATGTGTTTTGGCATTCTTCAAATCATATCTTGACTATCTCCTCCTCCTGTCATTTTGTTATACAACCTTATTACACTGGCTATGTTCATGCTTCCAACATAAAAATGGTGTAAGCAGCATTTGGCAGGAAGAGCTGCAGGAGGCCCTTTTGTCTTGTCACTAACCTTAAACCAGGCACCCTATGCTCTACTCATCTCCAGCCCTAGCACACCTTTCAGATCTTTCATCCACACAATACCTTGCTTAATCTGTTATTCTTTCTGTAGATCAAAGAAGTAGAAATGAAGAACAAGTGATTAACAGATGACCAGATCTCTTCCCTAGCTCCCCCTTCAGTAACCTCATAAACAAACTGTGTGAACAAGATAGCACCTGAAGAAAAATCACAGGCTGACAAGCCTGCACACAGTGGGGGATGGCGACGACTCTGACCCCCTATCTCAATGATTAACTGAGATTACTTCCCTTTTTCCCTTTAACAACTTTCATGGCCAAGCAGAATCTTCAGAGATGGTTTTGGGGGGACACTGAGTCCCTCATCTCCCCAGATTGCCGGCATTCTGATTAAAAGCAACTTTCCTTTCTACCCACATTTGTCTCTCTTCAGTATTGACTTTTGAGCGGCGAACAGCCAGACCTGATTCGGTAACAGCAGTACTCAAAGGCAGCTGAATTACTCTTCAATGCGTCATCATCAGACAGGCACTACTCTGATTTTTCTAAGGTCGTCTGGGAAATCAGCTATGGAGCTGGGACTTAAACTCAGAGCGCGACTCAAAGTCCAGACTTTCTAACATGCCCTTCTCCACCAAAGGCTTCATTTGCTATTCCCCCAGGACAAAGTGTTTCATTCCTCAGCTGTAAGAAAACTCGAGGTGTTGGGAGAATTTCATTTTCTCAGCACATTTAAGTAAATAAAGCCATGTGACACTTTTACTTTAATCGATGTCCTTCTCAGATGGGGTTTGCAAGGAGAAAGTGTTTTAACAGCTATAATGACAGTATCATCAAGCAAGCAGTACCCTTAATTCACCTGTCATCAGCAATGGTTACTGGACTCACCTCTTGTCACCCTCAATAAGAGTGTGACCAATAGTATTAGTTTCCACTTTATACATAATCAGTACTATTCCTTCTAGAACACACATTTGATTGAATGATGCCCCAAGGAAGTCTATGAACAAAAATGATCATCTAGTAATTACCCAGCCGTCCACGGGTGTCAGGAGGTTTTCCACAGTTTAAAAGCAGCCTGCAGCTGAGTATCAGATTTCCCTAGAGGCCTCTGATAACCAAATAGGACCCCAATCCTTGCTGCTTCTCCTTGAGATGCCCAACAGGTGGTCCTCAATTTAGGGAAAAAGCAGTTACTAGGCCTTTGTTCAGAACTCCTAACAAGCTCCCCATGTGACTAAGGAGCATGTATTTAGTTGTATATTGCCAGGAAATAGCACAAAGCCTGGTATGTACTCAGTGAATGTGGGGTGGATTGATAGATGCATGGAAGAAGTGGGGTTATAAGCCATGCTAAAATTCAAGGCCAGTTCACAAAAGCCCCCATGACTAAAATAAAGTGCCTGGACTTACATGCACTGAATAGACTTCTGAGCACAGCAGCTCTTCAGTAAGAGCTGCCCATGTGAAGGTCGGGCATTTGTGAACAGCTGACTGGCTGGAGCAGAGACACAGCGTGGACGTGGCTGGGGAGGCGGATATGGAAGAGGATCGCTTGGCTTAGGTAATAAGTATCCTCAGGGGCACTTATTCCTTAGTGTGAATTAGCCGTGTTTGTTCAAGCTTTCTCCTTGGTGGAGATATGCCCATTTTATTTCTGTTACGGCTAAACTGCTTTAAGACTGTAAAACTCTAAGTTTAGTAAGTCAGAAAGAGCCTCAGTGGAGGTGGCAACTTGAGCACGGCTCCATGACTGATTAGGTTCTGCGAAGGGGCTGGGAAGCAGGGATGTCCCACAGAGCAGAACCAGGAGGCTCAGTGTGGAACAAAGCTCTTTAAACTAAGAAGAGGATAGTCTGTCCGAAGCTGGTGCAGGGACAGGGCCAGCAGGCCTGTGGGTTTCCAGTCAGTGGGGCAGACTCTTGTGGCCACGTGGACTCCAGCAAAACTAGGCTCCCATGTTTATACTGAACAAAAGTCACAGAAGACAAACTCCCCCCACTGTAGCACGCTGCACCCAAAATACTCCAGGCAGGACTTCCCTGGTGGCGCAGTGGTTAAGAATCTGCCTGCCAATGCAGGGGACGCATGTTCGTGCCCTGGTCCAGGAAGATCCCACATGCCGCGGAGCAACTAAGCCCATGCGCCACAACTACTGAGCCTGTGCTCTAGAGCCCGCGAGCCACAGCTACTGAAGCCCACATACCTAGAGCCCGTCCTCCGCAACAAGAGAAGCCACCGCGATGAGAAACCTGCGCACCGCAACGAAGAGTAGCCCCCGCTTGCCGCAACTAGAGAAAGCCCGCGTGCACCAACAAAGACCCAACGCAGCCAAAAATAAATAAATAAATTTTTTTAAAAAAACAAAGTACTCCAGGCAAACCAAGCAGGCATGGTTTAGAACTCCTTTTTTGTACTCAGCTGAAGCTGGTTCAAATCCCTGCTCACCACTTACTATGGTATATGCCTTAGGCAAGTTATTTAATCTCACTGAGACACTGTTCTTGTCTTAAAGATGAGGAATTTACCTAACATACTACTTCAGAAGGCCGTTCTGAAGACTAAATGGAATAATGGATTCATCTGACAAGTATCCATTGGGCACCTATCATGTTCTAGGTTTTCATGCTGGGGACTCAGCAGTGAAGAGTGAGAACTCTCTGCCCTCATGGAAACTGCAGCAGCCACGGCACAGAGTGGGTGTGCAGGACAGTCAATACCAGACCTCATCCAGAGAGAAATAAGGAGTAAGTTCTAGAAGGGTCTGGGCACTCCACCAGCAGAGCTGGACTTTCCTGACCACGGTCTCCCCTAGTGTTGAAGGTGAACGCTTATCCTCCCCAACCTCAAGTCTCTAGGTTTCCACGTAGAGGACTTTCTAAGATAACTGACATTTCTGATATTCTATTCCTTTCCAAGGGAGCCATGTTTTTCAGTTGGGAAAAGGTAATCTGGCTGAAAGTCAAAAGCACTAGAGATTCTGGGCCCCTTTCTTCCCTCTCCACCTGAACCAGCGCAAGGCAGTGGTTGCCCTAGTAGCTTGAATTTTGCCTGAGTTGGGCTGTCCCAAGGCCTGCAAAGTGTAAAGGGGAGCATTACCCAACTTAGGCCACATTCTCCAAACCATTCTATCAGGAAAAGAGGTGAAATGTTCATCTCTACATGCCAAGCACCCACCTCTCAACCAGTCCTGAAATCTGGTGGGTTAGTTATTGGGCTCTCAACATCCCAGCATCTAGAATCATCTGGGCAGCCTCCGGCACCTTATGACTTCTGGGTAGTAAGAAAAGGCAAGCGGATACGCTCATGATTAAGGGAACTTTATAAGGTTTCTACTGCTTTTGTTATCCCCCTTTTCCCCTAGTGATTAATGATAAAGCCTCTATGTGCTTAGTGAAGGGGGAACAAGGACACTGGAGGGACGGGGGGAATATTTCTCCTTCCACCTTGAGCCCTGGGAAAGGAAGCCCAGGCTGCTGAGAAAGAGGGTCCACTTTAGAGACGGGGAAGAGAAACTGTCAGTGACTGAAAATTTAGGAACTGGAGAAGGAAGACTCGGATTGTGCAGAGAAGAGTTAACGTTGCAGGCCTGAGGTTGCTTTCCTTAGAAAGGCTTATTGGTCCTTGGTTGGCATCTGAAAACTTGGACCTCAGGAGGGTTCCCTCCATTCTGACACGACAGCTCACTGTGCCTCGGTTTGTACAAGCAATGTGGGTTACGCTGAACACCTGCTTTCCTTGTGGGAGTCTGGGATTTTGGTACATGCCAGGAAAAGGGTACCCACGTGACCAAAAAAACCCCCTAGGCACCAAGTCTTTAAGGAGCTTCCCTGGTAAACGACACTTCACGCACGTCGTCACAATTTAGTGCCGGAGGAGTTACGTACATCCTGTGCGACTCCACACAGGAGTTGGGAGAAAACCCTTGGAAGCTTGCGCTTGGTTTCCTCTGGACTTTGCCCCACATCTCTTTTCCATTTGCTGATACTGCTTTGTATCCTTTCATCAAAATATATCTTAGCTGTGATCACGACTATATGCTGAGTCCTGTGAATTCTCCCAGTGAATCAATGAATCTGGAGGTGGCCTTGGGGACCCTGATGCCAAGGACCTGCAGGAATCAGCCCAAGGACAAGACATGGGCCTGGGGCCAAAGTCATGCATGCCCTCTGGACAAATGCCTTGCTTCCTACACCACTGAGGACCCCTGTGCTGGAAAAATGGAGTTTTGAGTGGAGTGAGGAGAGAATACAGGTAGGAGTTGGAAAAGAAGAGGGGATGCAGCATATGGCGAAGGTGGGCTTGGCTTTAAGTGGCCAAAAGGCATCAAGAAAGGCCCTAGTGGTCTTTCTTGTAAAGAACTTGCAGAGGGAAAGAAGAGAGAAAGCAGAGAAGCATAGGAAGAGAATCAGGAGTGTGCCTACTTTAAACTTACCTGAAGTTTCTCTTCACCAAGGAGAGACCATGCTCAAGCTTGATGAGTTTGGTCCACCTTGACTCCACCATTCAACAAGCCCAGAGGTATACAGGGAGAGGAAAGACGGGAAGGGCAGCTGGAGTATTTCACATTTCTCACCTCTCAGGGGTTGGCCCAAGGTGACATATACTGCTTTGCAGGCTCATGTGGGTACCACAGAAAGGACTTCAAAGTGATAGGAAAGTGTCCAGCTAAATGTCTTAGGGGGAGTTTGGAGGGGAAAGGGCCTTTGGTAAAACTCCAGAGGGTGAAAGCATTTATATCTATGTCTTTAAGAGAGTTTAGAATTTTAAAAACAGAGTTCTTAGGGATTGACTCAATACTTCTCACTTTAGAGATATGGGGAGGTCAGGGGGCTCATTCAGAGTCACACAGCCAGTTCATACCGAGTGTTCCAGACCAGCACCCTCCTCACCACTCTGCTTTAAGAGATGAATTGCAATTTGAGGAGAAACATGGTGCAAACGGCTATTAGCTTTTAGGTCTTGGGGCAGTTACTTATCTCTGTAAAACAAGGATAATGAGCCCAAATGCAGATGGCTGGTGTCAGTGAGAGTGCATGGAAACCACCTGACACAGAACCAGTCCGTAGTAGGTGCTCAATAAATGTTAGCCCCCATATCTTTCCCCTAAATGTCACCCCAAATGGCCTTCCTCAAAGCCTAAAGAAGCTCTGTATTCCCTTGGGATCAAGATTTTGTGTCACGTAGGGATAGAGGCAATGAAGTCATAATGTAAGGAAATGCATGAGCATTGTAAACTCCCAATTCAGAACAGCAGTTACCTCTGTAGGGAAAGGAAGGGTACATGAGGGCTTCAAACGTATCAGTAATATTTGATGTCTTCACAGGTAAGTGATGGGTATGTGCTTTCATCATATTGTTATGCTTTTTCACGTCTGAAATATTTCATAATAAAAGGTTTAAATAAACAAGAAAAAAATCCTTCAGAAAAATGGCACATGGGACCAGAAAGTCTTTATACAGGAAGCAAAAAAAGGAAAAGCTTTGGAGCGAGAGAGCCATCCCAGAGGGACAGGAGAGGTCCTGGACAGCAGTAGGATGCTGGGGTGTTCCACCCCACAACCTTGACCTGTATATGACCTTCATCTGACCTTCCTCAGCAGTGTACAGAGAAACTGAAAACGTTGTTTACATTTGCATTTCCTTTCAAGCTTTAGGTGTGGAGTATAGGTGCCTGTCACCCAAGGAAGGAGGGACACAGCATGTCGGAGGGGGTCTCAAGTCCTTGCCCAGTCAGCTCGGCCACACTGACCACACAACTCTAGCAGCTACACTTCGCTGATGGTCCTGAAGACATAGGAAAGAGAAGGATAAAGCAGAGAGAAGTGACTGAGCCACGAATCCATCATTAACTCACTCTTCCCCCATTCCAGTCTCAGCCACAGTAGGAAAGCTCCAATTTGGTCTGTTCTTGATTTGACAAGGATACATGCAGCTCACAAGACTGCAGTGGTGCTTAACACATGGAAGGAAAGCAATGCTCCTGCTGCACAAAGATACCCACATATTGAGAGACTGGGGGCTAACATGACCCAGTGGGAAGGTGTGAGATAGGGTGTCCAAAGACTCATGCTCCGATGTGTCTGAGCAAAACACTTACCCTAAGTTTCTACATCCTCAAATGAGTATACTAATACCTATCCACAGTGGGTTGAAGAGTGCCCTCTAAAATACATCCCCACACAGAACCTCAGAATCTGAACTTATTTGGAATAAGGTTCTTTGCAGATGTAATTAAGGTAAGGATCTCAAGATGAGATCATCTTGGTTTAGGATGGGCCCTGAATCCAGTGACAGTGTCCTTACAAGAGACAGAAGGGAGGAACACACACACAGGACCATATAAAGACAGAGGCAGAGACATGCTGTCACAAACCAAAAAATTCCAGGGGCTACCAAAAGCTGGAAGACGAAGGGGAAGATTGCTCCTTAGAGCTTTCAGAGGGAACACAGTCCTGCTGCCATCTTGATTTCAAACTTCTGGCCTCCAGAATTGAGGTAGAATAAATTTCTGTTGTTTATCCCACTAAGTTTGTGCAGCAGTCCTAGGAAACCAGCATGTTCAGTGTGATGTTCAGTGTGAACATCAAGTGAGATAACCCGTAGCAAAGCACCTTGTGAACTATTCACAGGGATATAAGTGGCAGCTGTCATTATTAAATCAAAACTTGGGAGAGTAACATGTCTCCTATGGGAAACAAAATTCCAGATCTGGCCTTAGGACACACACCCAGAAGCTCCTGCCCGAGAGGAAAGAACGCTGTCATGTGACTCCTTGCCTTGCCGGCTCCAGATCGCCTTACTCCACTTGTACTTTATGCCTTTGAGGAGGATTCAGGTGTCAGCTGGTGCAGAAGGAAGGCACCCATCTGCTCTCAGACACCGGTCACATGGCAAGCATCACACACGGAGGCCACCATCTGTGCTAACAACTCATATCCAAGTACAGTTCAATGTCAGCCCTATTCTATTCCTGAATGAGCCAGGACTGAGCGCAGGTGAATCTGGGGTCAGAGTCTTTCCGTGAAGAGTGAACTTCTGGGTCAGAGCATTTCAGAGCAGATGAACTCAACGCTGAAGGAGGAAAGGCTCACTGCAAGGCCCTCAACTGCCAATCGCTGACCCAGAGTGTCTCGTTTAGGACATTTCCAGGCATGATGTAATCCTCACGATACTTTCTGGCCTTTCCTTTTTAAAGGGAGTTTTGAGTTTTGAATTTATTATTTTCCTTTATAGTAAAAGCTGTAGTACTTGAGGGAGTGGAGAATAGGTACACATTGATCAAAGTAGTTGGGCAAGAAGTGTAATAGGGCAAAAGAGAATAGTATCATCAATAGTATCAAGAAAATGGTTTGGAGATCCTCCATGGAAGACTAGTGACAACATATTGGTCCAGACAAAAGTGACAATGTTTGGGACTTCCCTGGTGGCTCAGTGGTTAAGAATCCACCTGCCAACACAGGGGACACAGGTTTGAGCCCTGGTCCGGGAAGATCCCACATGCGGCGGAGCAACTAAGCCCCGTGCGCCACAACTACTGAGCCTGCACTCTGGAGCCCAAGAGCCACAACTTCTGAGCCTGCATGCCACAGCTACTGAAGCCCGTGCACCTAGAGCCCATGCTCTGCAACAAAGACAAGACACCGCAATGAGAAGCCCGCGCACTGCAACGAAGAGTAGCCCCGGCTCACCGTAACTAGAGAAAGCCCACGCACAGCAACGAAGACCCAACACAGACAAAAAATAAATTTATAAAAAAAGTGACAAGGTTTGAACCAAGGCAGGGAGAGTGGGAATAAGGATAGATTCAACACGGCTTACTACCAGGATGTGGGGAGAAGGACAGAAAAGTCTAGGCTTATTCTAGGTTTCTGGCTTGGACAACTGGGTACATTCATCAAGACAGAAAATACAGAAGAAAAAGAATTTGGGGTAAAAAAAAGAGGGTTTTGGTTTACCTGAGTTGGGGTACCTGTGGGACATCTATATGGGTATGTCTAGAAAGAAGTCAGAAAAGGTCAGGCAAGAGATTTGAGCCTACAATACAGAATACAGATCACAGGTGAAATGGGGTAGTGGCTACAAACCAGCAAGCGCAGATGGAATAGGAGAAACGGGCAGACTCTATGGTTACATTGATATTTAAAGGACATAGAGAGAGGGTCTAGTGAAGGAGTAGAACAGAAGTGGAATAGAACCCGGGGCTTGACGGGCTACACGGAGATCTCCCAAGAGCTGAAATACCCCACTGAGACAGGGAGAGGTTAGGATGGGAAAATACCCACAGGGTTTGGCGATTAGGAGGTCACTGATGACTTAATATAGCCCATGCAGGAGTGGGTGAAGGTGTCAGATGCAGTTAAGGGAAGAAAGGGGTGAAAAGGGAAGAGAACGAATGCAGGCTTCTCTTTGGAGTCGGCTGTGAAGAGAGGGGTGGAGAGCGGTGGCTAGAGGGCACCCTAGAGTTAAAGAGTTGGGTTTTGCTTGTTTTGTTAGTATTTTGGGTTTGCTCATTTTTGTTATAGACCGAGAACTGGGTTTTGTCTTTGTTTATAGGAGGTAGGACTTGAGGGAATGTACACACTAATTGGAAAGAAGCTGAAAAAGACCCTGAAGAGGCCGAAGGGACAGGATCCATTATTATAAAGAGCAGACATAGACCCAATGAGGGGTGTGAGGGAAGAAAGTGATGAGAGATGACTGTATTCTAGTGAATTATAACCATGGGTGAAATTATTGTCTCTGCTGGAAGCTCCAAAGAGGCCATCATTTTTACATCCACACCACTTTGCACTCTGCAGGCACAGAGGTGCCCATTACCCACTGGATGAATTAGGTACATACGTAACTAGATTTATGATCATGAAAATAGCAGTGATTACATGCAGCCCTATTCTAAGGGCTTTAAATTGATTGACTCTTCGAATCCTTACAAAAACACACGATGTAGGTACTCTTATCCCTGCTTTATTTTAAAATAAGTTACATAGAAAATAAGTGATGAGACAATATTGAAAACTCAGATTTCTCTGGCTCCTCTTCTGTTTCAGCCAAACGATGAAAGTATTTCTTTATTAGTACAACTCAATCTGTATAGCAAATTTTCCCTCAAGATATGAGGCAGATTTTTTTTTAAAGCTTAAATATTGGGGTGGAGTGAGAAGAGTCATCACCTAATTTCCTGTTCTCCTGTCTCTTGTTAACTTGGGCTTCCTGGTCAATGCTTGTTCCATCATTAAATCACATTATAAAATGATATGTACACAAATTAAACTGACACCTTTAGTTTCATCCTGAATCTTTACTAGTCTACTTTTTATGTAGGAAGGCTCCAAAGTAAAGTGGTATTTTAGGACACAAAATATTGAAAGATTGGCCCTTCTAAAATTAAATGAGGAAAACAACTCAAAAACATTTTCTGTAGCAACCTATACTCTGTTAAAATTCAAGGCTAGCAGTACAAACCATAAAACTTCTTGAGCATAGAGGGGCTCTTTGTCATTGGCCTTGGAAATGATTTTTTTGGATCTGACACCAAAAGCAAAAAGACAACTGAGACTACATTGAACTATAAGGTTACCGCACAACAAAGGAAAGCATCAACAAAATACAAAGGCAACCAACTGAATGGGAGAAAATATTTGCAAATGATATATCTGATAAGGGATTAATATCTAAAATATATAAAGAACTCATACAAATCAATAGAAAAAAAATCTGATTAAAAAAATGGGCAGAGGAACTGAATAGACAGTTTCCCAAAGACAACATACAAATGGCCAACAGGTACATGCAAAGGTGTTCAACATTACTAATCAGGGAAATGCAAATCAAAACCACAGTGAGAGAGCTATTCTAACAGGTGTCAGGTATCACCAAAAAGGCAAGAGATAACAAGTATTGGCAAGTACGTGGAGAAAAGGGAAACTTCGTGCCGTGCTGATCAGAATGTAAGTTGGTGCAGCCACTATGGAAAAACAGTATGGAGATTCCTCAAAAAAATTAAAAATAGAACTACCATATGATGCAGCTATTCTACTTCTGGGTATTTATCCAAAGAAAACAAAAAGACTAATTCCAAAAGATATCTGCACTCCCATGTTCCTTGTAGCATTATTCACAATAGTCAAGATATGAAACAGAGTAAGGGTCCGTCAACAGATGAATGGATAAAGATGTAGTATGCATATAAAATGAAATATTTAGTCACGAGAAAGAAGGAAATCCTGCCACTTGCAGCAACATGGATGGACCTCGAGGGCATAATTAAGTGAGGTAAATCAATCAGAAAGACAAGTACTGTACGATCTCTTACATGTAGAAGTCTTTTCAAGTGAACTTATAGAAACAGAAAAGATTGGCAGTTGTCAGAGGTACAGGGTGGGGGAAATGGATCAAGATGGTCAAAAGGTACATACTTCCTATTACAAGAAATAAATTCTCGGATGTAATGGACAGCATGGTGACTATAGTTAATACAGCAGTCCCCTCTTTTCCATGGTTTCTCTTTCCATCGTTTCAGTTACTCGTGGTCAACCTCGGTCCAAAAATATAAAGTGAAAAATTCCAGAAATAAACCATTCATAAGTATTAAGTTGCAAGCCATTCTGAGTAGCGTGACGAAATCTCGTGCTGTCCCACTCTGTCCTCCCCAGGATCCCCAACCATCAACATCATCTGCTCCTGCCATCCAACCATGGATATCATCATAGCTCAATGAGCCAGGATCACCTGAAGCAGGTGATTCTCCTGACTACCATCAGAAGGTCAGTAGTAGCCTGATGCCAGGCCACAATGCCTACATCATTCACCTCACTTCATCTCATCACATAGGCATTTAATCATCTCACATCGTCACAAGAAGGGTGAGTATATTTTGAGACAGCGATCATATAATGACTATTATAGTATACTGTTATAATTACTCTATTATTTATTGTTCTTCTAACTGTGCCTAATTATTAAACTTCATCATAGGTATATATATACACAGGAAAAATCACAGTGTATGTAGGGTTCAGTACTATCTGTGCTTTCAGGCATCCACTGAGGGTGCTGAAACATATTTCCCGTGGATTAGGGGAGGGACTACTGTTCTGAACTGTACTGTATATTTGAAAGTTGCTAAGACAATAAATCTTAAAAATTCATCACAAGAAAAAAATTGTAACTTTGTAAGTTGATGGATGTTAACTAAACTTATTGTGGTAATCATTTTGCTATATATGTATCAAATCATTATGCTGTAAGCCTTAAACCAATACATTGTATGTCAATCATCTCAACAAAACCGGGGAAAAGTGCTAGCAGTACAGAAGGATAACGTAAGATATCCCCATTCACTTAGATGTAACTTTAACTTTGTTGCTGCAGTTTATTTAATAAAGAAAGGATATCCAACGCTTGAGAAAATAATGACACGTGAAGCCCTGACTTGCAATTAAGTGGGGGAAAACTACCAGATTTCTCCTGATGCTGTATCGCTCCGACCCTCTTTGCTAACTATGCTATTCTAAGACAAAATGATCCTCTAATGAGATAGCAAAACACTTGTCCTCTGTCACAATTTTCCTAGAAAACAGAAAATGGTGAAATGTTAAGTTTTCAAAGAACTTATCTGCATAGGAAAGGGAGGTAAGAGTATTAGCTGCAATATCAGGAAATTTGAGGGCAGGTGAAAGCAAAGCGAGTGCTCGAATTACCAAAAAAACACAAACAGTTTAGTTGAGCAGGTGCTAGTAAACTAGGAAGAAATTCGATATGGTTAAGTCAATTAATGGTAATTAGATGAAGATAATCAAGGATGATTGCAATCAAAGTATAGTGATTGTTACAGAGAGTTTTAACTTAAGGATTAGAGCTACAGCTTTAGTTTAGGGGCAGAACCAAGACAGTAATCAAGCCTTAACCAAATTCAACTCAATAAATACTCATGAACTAGTAAGTATCGCATCCTGTGCAAGGCCGTAGGGATTCAAATTCAAATCAGACATTTTCCCTACCTGCATGGCACTCACCATCTGGCAGGGTGAAGATACACACTTGACTATGACTCACTGTGGTTAATGATCTGAAAAAGGTGCTATGGGAACACGGAGGAAGGATCAATGGAGCATGGGTAAGCCCTCATAGAAGAATGGCATTTAAGCCAGATCTTAAATTTCATCAAGCAGAAAAGTAAGAACAGGGCACTCCAGGTGAGAGTCCAGCATAAGCAAAGGCAGGAAGGTGTCACACCAGGTAGGGCTGGTTCATAGGATGCTTGAGAGGACCAAAGCTAGTAAGCCAGGCTGGGCTAGACCATGAGGGTCTATGAACTACATGCTGTGAAATTTGAACTCGAACCATCGCTGGTCAGGGAACCCTGATAATTTGTTTTACATTTATGTTAGTGTGGTAAAAACACACGTAAGGGTTACCATTATAGACATTTAGTCTATTCATAATGTTGTACAACCATACCAGTTTCTGAACGTTTTCATCACTCCAAAAGGAAACTCCACACACATTAAGCAATCTCTCCTCATTCTCCCCTTCCCCTAATCCCTGGCAACCACTAACCTGCTTTCTGTCTCTATAGATTTGTCTTTTCTGGATATTTCATATAAATGGAATCATACAGTATGTAGCCTTTTGTGTCTAGCTTCTTTCACTTAGCACAATGCTTAAGATTTGTCCATGTTACAGCCTATATCAGTACTCAATTCCCTTTTCTGGCTAAACAATATTCCACTGCATGGATATGCATTGTTTATCCATTCATCAGTTCATGGACATTTTGGTTGTTTCCACTTTGGACTATTGTGAACAGTGCTGCATGAACATTAGTGTAGCAGTTTTTGTTTGAACACCTGTTATCAATCATTTTGGGTATATACCAAGGGGCAGAATTGCCGGGTTATATGATAATTCTATGTTCCACTTACTGTAGAACAACCAAACCCTCTCATGGTTTTCAAGCCAAGGAATGGCATCTTGAGTCAATGTTTTAGCCAATGATATCAAGTGGCTGAGGGAAGAGAGAACAGATTGGGAAAACAGTGAAGGCAGGGAGACCAGGGCTACTGCCCCAGCCCTGAGAAGAACAGAAAGCTCTGAGCCATTCAAGGGAAAATGACCACAGGAATGAAGAGGTAGGTTTGAGGTACATTTCTGAGGCAGAAGGAGCAAGACTGATGAGCAGTTAGATGTAGGAAGAAAGGATGCTTTATTCATAGCTCCACATTGTGAGTTACGTGTTGACAATTCTCCTTCTTGACTAGATACTAAGCTTCAAAAAGAAGGTATCATGTCTTAGTCACTCTCACATCCCCAGTTCTTAGCACAGAACCTGGCCAAGTAAACGAACGAAGAACAATTCCAGTGTCTGGCTGAATAATGATGCCAGCCATTATTCACAAGAGAAAAAGAGCTGATAGATAGTGGCTGTCAATGAAGGGTTAACGATGACTCTTCACTCTGCGGAAGAGGGTGGATAGTGATGTAGTTTGTTGAAATAGGAAACACAGAAGTGGTTTAGACAGGTGCTTGCGGGAGCTTGAGAGTAGGGATTGCTAACAGACAGCTAGAAGTTCAGAGCTAAGTCTTAGGGGAAATTTTGAGACAAAATACAATATTTTTACATAGACTGTTACTAACTTTGCTCATTAAACTATCTCTCATTTAGATATCCAGCTTCATGAATCAACTCAAAAATACCATACTACAATGGTATATAGTCTTTGGAAAAACTGGAGAAAACAGGAGTAAAAACTATGGTGTGGGTTGTGGCTTAATCTAAATAATGCCCACAACTAGGATTCAGGCAGGTGGAGGCATATCTCCTATGTTGGCAGGGCAGGCACTCCTCAAACATCTACTTTTCTAAGATGACCTACACTGAAGAGAAGGGGGCTTTACAAGGAAGTTTAGGTAAAAGGAAGACAATTGAACCAGCATATGAGGACAGCATGGTGTCTTTCAGGCAAATAGCCTCAAGGACTCAGATTTGAGACCTCCTTGTGCAAAGGGCCACTTTTGAGTCAAGGAGATCATGTGTGAGACAGCGAAGAATAAAGAATCGGAGCCGGGCTTCCCTGGTGGCGCAGTGGTTGAGAGTCCGCCTGCCGATGCAGGGGATACGGGTTCGTGCCCCGATCCGGGAGGATCCCATATGCCGCGGAGCGGCTGGGCCCGTGAGCCATGGCCGCTGAGCCTGCGCGTCCGGAGCCTGTGCTCCGCAATGGGAGAGGCCACAACAGTGAGAAGCCCGCGTACGGCAAAAAAAAAAAAAAAAACCGGAGCCAATGAGAGTTTCTCACAGCCCAATTCCACATCTTGCTTCAATGTAACTTTGCAGTGCTCTCCCACTGAGACACATTCTGCCCCATCCTTAACTCTGGCTCAGCCGCGTGGCATGGTTTGGTCAATGTGATATTGCCTAATGTGTTCCCAGCAGAAGCTTGCAAAGCTTCCTCTTGCAGGAGAACATGCCAGGACTAGCCTACTAGAGGATGAAAGACTTGTGGAGCAGAGCTGAGACATCCCAGCTGCTCCAGCTGCTGTCAGCCTGGATGTGCCAACAGCCAGTCGACTCCAAGAGACTGAGTGAGCCCAGGCAAGACCTGCAGAGCTACCTCATCCCAGGTGCACGCGTGAACGCTCGGCATGGTATGCTTTGGGGGTTTGGGGGTTGTTTGGTGTGCGGTATTACTGCGGTAATGGTTAACTGATACAGGGTCCTTGGCCACAGTTCTTTGTTGACTTAACACTGAGAACCTCAGGGTACACAGAGCCCCTCTAATGGATCACAGCTTTACCGACGCTGGGAGACAGCCTGATTGCCATAAGCGTCAGATGACTTTTAAAGAACATTAATGATCAGTCTCCAAAAAGAAATAATTTCCTCGTACAACAGACCTCACACACACACCAGAAAAAAAAAAATTAAACAGACCTCACACACACACCAGAAAAAAAAAATTATCTCTGACACCTTAATATGGTTTCAGAGGATCTGAGGTACTACAGACTTATCTAGGTCAATACTGTTCAAATTATAAATTGCAATCATTAGTAGGCAATGGCATCAATTTAATGGATTACGACTAGCACTTTTGGGAGGAAATGAAATATCAGAGTACGTGACACATGAGGATAAGTATTATTTCCTGAAACACTTTTTCAGTTGAGAGAGAGAGAGAAGGAAGAAGAAAAAGTAGTAGTGGTAGATCACAATATGGAAGTATTTCTTACTCTAGGTAGCGGTAAAAAAAAAAAAGTTCAAAGCCACAAGCTAAGACAAGGTAGCTGAATAGCATTTTACAACTCACTAAACTCGGCAAAAAAACAGCATTTTACAACTCACTAAACTCGGTAACAAAAAGGATTAAAAACACGTTTTGTCTATTTCATCTCCTTTGAGTGTCATAACAGCACCATTTTACAGATGAAGCAATCAAGGCTCAAAGAAGTTAAGTCCTTCGTGTGAAGATACCTTGATACGTGGCCAAACTGGGAAGAGAAGCCAGGTCCTTGGTCTCCTGGCCCACATTCTCATTATAATCTTCACCAGCTCCAATACATCCTTGAGACCTCTCAACTTATATCACACTCTCAGTCTCTACCCGTTTCCAAATCTAAATAAACCCCCTCTTGATTTACCCCCTGACAATGTCTTGCTTTTGTTTGTTTGCTGGGGCGGGTAGGCGCTGCGTTCGCTGTTGGAGCCCGGGTCCCACAGCACCGCCCAAGTGAGCGCGCGGCCCTGGGGCCCCAGCTCTCGCCTCCGCTCTACCTGTGCGCGCCGTTCGGGCTCCACGGGCTTCAGGCGCTAGCTCGTCCCCTGCAGCCGCCGACGCCGCCTCCGCGGAGCACCCAGCGCATCCCCAGGAGGCACCCAGGCGGCCTGTCAGCCGCGGATCCCGTCCCTGGCCAGTGACTGCGCAGCTCCCCAGCCAGCAACGCCCGCGCGGAATCCTAATAGTGGTTTTTTCCCCTTCATTGAGCTAATCAAATTTTACACGTGTGATTAATATGTTTAATCCACTAGCCCGCTCCACTGTCATTCCAACAAGAAAGGAGCCCAGCCTATGTCCTAATACAGTGCTTGGCCCATACTAGCCACTCTGGGAACAGCCGCTGAATAAATGAACATGAATCACACGACGTCGGATGAGAAAACTGGAGGGAACTTGCCCATTCCCTGGTTACAACCATAAACCAGTTGTATCCTTATTTTGCTGAAAAGACAGTGCCTGTACAAAGCTTCCAAATTCCCACCCTCCTAACCAGGCACACAGTCATCAGAAGGGTGTTACCCAATCCTTTAGGTGCCCCTTTGCTGGCGAGAAATACAAGCTGAACCTGAAACTGGGTGCTGAGAAAATCTGCCCAGATGCACGACCTCTTTCCCCATAGAATTCAAAGCCCTGATCCTCTATGTCAGCGGTCCCCAACCTTTTTGGCACCAGGGACCAGTTTCGTGGAAGACAATGTCTCCACGGGGGAGGGGGGAGCGATAGGGACCGACGGGGAGCAGATGAAGCTTCCCTCACTCACCAGCCACTCACCTCCTGTGCGGCCTGGGGGCTGGGGACCCCTGCTCTATGTGTTCCTGGCTTTCAAAATAATTTACAAGGCAGCTGGTGTCCACAAACCCACTGGATGAACTCTGATGAACCACATCTCAAAAATCCTAACCTACGTCAACTCAGGACTCAGTTTAACAAACAAGTTACCGGTCATCGCCTCCCCATTCCGGCAGAGACCTACGGACTTACCATACCCGTGGCTTGAGGACTCCACTGCGCAGCCCACTTGCCTTTCCCATTTATAACTTCTTAATACCTTCATTTCAATCAGCTGATGTAGCAAAGGCTGTATGCGCCGCCTCACCTCCCCAGCTGCTATAAGTATTGGTGCTGATGGCTCTCAGCTGAGTCTCTGTCTTTTGGCCCTTGCCCTCCAAGAGAATTTCTCAAGGTCACACATTCCCTGTAGCAGATTGCATCCAGGCAGTGATGGGACGGTACAAAAGCCCCATTGTGGGACAATTTTGAAGGCTGTCCCAGCTCCAGATCTCCCTATGCGTTGGGTTGAAGCCTGTGTATATCATCACAGTCCAAATCCTCTCTCTGCCCAATCCTGCTTCCTTCCCCCTTACCTCCCCTCCCCGCCCACACACACAAATACACTCACACATTGATCCCAAGGGCTCTCCCTGATAAACTTCTTACCTGCTCATCTCTGGCTCAGAATCTATCTCCCAGGACACCCAAACCAAGCTAACTAATTCCTCCCTCAAGCAGTACTATGGTTACTGGGTTTTTTGTATCTAAACCATGTCTATGAGAAAGTTAGAACACTTATACCACACAGGTCAATCATTTTCCCCTAACACAGTATAAGCAAACTTCCCACTTACAGCTGGTGGTAAAGCAAATGTCTTTATGGAGCGCTGTTTTGGGAACTCAGAGACATGTTTTGATAAAAAAACAATATTTCCAAGGATCTTTAAGAAGAACCCTTTCCTTCACAGCACCTGCCTGTTGGTAACCATACATTTTTTGGTGTAATATTGTTATCTGCATCTCGTACTAAATTCCAAGTTCCACAACGATCACATGGGAGCTTGTTAGAAAAGCAGAATGTCACCCCCAACACCCACCCGCTAAATGAGAATCTGCAGTTTCACAAGATCTCCAAGTGATTTGTATTCACATTAAAGCTAGAGAAAACTGGCCTACACAACAAAGCTTCAGTACTATATTTTAACTTAACTGGAAACACGTGGAATATCCACTCACTCAACATACCACATCTATTAATCACCAAGATGTACTGAAACTATCTCCAAAATATCCCTCAGATGTGCCCCTTTTGGATTATATTGCTTAATCCCAGTTCAAGCCCTCTTATCTCTAGAGGACCACACTTCACGTAACAAGAATCTAGATGACTGGATGAATGGATGACTTTATTGGAGCTCTTTAATGCCTTTTGATTCTAAAATATATTATCGTTTGCAAATCAGATTTAATACAGCTTTAAATCAAGTTTTTCAGTTTCTTATATCAGAAATCCTCAAGCAACTTCACAGCTGCATCATCTCATTGACTTTGTCCTCATGTGCCATTAATCATTCCCTGATTCACTGATGCTTTCAGTCTTCTAAAACTAAATAACCACCACACTTGGAAAAGAGATTAACAGGATTGTGCTAGAATCAGAAATTAAATGACAGGACATGATCTTGAATTCTGAAAAGAACGATATAGCCAAATTTGAGAAGAAGGGGAAATTAGGAAACTTGAAGAAAGCACAGTGATTTATTTCTCTTAGCCAATTCTCTTGTCAAATAAACATTTCCAATGATCCTCTTAAAGTGCAGGTGGTCCCCAGCTAACCTCAGCTTTTGTCAGAGAAGTGGTATATATATGGTGGTTAAGATTCTGGGCCCCCTCACAAATGCTATTTAATTTATGGAATGCCAAAAAAGTTGAATACCAGAGTAATAGTCCCAGAGAACCCAACCACCGCATGTAACAATATCTCTATGTATAAGGCATTCAGTGCTCGACCTTGAATGTGAAGGACACAACCCCCAGCTGCTCTAGCATCAGTCTCCACACACTGTCCCGATGTTTGGAACACCAATTCCTCACCTGAACAACCTCTACTCAAATGCCTGCCCTTCTACTGGGTGACATCTTCTACCCAGCCAGGATTCTAGAAAACCATAAATCACCTTCCAGAAAACCAGGACAAGTGGTTTCACGTATTATTACTTCCTAACATTAGTAGGTTAACCATGATACCCACATTCCATATAAACTTTACCAGGAAACTTATTCCACCACGTACAATTAAAGTTGAAATACCCCTTCAGGGACATTTTGACAAAAGGAAAAATTTTAAAGGCAGAGAGATAAGTGGGTAGGTACCCATTCCATTTTAAAAATCATGTAAAATGTTCAATTAAAACTAGAGAAGGCAGAGAAAGAGGGAAGAAAAAAGAAACAGCAAACAAATGCAATGAATAGAAAGCAGTTACAAACACGGTAGATATTCACCCAACTATATCAATAAGCACTTTAAATGTGAATGGTTTAACTATATCAATTAAAAGACACATCATAAGAGTGGATAAACGCACAAGATCTAACTCTATGTTGTCTACAAGAAACCCACTGTATATATAATGGTTTAGCAACTGTGTCTCATTTCTACTGTCCTGTTTTTTTGTAGAGGGTAGCTGTCCTTTCCATTACTCTGCGCCGTGAATTCAGCTGAGCTATCACTGAAGCAGAAATTTTGGCTTTAGACTGGCTGGGCCTGCCCCTGCGAGTGGGGCAGGTCCATGAGTATCTCTGGGCATCTCTAAAAGGGAGCATGCCTGTCTCCTGGCTGGGTCAAACTACTCTCATCTCCTGGTCATATCAGTAGCTCAACTTGCAGGGTCACTTTTTGTGGCACCCTAGCTCTGAAATTTAATTCCCCGCTATTTCCTTTGGCATCCACTCTGAATATATCTGGTCACGATTTGTTGAAAGAAATTGAATTCGTGCTATTAAGTGGGTATCACTTCCCAGGTACTCTACACCTCAGGCATTTAGCAGTTTTCAAAGTTTACACATGCAGAAGCACTGATATGCCCTACGAGGTCACTAGGAAAGGTAAGTGAACATCTTCCATCCCAACGACAAGACAGGCTCTTGGGAAACGATCATTGATCAGGAACAAAGAATAGTCATTTCACGTCTCCTTTCCCTTTCACAAATGAGGATCATCTTTAAAATCCATAAGAGATGTATGGAATTCACTTAGGATCTTTTTCTAAAACCCAGCTCTACCAAGAGACCACTGTGTGAAGCTTGTGAGAGACAGGGGAAGGAAGGCACAAGAAAAAAGGGATGAGTTTTTGCTTATTTCTGTGTATGTAGATGCAGGGAAATTGTCACTGGTCTTCTTGGACACAAATGGAGGAGCTCTGATTTATGACATAATTTCAGAGGACTGTATATGGGGGGCTGATGGACAAGTATCAAAGGTGTTAACTGAATTCTCAGGGGGAAAACCTCCCTCTTTGGAAAGGGATTCCCTCCATGTTTTTGATTAGGGCACAGATTGCAAAAGGCTCTTGTTAAATATAGGGTAAAAGTCATTATAATACATGTACCCTATCTCAATGATTAGATTATCAGATTATTCCCACTAAGCAGAAGTCCAGAGAACAGAACTGGACTTAATTAGTATAAGTCAGTGGTTCTCAACTGGGGGCAATTTTGCCCCTACCCAGAGGACATTCGGCAATGTCTGGAGATATTTCTGGTTGTCACAACTGGCAACCAGTGGGTAGCAACCAGAGATGCTGCTAAACATCTACAATGCACAGGATAGCCCCCCATAGCAAAGAATTAATCAGCCCAAAATGTCAATCGTATCAAGGTTGAGAAATTGGTATAAGTGAACAACAAGAGAAAAGGTTTAGGTGCAGCATGAGATACAATTTAAGAAGAGTTAAAGGACACAAAGAGACATAGAAAAGGGAAAATCAAAAGTGTGAAGGACATACTTTATCAAGGATAGCCCCAGACAGAGCAGAGAGAGCAGAGTCCTGGAAATGCCATAAAGGTGGGGGCCCATTGCAAGGGCAAGGTACAACACATAGGAAGAGAAACTCAAAGGGGGGAAGCAGTGTTAAGAATTAATGATGAACATGGGATCATGTCACATGCATTGCAGGATGGTTAGCGGCATTCCCGGTCTCTACACGCTTGTAATACCTCCTGCCCAGCTGTGTCAACCAAAAATACCTCCAGACATTGCCAAATGTACCCATGAAGTAAAATCGTCCCTGGTTGAAAACCATTCTTCTAGAAGGACCTTTTTAAATTAAGAATGTATTTCTTCCTCTTATTATTTCTATCATCTTAGCCTTTCTTCTAGGTTCAAGTTCCTTCTTTGCTAAAATAGGCTTTTCAGTCATTCTCGCAGTAGGTGTACACTGGGTACACTTTCCCAGTCTTTTCCAAAAAAAGTTCTTATGATGATCTCCCTCTTCAATGATCATTTGGCTGGCTTCAGAATTCTGAATTGACCATTATTTCCTTCAGCACTTTGAAGATATCGATGCACTGTCTCTTGGCCTCTATAATTACTATTGGAACATCTATCCTCAGTTCAATTGTTTATTATTTGCAGGAAATCTGTTTTTTCCCTCAGATTCCTAAGATTTTTCTCTTTGTTTTTTGCTGACTCACCAAAATATGTTTATATGTGGATTTATTTTTACTTATTCTGCTTGGCATTCATTGTTTCTTGACTCAAAAGATTTGTGTCTCTCAACAATTCTGGGAAATTCTCAGCAGCTGTGTTTTTAAAAATATTCTCTCTCTCCATTCTTTCTATTCTCTTAATCC
Organism: Aethalodelphis obliquidens; assembly: GCF_003676395.1. Lineage (NCBI taxonomy): Eukaryota > Metazoa > Chordata > Mammalia > Artiodactyla > Delphinidae > Aethalodelphis > Aethalodelphis obliquidens. The sequence goes on along the minus strand of NW_020837952.1, from coordinate 44,137,777 downwards.
AGACAGGATTTCTATTAAAAGTATGCTGGACTTTCTCATTCTGTCTTCTATATTTCAACCTCCCCCTTCTTGTTTTGCTATCTTCTATCTCTCTATACTGCATTTGAATTTCTTCAGATCTATTTTCCAGGCCTAATTCTCTCTTTAACAGTGTCTAATCTGCAGTTTAAATGGTCCTAGACAACATACTTCCTATATGCTGGGCTCTACACTGACCAAACAAATACATGATTATGACATTAATTCTCAGCTCAAGAACTTTCCATCTAGTAGGCTAGCCATAAAAAGAAATATAAAAATAAAATTATATTACAGTCAAATAAGAGCAGAATTCAAGATGTCAATAGGAATTCCCAATAGAAACAGAAAGAATGACTAAATATGCTGAGGGGGAAAGGGAAAGAATTCACAGAGGAGGTCAACTCTTAGCTAAGTGTCTTCAATAAATTTTCTAGAATAAGAATGTAAGGAAGAGCATCCAAGCAGTTGGCACATGTGAAAAATCATGGATCTTTAGGGAACTGTAAAACATTAGGTGTAGCTACTGTGTGGCTGCATCTGCAGAGAGTGATGAGAGATGCTAGAGTCAGTTAATGCTACTTAGGAAGGTCCTCATGTACCACGTATAAAGTGTTCAGGCTTTCTTCTACTGACAATGGGGAAACAACAGAGATTTTTCAAGTCAGGGAGGAAGGCAGGGAGGGAGGAAGAGTGGAAAAGAGAGAAAGAGATGAATTTGGCAAACTAACCCTGAGGACATGGAAGAATCAAGATGTGGGGAGGCTGCTCTAGTCCGGTAGAGACGATGAGAGCTTGAGCTGAGATGGTGCCATGGGGATGGAGAGGATGCTCTGAATTAGAGCTATCTCTAAAGTAGGCAATGAACATGTTAGCCAGCTGGCTGCGGAGGCTGATGGCCAGCAGAGGGTTAAAGCTTGAGGACACCCAGTTTTTGGCTTGGGAGTCTGGATGGGCTGTGGCACCATTAAACAGAGTGAGAAATTCAGCTTTGGGACTTCCCTGGTGGCACAGTGGTTAAGAATCCACCTGCCAATTCAGGGGACATGGGTTCAAGCCCTGGTCCAGGGAGAGCCCACATGCTGTGGAGCAACTAAGCCCGTGTGCCACAGCTACTGAGCGCACTCTAGAGCCTGTGAGCCACAACTACTGAAGCCCACGTGCCTAGAGCCCGTGCTCCGCAACAAGAGAAGCCACCACAATGAGAAGCCTGCACACCACAACGAAGAGTAGCCCCTGCTTGCTGCAACTAGAGAAAACCCGCACGCAGCAGCGAAGACCCAATGCAGCCATAAATAAACAAATAAATTTATAGAAACAAAAAAAAAGATAGGAGGGGGGGAAAAAAGAAATTCAGCTTTGAGCACTACCTAAAAGAAAGTTCCATTTGGGACACATAAGTTTTGACATGTCTGGGATATATCCAGGCTGAAAGTTCTGGTAGGCAGTTGTAAATATATCTTTAAAGTTTGTCAGAGAAATAAGACATGGAAATATCACTTTGGAGTCATCAGCACACAGCTGGGAACCAAAAACAATGGAAGAGAGTGGCTGAGAATCAGTTGGTGGTATAAAGTGACCAAAAATGTAAGTTGTGTGGTAGTGATGATGCAAGTTGTAAAGCTTGGTTAGCAAAAATTGAGTATCAAACCTACTCAGAATATCTGAGATGGAGACGGTTTCCAAACGTTCCTCCTATGGTTCTCTCAAATTCATCTTCTTTTAATTGAAGAAATAAGTTAATAATATCTTTTGCACTCAATGTGTTTTTACTTACATATTTTAATGTTATATTTTATATCACATTTTAACACTTTATTAGTAGTATTTTAATAGCATATTAATTAAATAATTTAATAACAAAAATGTGTGTGTGATCACCTAATGTGAAAAATTCTATCTTAGGACTTATAACACTGAATTAAAATACTTCATTTACATATCTTTCTCCTCCTGCAGACTTTGAGCTTCTTATATGGGGTGATGCTTTACTCAATTTTCTATCCCAAGGGTTTACTGCAGTACATGACACACAGTGGAAATTTAGTATGTATTGGATGGATGGATAGATGAATGGATGGAGAAATGGATGAATGGAGGGATAAAACAAGCCAGACACTGTTTTTCCAACTTAACCTGCTACAATTAATTTACTGATTAAAACATTCTCTGCCACCAAGAAGGAGCATTGCGTCCAGGGCCACCATGCAGTTTCACAGGTTGTTAACTGCACAAGGTAGCAAACAGGATTAAGTCAAGTCCAACCCAAGAAGAAACTTCTACACACGATGAAATTAGTCACATGATGAAGGGAAGGAATGATGGAATAAGGTAGTGGCAAGAGTGAAAACAGCTCAATAAAGTGAGAATTTCAAAAGGTCTAGTCACTCAGTGTTTTTTCAGTTGCTTCTAGAATTGTAGAGTTGTAGAGATTATAAATGGAAAAATGATTTTTAAATATGTTTGGAGAATTCCTAAACATGAGAAAACTCCAACAATCAATAAATAATTGTATGGTGATTTTGTGCCTACAAATTTTAAGCTCCTCTACATCAGACCTGAAGTTTATGCAGAAGAAAGACAGATTAGAAATATGAAGGGATGTCTAGCAAAGTCTGGAATTTGTAGGACATTCTGCTATAGTTAAACTGACTTACCCCAGAGTTTTCTTCAAACTAGCAACATATATATACATATATATATATATAAAAAATAAATTAACTCTATTAAAAAATAGGAAACTGGAAGCTGTCATACAAAAAACACTATTAAAATCAATAAACTGCTATAAGAAATCAAATAAATGCAATAATTAACCTATAATCATAATTGAGTCTTACAGAAGCTACACCAGCATCTATAATTTTCTATTTTAAAATACCCCATGCTTGTTTAATATATCCTTAAGTGTCAGACTTATTTTGTAAGTATACAAATTATTATGATTAAAAACCAGTTCTTTGGAAAAATTAAATATTTTATTGCTAATGGAAAGTTCCTAGGATAGAAGAGAAATACGGGCTTTTAATTTGTTTTTGAAAACGTACAAGTTAAAAATAGAAACCTCCTCCAAAAATCAGATTGCTTCCGAGTGTGACGCGCTATGGAAACAGAAAGAAAAAGCCAACTCAGAGGGAAATGTGATAAAATGTTATTCCGGCAGCTGCCGTTTCACAGTCCTCTTTACCATGAAATGCCATAACCTCGCAGCTACCCCCGGCCAAAGGCAGGACTTTATTTCTTAATTTCGGATTTTACTGAACTTTTTAAAGCAAGCAGAGTCAGTTTTCAATCATGATAACATCAAAACCCAGGAGATTTCAAACTTAAATATGGAAAATGTTTGAACTTCAGATCATGATCTTTCTACTCTCCAACTGACATTCAATCAGGACAATCAGAAAGATACTCAGTTTTGCCACGGCAGAGCCAATGGTATGCAAATATCCCCCAACGCTCTGCAATATCATCCAACCACTTAACCAAAGACACTTTCGAGGGTGTCCCCCGAGGTGGGTGTGGAGGAAGCTCGGAGGGAGCAGCCTGCAGAATGCAGATGCTGAAGCTCACTCTGTGCCATGGACACAGCATCCCCTGGGGTAGAGCCCAGGAATCTTCATTTCTAACCAGTTCTGTGGGGATTCTGAACGTTGAGCGAGCCTGCAATCTGCTGCTTTAGAGATTGCTCTTGATAATCTGGAACTTCTGCAAGGTGGCAGCATCTGTGACTTGTTGAGTGTCATTGTGAATGTTGAAGGTCACCATTCAAAAATTTATCTCCAGAACAGGAATTACACATTGGATTACTCCAACTAAACCTTCACCTCTAAGCACTCTATCTGTAGAAAAACCAAAAAAAGGGGCAGGATAGATTTTGCATAACTTAAACCTCCAACTCAGACTTTAGAAATAAAAACAATGAAGTGGCCATCCTTGCATGAGTAAAGCTTTCCACAATTCAATGTGTAATGGAAGTGACAAATTTTAAGACAAGATGTTGTAAACATTTTTCTTGCCCTGATTAAGTTATGAGCCCCAAAGATCACATAGATCAGTGGTCAGCAAACATTTTCTGCAAAGGGCCAGATAATAAATATTTTAGGCTTTGCAGGCCGTACTGTCTCTGTCACAATTACTCAGCTCTGCCTTTGTCACCCGAAAGCAACCATACACAATACATAAGAGGTTGTGTCCCATAAAACTTTATATATGAACATTGAAATGTGAATTTCACGTGTCTCAAAATATTCTTATCCTTTTCATTTTTTCCAACTATATGGTCTCAATGTTTGTGTCCCTCCAAAATTCATACGTTTGAAATCCTAATGGCTAATGTGATGGTATTAGGAGGCGGGGCCCCTGGGAGGTGCTTAGGTCATGAAAGTGGAACCCTCATGACTGGGATTAGCGTTCTTATAAAAAAGACCCCACAGAGGCCCCTTTCCCTTTCTGTCACGTGAGGATACAGAGAAGTCTGCAACCCAAAAAAGGACCCTCGCCCAACTATGTTGGCACCCCGATCTCAAGCCTCCAGCCTCCAGAACTGTAAGAAATAAATTTCTGTTTTTTATGAACTACCTGGTCTGTGGTCTTTTGTTATAGCAGCCTGAACTGACTAAAACACCAACCATTTAAAGTAAAAACTATTTTTAGTTCTTGGGCTGAACAAAAACATGTGGCAGCCAAGATTCGGCCCATGGGCAGTGGTTCGAAGACCCACGACACAGATCAAATTTGTGGAGCAGCATGTGGTGCTAGTAACTGAGGTACGTATTCAAAAATGACTTTTTTGAATATAAGACTGTAATCCAAGATCAATGCCTTGTCACTAAATAGAGGATAAAAATTAAACAAAAAGTCCTATGACAAAACTTGGAATTCTGATTCAGAGTTGATTTCCAGACGACATCTTACCAAATAGAAGTAACGCTTAGGTCAAATATTTCTAAACACATCTAACCTTCCTTCTGATACAGCCAAGCTATTAAAGGCCAGTGAACATGGGCGAATTGTTGGGGTCCATAGCATCACATAAGCAGAAATGCAGACGCAATCCATTCAGCAGGCAAATGCATGAAGGAACTTTTAAACACATGGAGTCCTGAATCTCCAACAGGAAGCTATAGCACTGTTACCTGTTGTGTCTTGGCTCAGGGTTTCCTGGCTGCTGCTGCTGTAAGAAGGCACTGGAGTGATGGACAGTGAAGCTGGGCAAGACAGAGGCGTGGCCAGCTCAGTCTTGCGAGTGAGGGATTGGTGATATACCGGGATGCCTGCATCTTTGGAGACGAAGAGAGGCAGATCTGACGGGAGAGTGGGTCTGCCTTGTGCATATGGATTTTTCCAGTGGGTGAGCCCAACTGCAACAGGCCCAGCAACGTCGTAACCTGGCAAGACAAACACATAAGGTCAGATCAGCAATCAAAGCCTTATACCATATTTCTTTCTGTATTTCCCCCAAAGTCTTAGCTGCGCGTCAAATCAAACACCACTTGAGATAAGTATGCATGTTACTGATAAATAGGTGGGAACTGTCACACTGGATGAATCTCGTTAACTAGTCAACCTATGTTTATTAAGCACATACTATGTTCTAGGTGCCCAGTCTTTGCCCTTAAGGAGCTCAGAGTCCAATAAAGGAGATAAGACTTGTGATCATAATGAAAAAGATAACTGAAAGTCTATTATGTTCTAGGTACTTTGCATAAGTGATTGTAATCCTTACTGCAACTGTACAAGGATACAATTACTCTTTCCGTTTTACAGGAAATTGGACCTCAACTTGCCCTAGGTCAAGCAGCCGTTAAGTGCCAGAGGCAGAATTTAAGCCCAGATCTGTCTGGCTCCAAAATCTATGTTCTTTCCCTTTTTCCAACTAACGACAGTACAAAGCAAGATGAAAGAAGTAGTTTAAAGTGGGACAAAAACATTCCCCAGGATTTCAGGGGACAAAGTCCTTTCTAGGTGGAGGAACTAGGTCGTGGAAAAGATGGCATGAACTTGGCCTTCTAGGCAAGGGTTGCCACCTAAAACAATCAGAGGGACAGATCTGTCCTGTAGATGTGTTTTGTTAGCCCACATTTTTTTTAATTTGAAGTTCAAATTAAAATTGACAACAATAAAAGTCTAGAGCATTCTCAACAAAAATCCAGCTTTCTGTCCTCTCTTTAAAAATCTCTTGATCTTCTCCTAAAGATCAAGCAACACTGGACCCATTCCCATGTGGCAACTGTCAGCTGAAGCAACCACAGAGCCACTCTTTTAAAGCGGAGTAAAGGAATTCCTGTCTGCCGCAGTCCCCACCATTCCCTAATACCTTACTCTCAGCCTGCTTCACTTATTTGTCTTACATGCCTGATCTCTGCAGGCCTTTGTATTTGCAACCGAGGTACAGAATTCAGACATATAATGTAAGGGTAGTCAGAAAAAAACAAGAATGGAAAGGTAGGTTGATACAAGACAGCTGAGGGTCTTAAATGCCAAGGTAAGAAAATTAGATTTTACTTGCTAGGTAAAGCAATATCCCTAAAAGTTTGTGAAGTGGAGACTGGCATAATCAAATGGACGGCAGCAAAAGGCAGAATCTGGGCCTCCTTCCTCTGGTGGTGACCCCTCCTGGGGAGATTCCTCTGACTCCCCCAAGCTGTCTTAACCACAGTAAAGGGAGGCCCAGTAAAAGGTGTTGGTGTGCAGGGGCTGGAGGTGTGCGGGGAGAAAGTCCAAATTGGGGACGGGGTGTTGAGGTACCAAGAAAGCCCAAAAGGGACAACAAGGGAGGAGGCACGCATGGATCCTGCAGACTGGCCGATGTTGTCGGGGGCAGCCCTCCCACACCACGCGGGAAACCACTTGAACATGGAGATGTGTCAGACAGTCCCTGCCCACACTTCACAGCCAAGTGTTCCTTCTCTCTATGTGTCTCTCTCATGAGCTGAGTATCCCTCAAGGTCAGAGGGTGTCTTAGTCATCTTTAAAACTCCCTCCCAGAATTTCTCTATTCAGCTCTTGCCCCTGGCATTCAATAGATACCCACTGCTCACCGAATTCTTCCTAGACCAGCGGCAAGGAGGTGACACAAGAGGCTGTGAAGTAGAGGCCAGGCAAACGTTATTAAGGGACCAACTTTAAATGTTGGCAGCAAGAAAGGAAAAGAGGTCCAGAGAGATACACAACAATGACGTGGAAAGAAAGGAGTTTGGGGCCACCAGGTAGCTTTGTTTTTTGCTGGCAAGATGTCAGAGAAGACTTATGGCAAACAGAATGGTGCATTTCCTCATCCTCACTGGGGCCATCAGAAGGACTGGCCTGGCAAGGGCTGAAGAAAGTTGAGTGTGTTTTTTTAGACACGAGGAGGTGGAGCTTTAGTGGAAATATCTATGCGGAAATGTCTGGCAGTAGACTGAAAAAAACAACGAAATGAGGATTAGGAGACATAGGACCAGAGCTGTAAATCTGGAACTCATGCACATTGAAACCACGCCTGCTGCCCAGCAATGAACAATCTACTTCATCGTCATAAAATGATAAAGCCACTAAAAGTTACAATATGTCTAATGCTTATTGGCAATGTGCTAAGGGATCTATCAGGACCACCTCATTTAACCTCACAATAACCCTGTCAGGAAGGTACTAATATTCCCATTTGACAGATGAGGAAACCAAGGCTAAGGGACATTATTACTCCTGCAAGGTCAATAACTACACAGAAATAACAGATTCAAGGGGCTTCCCTGGTGGCGCAGTGGTTGAGGGTCCGCCTGCCGATGCAGGGGACACGGGTTCGTGCCCCGGTTCAGGAAGATCCCACATGCCGCAGAGCGGCTGGGCCCATGAGCCATGGCCGCTGAGCCTGTGCATCCAGAGCCTGTGCTCTGCCGTGGGAGAGGCCACGGCAGTGAGTGGCCCGCGTACCGCAAAAAAAAACAAAAAGAAATAACAGATTCGAGCCCAGGCTCATCAAAGACAACATGGGTGCTCTGGTCCCCTGCCTCGCACTGAGAACACAGGCAACAAGAAGGATTCTAGGAGATGGAATCGGGGTCTGTTTCCCCCTCAAATCGCTCGTAGGTTATTTATTCCTTTCTGAACAATTTTTTATAGAGGGATCTCAATGGACCAGAATGCACAAGGAAAGGGAAATGCTGACACCCTTGAGAACATGCTGACTGGACTGCTTGTACTCTTCTTGGTCAGTCACCTTCCTAAAAGGTAAGTGGAATACAGTGAGGTGAGTGATTCTTTCTCCGGTAAGGGCTACGGAGCCTCTGAAGATAATCACAGAGAACACAAATTAATGTTCAGAACTGCGATGGAGCCACAGCTGCAGTGGAGGCTGAACTGAAGCTACTGACGCCAAGGCTGCCCCCCGATCCTGTTTGTTGGACTAAACCTCTGATGCTAGTGTGTTTATTTTGTGATCAATACTCTTGGATCTCCCGTAGCTCCTAAGAGTGTACTGGGGCATAGAAATGAAATTCTAGGAGGCACGATTTGAGTTGATGCTCCATTATGTTTTTATTAAAAATGTGAAAACGTATTACCTCCTACTCACACCAGAGAATCCTTTTACAAGAAGATAATTAGAGGACCGTGTTTTCCCTCGCCTTGTTGTTTCATTCGGAAACTTGCTTAAATGCCTCTTCTCTTTCCATATTCCCAAGCTCCTTGGGAGTCATTATACAGAGAAGGGTGTATAATATATATCACACACCGTGAAAGCGTTAAAAGTTCCAAGGAACTCTGGACTCTCCACAATTTCAGGTTTTACCATTTCTTTCATAAAATGATAGCTAATTTATAACATATACTTAATTTTGAAAAAATATTGTTCACAGTGCTAAGAAGCCACCCCTTTTTTTTTTTTACTTTAGGAAATGACCACATCCTTTAATCCAGAAATGGAGTTCATTAGCAGATCTATTAATTCATGTCACTGATACAAATGAGCTATGATAAGATCTGCATAATTTTGATGGACTAGAAATGGACCAGCCTAAATTTAAAACCAACAATGAGGTCAAAGTATTTGGGGTGGGTGGTTATCCAACCATCTAAGGGAACAGCTAGTGTCCGGGTGCCCAAGAGGCAAGTAACAGGAATGTCACATCGGCAGCCTCCTCACTCTCCCTCACCCACCATCCTGTCCCCAGGTCGGGGGTGGGGTAGAAGCAGGGGTCTCAGCTTTCTCTGAGTTGCATGCCAACACTATCACCCACTAGCCCCCAAATCCTAAACAGAGACACGTAAGGAACACTCAAAATTATAGGCTGTCTTGAGAAAAAAAATGATGTTAATCAACTTTAAAGTTCTTAAATCTTTCATACATGAAAAAATAGGAGTTTACTATCAGAAAATAAGGAGTTTTCAGGACTTCCCTGGTGGTCCAGTGGTTGAGACTCCACGCTTCCAATGCAGGGGGCGCGGGTTCGGTCCCTGGTCGGGGAAGGCGCGGGTTCCATCCCTGGTCGGGGAACTAAGATCCCACATGCCATGCCGTGCGGCCAGAAAAAAAAAAAAAAAAAAAAAAAAAAAGAAGAAAATAAGGAGTTTTCCAAGGGTCTCATGGATAGGTAGAAAAATTTCAGAAGGTGTCACTTTTTCTGTTGATTGGATTTTTTGACAATTCTTTTGGCAATTCTTCGGTCAGGACATAGGTTCCTATAAGGAACTACATTAACAGGAAGTCCAGAAGTGTGCTGTTCTCTTAAATGGAATTCCCTCACAAATGAGACACTTCTGTGTGAGATGACTATCCTGTAAGAGAAGGACGGAAGTACAGGAGATGAAAGAAAACAAAAAGAGCTTTTAAAAAAGAATTGCTAGATGACTCAGAGATGTCCTCCCTCCAGTACTTTGAGTATAAAGTTGTTAATTATTTGCTGCTTTTACTATAAATATTTTTTAAGTGCTTTGTACTGGACAGACTGTGGGCTGTGGACACTGCCTGATGACTGTGCGGAATCCATCCTCCACCCACACCCCTTCCTCCCAACAGAGTCACATTTTGTTTGGGAATTCATCCCACTCCCACGCAGCTTGTGACTCAGGGCAGACAGACCTCACGCTCCCTGACCTCCACATGGGCCATGATGGGTGTAAAGAACACCATCTTACCTCCCTTGTCAGTGATTTGCTGAAGGGTGGTCATGTGACCAAATCCCATGCAATGAGACAGAAGTCTCTGAGGTGCTTCAGGGGAAAGTTTCAGCTCCTCAAGTGAACACCTGAGGGAGGCACCAAAGCTCCTTTCTCTCTGATCACCGTTGTGCCTGAGTGAAATTCCTGGAACCACGGCAGCCTTGGGGCTGCCATCAAAAAGATAGATTTTCCCAGGAAGGCAAAGGGGAGGAGGTCTTTCACAACATCATCAGCAGCCTACTCAACCTGTCCTCCCAACAGGCCTTCCTATTACATGAAATAATAACCTTCCTTATGGTTTCAGCCAGTTTGAGTTTGTTGAAACAGAAGCAACATTCAAGGGCCTATCAGCTGTCCCATCACCTTCTGAGAAAATGGTGTGACATACCCACTGCCCCTTCAGAGGTGACTTCATAGGTCAGTAAGAACCTGTTATATGAGTTTCCTAGGGCTGCTGTAACAAAGGATCACAAACTGGGTGGCTTAAAAAAAAACCAGAAATTTCTCCTCTCACGGTTTTGGAGGCTGGAAGTCTGAAATCAAGATTTCAGCAGGGCCGTGCTCTCTCTGAAGTCTCCAGGGGGAAATTTGTTGTCTGCCTTTTCCTGGTTTCTTGTTTGTTTGTTTTTTAACATCTTTATTGGAGTATAATTGCTTTACAATGGTGTGTTAGTTTCTGCTTTATAAAAAAGTGAATCAGCTATACATATATATACATCCCCATATCTCCTCCCTCTTGCGTCTCCCTCTCTCCCACCCTCCCTATTCCACCCCTCTACGTGGTCACAAAGCACTGAGCTGATCTCTGTGTGCTATGCGGCTGCTTCCCACTAGCTATCTATTTTACATTGTATATATGTCCATGCTACTCTCTCACTTCGTCTCAGCTTACCCTTCCCCCTCCCCGTGTCCTCAAGTCCATTCTCTACAACTGCGTCTTTATTCCTATCCTGCCCCTAGGTTCTTCAGAACCACTTTTTTTTTTTTTTTTTAGATTTCCATACAGAATTTGTTTTTCTCTTTCTAACTTACTTCACTTTGTATGACAGACTCTAGGTCCATCCACCTCACTATAAATAACTCAATTTCGTTTATTTTTATGACTAATATTCCATTGTATATATGTGCCACATCTTCTTTATCCATTCCTCTGTCGATGGACACTTAGGTTGCTTCCATGTCCTGGCTATCGTAAATAGTGCTGCAGTGAGCATTGTGGTACATGACTCTTTTTGAATTACGGTTTTCTCAGGGTATATGCCCAGTAGTGGGATTCCTGGGTCATATGGTAGTTCTAGTTTTAGTTTTTTAAGGAACCTCCATACTCTTCTCCATAGTGGCTGTATCAATTTACATCCCCACCAACAGTGCAAGAGGGTTCCCTTTTCTCCACACCCTCTCCAGCATTTATTGTTTCTAGATTTTTTGATGATGGCCATTTTGACTGGTGTAAGGTGATACCTCATTGTAGTTTTGATTTGCATTTTTCTAATGATTAGTGATGTTGAGCATTCTTTCATGTGTTTGTTGGCAATCTATACATCTTCTTTGGAGAAATGTCTATTTAGGTCTTCTGCTCATTTTTGGATTGGGTTGTTTGCTTTTTGATGTTGAGCTGCATGAGCTGCTTGTAAATTTTTGAGGTTAATCCTTTGTCAGCTGCTTCACTGGCAAATATTTTCTCCCATTCAGAGGGTTGTCTTTTTGTCTTGTTTATGTTTTCCTTAGCTGTGGAAAAGCTTTTAAATTTCATTAAGTCCCTTTTGTTTATTTTTGTTTTTATTTCCATTTCTCTAGGAGATGGGTCAAAAAGGATCTTGCTGTGATTTATGTCATAGAGTGTTCTGCCTATGTTTTCCTCTAAGAGTTCTATAGTGTCTCACCTTTCATTTAGGTCTTTAATCCATTTTGAGTTTATTTTTGTGTATGGTGTTAGGAAGTGTTCTAATTTCATTCTTTTACATGTAGCTGTCCAGTTTTCCCAGCACCACTTATTGAAGAGGCTGTCTTTTCTCCATTGTATATTCTTGCCTCCTTTGTCATAGAGTTGACCATATGTGCGTGGGTTTGTCTCTGGGCTTTCTATCCTGTCCCATTGATCTATATTTCTGTTTTTGTGCCAGTACCATACTGTCTTGATTACTGTAGCTTTGTAGTATACTCCGAAGTCCGGAAGCCTCCTTCCTCCAGCTCCGTTTTTCTTTCTCAAGATTGCTTTGGCTATTCGGGGTCTTTTGTGTTTCCATACAAATTGTGAAATTTTTTGTTCTAGTTCTGTGAAAAATGCCATTGGTAGTTTGATAGGGATTGCATTGAATCTGTAGATTGCTTTGGGTAGTAGAGTCATTTTCACAATGTTCATTCTTCCAGTCCAAGAACATGGTATATCTCTCCATCTGTTTGTATCATCTTTAATTTCTTTCATCAGTGTCTTAGAGTTTTCTGCATACTTTGTCTCCTTAGGTAGTTTTATTCCTAGGTATTTTATTCTTTTTGTTGCAGTGGTAAATGGGAGTGCTTCCTTAATTCCTCTTTCAGATTTTTCATCATCAGTGTATAGGAACGCAAGAGATTTCTGTGCATTAATTTTGTATCCTGCTACTTTACCAAATTCATTGATTAGCTCTAGTAGTTTTCTGGTGGCATTTACTCATCTTAAATGAGTAAATACAGGAAAAACAACTAGAACAGCACCTGGCACAGAAAGCTCCCATATGGTCCTCACTGTTTACCCCTCCACTTTCACTGACAAGTGTCTTAATAGAGGTCTCTACTCACAGCTCATCACTCCTTATTCAGAGCCTTGTAAGCTGGCTCCCCTCCCACCATCCACTGACATGGGATGTCACCAGGGCAGCCTTTTAACTTTAACCCTCCTCAGTCTCCCCTTCTAGAAATTCTCTGGGCATTTCAAGAAATGTACTTGCTAGGTTTTCCTACCACTGCCGTTATTTCTATCCTAATTGTGCTTCCCCCAAAGATTGGTCTTTGACCCTCTACACACTCAATATGCTGATGCCCACTCTTATAATTTCATCCTCTTCCAGAGATTCAACTGAACTCTCTGTGAAGAGAATGCCAATATCTTCATCTCCTGCCCATTCTCTCCACATTTCCAACTTCCTGTGGGTCATTCTGAGGTGGGGGGTCTCACTGGGACCTCAAACCCAACACACTGGGACCCTAGAGCCATGCAGTCCTCTTCCTGACCTCTGTATTTCAATGAACAGCTCAGACTCCCTGTCAACCTGACTCAAAGTCTCAGGGCACACTATCTGAGGCACATCCAGGCAATGACTAGTCCTCCTGACTCTTCCATGCCTCTCCCTCCAGACCTGCCTCTCTATCCCACTTCCCACGTTCATTACTGTCTCATGTCAAGACCACAGTCAGAGCCACTTACTCTGTCATAACACCAGATTCTTGCACATGAAATCCATCCTGTTCACCACCCAAATAACCTTTCATGCATGCATTCATCCTGTCACCCTCCTTCTCTGAACTCTAAACGACCTCCCACTACTTAACTAATGTCTTTAGGAATGTCATTTTAGGTTATTTAGTGTTTTCAAACCAGGGTCCATGAACTCTCCACAGGGATTTTTAAGTTGTTTTCATTTTTCATTTAAAAGTCAATTTAATCATTTAAAAATGAATATGTGCATACCATGGACCAAATTTTGCCACTTAATTTTAGTGCCTGAGTTTGCTTTTGTGTTTCCATCAAGTTGCCCCCAGTTGATACACTTAATGAGAAGAGGAGAGAGAGGGGAATGTCAAGGTGCAAACAAAGGTGCAAACAAACAAAGATCCAATAATCTCACCTGAGGGAGCATTAACAGAGATTTCAGAGTGGGTTGAACAGAGAGAGGTGGTGGCACAGCAGAGTTACCATAAATACTGTAAATACTGAGCTCAGTGCAAAGAACCTTCACTGCTGCAGCCAGGACCGCGTTGCATTACAAGCAGTGACTGCATTTCAGCAGAATAACAAAGCCCATCACCTTAAATTAATGTGGTGAATTTGTGGTTGTTTCTCTTCTCAGTGTTTTAAATTTCATTTACAAATTTGATTTGATTTTTACGGCTATTTGGAAAATAAGGTGTCTATAGTTAGTTACATTTTATGTTGGAACATACTTAGGTATCCTTATAATAAAAATAATTTAAATCCATTTTAGAGGCTCATAATTATTACTTCTTTTTACAGGGGTTCACATTGCTGGAGTCTGAGAAACCATGACACTGTGTTTCAAAGCATGAGCTTGTGTCATTCCTGGATTGGCATCCTAGGCACATCCATTTCTGGCTGTGAGGCAAACAGCAAGTTTCCTCATCTGTAAGATGGGGAAATGACAGTACCTTCCTCATAGAGTCCCAATTAAGTAAAATGATGTATGTCGAGGGCCAAGAGCAGCTGACAAATGATAAGTGCAAAATAAATGTTAGCTGCAAGTATCACCATTATTCTTTGGTTTCTAAGTCATAGCCAAGATTCTTAAATCAAGAAAAGTTTGAAAGGAAGCGAAAAGGAGAGGAAAGATTCGGCAGACAGAAAAATAATCATGGTCACTCTTCCCTTTTCGACCAAAACAAAACATGTTTAAAGGTGAGCAGGAAGGCGGCTGGGAGAGTGCTAGGTGAACACAGTATATTCTGCCAGGATCCTACCGTCTCCATAGGGGGGTTCCTCATCCAGGGGGGAAGGGATAGAGAACCACACACCCCAAACTGCAGACTTCAAGTTTCTGAGAAGGCCATCGGCTATGACATGGAATTTTATTTCTGTGAAGTCAGGGGACAGGACAGCTGGCATACACAGACTCCCCCAAAGCATAGCTAGCATTCAGGAACACTGATTTGTTATTTTATGCATGTATGCATTAACTTATACTTATGGGAAATGTACATTTTCTATTTGCAGTTGTGATATAAATTCTTTTAAAATAAATGAAAATAAATCTTAAAGAGTCAGTTTTAATATTAAGTACATAATAATATAGGTGATACACAAATGAAAGAGAAAGCAAATGAAGAAAAATTGGGAAACCTGTGTTTTGTTTTGTTTTTTTAATCTCTCTGGATCACATTTCCTCCATCCATCTCTATGCAAAAGCAATAAGGATCCACAAGAGGGCACCCCAACAAGGTGAGTCCACAAGTATTTACCCTGACTCTGAAAATAAATTTGATGCGCTTACCCTTTCTACTCACTCCTTCCATAGCCCTGCACCCCCAACCTTTATAGGCAACAATAGGTTTCATTAAAAACTGGCACAGTTGCTCACCTATGGTGATCTGGCTGACACAACTGTAGTAGCTGCCCGTCGTTGCGGAGGAAAGGTTATAACTCCCACTGCTTATATCTTTGTCTGTTTAAGAAAACAAAAGAGGAGAAGGTTAATTACATCCTGGTAAACACCATGACCACAAAGTATATGACTGCTGGTAAATAAACCAGCTGTCTGTGTCTGAGTATCTCATACTTATTCATTGGTTCATTCATTGACATTTAGGGAATGCTAAGTGCATTGAAACATTTCAACAAACAACCCAGACTGTCACACAGGCAATTTCAGTTTGGTGTCACTTTATTATAATGGGGGGTGGGTGCTGGGGGAGGGTTACAGGGGAAGGTGAGAAAACACCTGACCCAGACTAGAGGGTATCAGGTAAGGCTTCCTGGGGGAAGTGAACTAGGCAAAAGGGGGGTGAATTGAGGGGAAGGATCCAGGCAGAGTGCTATCATCTTGTCTGGAGACTCGGAAGCCTCTGCTTCACGAGTTAGCAGCTGAACACAGTACAAGAGAGGTGCACAGCCGCTGGACTACGAGGGGTCTTATAAACCACGTGAACAAGTTTGGATGTTGCCAAGAGAGCAGGATCCCATTTTCATTTCAGAAAGATCACTTTGAGGCAGCAAGGAGAACAGTCAGGAGGAGGATGAAAGGAGAGGCAGAAAGACTCCTTTATGAGGCCACTGCAGTCATCCTGATGAGAGATGGTGGTGGCCAAACCATGGGAGGAGCAGCCGTGGAGACAGAGAAGTGGGGGCAATTCCCTGCAAGGCTTTTCTGTTCAGCAGCCAGCTGAACTGCAGTCCTCACTACCGTGAGCAGACCATGTTCCCAACAGAGGGGCAAAGACACCAAAACCTCCCATTCACACGGCACCCTAGCATTTTCAGCCACATCGTCTCATGCACGGCATGAAATAGGGCACGCGTCACCCCACGTCTCTGGTGGAAAAGCTGAGGCTCCAGGCAGCCGAGCACCTTGCCCGAGGTCACACGACAGCATGTGGCAGAACAGAGCTCAAATTGAGATCAGAACTGCTTCAAATTGTTTATGAAGAAGGCAGGGCATACGTGATTTAAAATATCAAAATAAATACATATTGTTTAATATAAAACGCTACAGTTTACACAGAGTTACTATAAGAATGGCTGCGAAACTGACCTGAAGGAAATATTTGAATATTACATGTTATGGGATACCAGGAAAACTTTGAAACTCTGATCTATAATGATGAAAATTAGAAATCCGAGGGAAAGAAATAATCAAGAATGTCAAACGTAGTCAAAGAGAAAGGGTTTCTAGAAACGTACTGAGTCATATTTTATTGAGAGAGCAATGCGGATTTTTAGAGAAGATGGCTTTGCAGATGAACATTCTAGGAGGAAAGAACAGCAGGTACCTGGACAGAGAGGGCAGGAAATGGGAGTCATCCGCCGGGGTGTCCGGATATGCTTGTGGTTTGAAAGCAGCTAGAAAGTATTGACAAACGCAGGTAGTGAGCCAGAGGGCGGGGAAGTAGTGGGAGCCCTTCAGAGGCCACATCAAGGCCACTGTAGGTCCACAAACAGGGAGGTAACAAAATATTTTAAGACTATTTTTATTGTGGGGAAAATTAATTCGAGCAAGTGCACGTGGCCAACTTCTCCTCTAAGAAATATTCCCAGACCATCCCCCCTCTCTAGGGGGCTTCCGGGAACAGTAGACACACCTCCAACAGCACTGTGCATGTGAGATTGCACTCGTTTTATGGGTATCCCAAACCATGTGCTTGTCAAGGGCAGGTCCACACGTTTTTCAGTTTGTTATCTCCAGAGCTTAGTGTTTTGCCTGGCATAAGGTGAATCCTCAATATATGTTCGTTGGTTGAAAGAACAAAGGAATGCATGAAATTAAAGAAAGGATAACAAAGGACCACTTCCCCTTCCTATTAGTTATAACTTCAGTAGAGGTTGCCGTGATCAAAAAGAAGGAGCACAGGGCTTAGAGTCAGCACACCTAGGGTTTGAAGTCCCAGCTTTGCTGCACATGAACTCATTGAACTCGGTCAAGCTGTTGACTTCCTTTAGTATTGGTCTTTCCATCTGAAAATGGTGACAATAATGCTTATCTCACCTTTTCTGGGCTAGGGGTTGGGAGGTGGAAGAGGATGAGGCATGGCTAATAAAAATAAGTCAGCTTCACAAAATGTTAGCAAGTCATTCCATATATATCTGTGGAATCAGCTGAATCAACAAAACCCAGACCTAAAACATATCAAACTACTCTAAACTTGTCATTCCTAATTTTTTTTTTAACCCTTCACTAATGATCTGTCCTTAAAAGATTTTGGAAGGGAGGAGACCTCCCAGGGACAATGTCAATGGCATCAAAGGGGGGAGGAGGGTGAAGGGAGAGATTCAATAGCCACAGAAATGCTTCTGAATGGAGAGAAAAGGAATGAAGAAGAAAAGCACATTGAGAAATCAGTAATCAATAAAGAAGCAGAATGCTTGAGTTAGGAATGAATGCTTGGGAAGAGGCTGTGCGTACATTTGAACAGGAAAAACTACTGAAATTTGACTTGAATCTGAATGGTAAAACTAGGGTATATTTTGGGTGGCAATATTTTGAAAAGACTCAAAGAGCAGAAGTACAAAAACCTGTGGCAGTTTTGGTACAAAGTGACTCTGTAAAGGAAGGTGTTTTCCTATATAACAATTAAAACAAAAATGTTAGATTTTTGTGGGAGGGCTTGACTATCCATTTAATCCTTGAGGAACCAACTGTAGTTAAAAAAACAAAATCAGGTACCTAGTGGAAGAACTTGAGACTATGAATGAGGTTAATAAACTTTGTGGGTTCTGGAGTCAGTATCCAGATTAGATACCTGGTTCCAACCCTTGGGCACAATACTTTATCTCTACGGGGCTCTGTTTCCTTGTATGTACAATGCAAATAATAAAGGCACTTACTTTATAAAGTAGTACATAGAAAGTGTCCAATTAGTGTTAGCTATTATTTTTATTTTATACTTAAAAAGAACAAAGGTACCCATAAAATAGAATACCATATAGCAAAGGAAAAGAATGAAGCAAAGCTACACAAAATACTATCAATGGATCTCATAAACATAATGTTTAATGAAAGAAGCAACACCCAAATGGTATATGATTATATTTATGAAAATTTCAACAACAAAACTAAATTGTATTGTTTATAGATGCATATATAAATGGTAAAACAGTAAAGAAAAGTAACAAAATAATTAGCACAAAAGTCAGCATGGTGATTACATCTGGTGAGGAAGAAAGCGGTTTGAAATTGTGAAGAAGTACAGGGAGTGGGGGTAGGTTCTATGGTGCTGGGAATGTTCTATCCTTGACCTAGGTGGTGGTAACACAGTATTCATTTTATAACTATTTGTTAAATTATAAATTTGTCTTGCCCACCTGTCTGTATGGACAATAGCTTTTTTAAAGAAGCAAAGGGGGCAGAAATCACAGTAGGACAAATTAGGAATGCAAATTCTGCAAAAAATGTCTAAAAAAATGAGATGGTGGTGGATTCATACAACAATAGTCACTGAGTACTTACTCCTTGCCAGGCACTATGCTAAATATTCATTACTTCATTTACATCATTATTTCATTTGTGCTCCAAAACAACTCTTTTAAGGTAGGTGTGATTATCCCACTATCCAGATGAGGAACTAGAGGCTCACAAAATCAGGGAACTTGCCCAGAGTCACACTTCAGGGATGTCACAAAGCTGGAATTAAAACCTAGGTTTGTCTTACACTAGACCAATATTTGAGAACAATGGCAAAGACAGAGGAGGACAGATTAACATCATAAGCTGTGTTAGGTGGATTCCTGTTGTATCTGGTGCTACATCTTTGACAGTCATTTATTTGATGAGGGAATGAGATAGACATCATCTCGGGGATTCTGTTTTCAGAGGCCCACTTAAACAGAAACATGTGACAAAATTAACCCAATTTTCTTTGTCTCAAATTATTTTGGGTATACTTATAAACAGTATGGTCTTATAACCAAATAATCAGGCCCATCTCAACATTCAACCTATCTTTCATCTTAACCACAGCAAAAAAAGCAGGTACCATGCCTATTTTCATTTTCCCACCGAATGCAGAATTCTGGTAGATACGTAGGCAAAACTAAACAAAAACTGTCACTATAAAATGATAATTATAATATCTAATTTGGGAAATTTTTTAAAAGAAATATAACTAAAATGCAAAATAATCATAGTATACAAAGCCATGAGCTGGGTGCTCAAAATCAAAGTATTATTCAGGGGAGAGGTTAACATATTAAATTTAGAGTTAGTGAAACAAAATGTAATGAATATGTGTAGAATTTGTTAGGTAAGATT
Organism: Aethalodelphis obliquidens; assembly: GCF_003676395.1. Lineage (NCBI taxonomy): Eukaryota > Metazoa > Chordata > Mammalia > Artiodactyla > Delphinidae > Aethalodelphis > Aethalodelphis obliquidens. Next base: position 44,117,951 of record NW_020837952.1, on the reverse strand, counting down.
TAACCATAAGTAGAAGGGTAATTATTAAAATAACAGAAATAAACTATATTTCCAAACCAGTTTGCTGTGCTGAAGGGGGTGGGAGACAGATGGTGGGGAAGAACAGGAGAAGAAATTTAACAAAAAAATTCTACTTAGATAAGAGAAATAAATGAGAAAGCATAGGAAAAAAACAAGACAAAGAGAAAATCTGAAGTAAAATGGTAGAATTAAGTTCAATTTCACTAGTAGTAACAATACATGTAAATGGTCTAAATTTGTTATTTAAGAGATTGTGAGATGGATTTAGAAAGCAAGAAGAAAATCAACTAAATGCTATTTATAAGAGAAACACTTAAAACATAAGGACACAGAAATGTTGAAAGTAAAAGATATAAAAAGATATAGCAAGCATTAATCAAAATAAAGCTAGAGTAGCTATGTTAGTTTTAGATGAAAAAGGCTTTAAGACAAAAAGCAATTATTAAGGATAAAGACAGTCAATAAATAATGATAAAAGGTTCAGGTCTGATTCTTCAGGAAGATATTAAAAAATGTTACATCTGAGTTATTTGAGATAAAATAACCTCAAAATATATGAAGCAAAAATTAATAGAGCTACAAGGAGAAACTGACAAATCCATCATCAGAGGGGGAGATTTTAACACAATAACTGATTGGTTGAGCAAGAAATGTTTGGAAAAATACGGAAAATTTGAGACTGCAAAAACTTGGGTATCTTGTTAAAGTGAAGAGCTTGATTTACTATCTCTGGGGTGGGCCTGGAATTCTGCATTTTTTCCATTTTATTGATATATAACTGACAACTGCATTTCTAATAGACTCCCAGGTGGTGGCAATGCTACTCCAGGTCCTGGTAAAATCCTCCCCTGGAATCCACAATCCACAAAGCCTGGGAAAACATCTCACTGGCAAGAAAGGAAGGACAAATTTAAAAAGGAAAAGAAAATGTTTTCATTAAACCCTTAAAAACATATTAGAAGTCTGCTTATACATATGGACAGATGAAACTCAAGAATTACCAAACAGACAAATGATGCATAACTATTGACTTTACCAAAAAATTCACCGTATGATTCCTTTAATTACTACGCTACACAAGTGTACTGGGAATACCATTTACTTTACCAAATACATATTTATTGTGCAGAGTGAGCTACAACTGTTTACCGCATCTGGTTGGGGGTTTTTTTTGTCTTTTTGTAAATCACTTAAAATTGTTTATAAAAGGCTCTAGAGAATCCACTGGTAAGAAAACAAAATAGTGTGGGATGTATGTGTGTGTGTGTGGGTGTGTGTGTGTGTGTGTGCGCATATGTATGTCCCTCAGAAATATTGGTGTGATTTATTCTGTGTCTGCTGTGTATTTTATAGGCTTACAGAAAAGTTAATATTCAAGTCCAACCCTTTCCTCCTAGCTGTGTAGCCTGTATCTCATCACCTAAGCTCCCTGGGCCTCAAATTCCTCCTTTACATTGTGACTGAAATTCATTCATTTAAAAAACACTGAGTGCCTAGCACACACAGTAGATGCAGGCTGGCACCAGGTAGGAACTGGTGCCTTGGAAGGTCTCCCCTAAGGTGTTGATGAATTAATCAAAGTGTAGAGAGTGTGCGTCACTCCACAGAGCTTTCCCTACAGTAATGACAATAAACACACCACAGTGCTGTGTACTACATTGCTCTAGGACTTTCTAGGTTTTCATAACATTTTCACCTTTGCTCTTTCATGTAACTCTGCAGCAGCATTAGGAGACAAGCAGGGCAGGGACCAGCTGTGATAATACTAGGAGTTGTTCCCTCCTCTGCGTCTCCCACTGGACCTGAGCTAGACCCAAACCCCTGGAGGGCAGGACCATCCCTTATTCACCTTCTGTCCACAGTGCCTAGCTCTGCCTAATGCATAAAAAGCACAATAAATGTTTGCCAAAGACTCTAGTAAGCTTTCAAATACTATAGTCACCATTCCTGCATTTTAAACACCGGGCCTGATACTCATTATCTCAGCTTTCCTTTGATTCCACCCTTGCAGGCACAGTGGCCAAAAGACCTTGCAGGAACCCTAATTAGAGAAAAGCCTTTCCTTTCCTTTCTTTCCTCCTTGTACCTATTTGATTCAGTGTTGAAAATCCCACATTCTTTTTCATTTTTTCCGGAAGGTAAAATCCATGCCTCTTTGTTACAATGTAAGATTCATGAGAACAGTTTTTAATTTTGTTTTTACTTCCAGAACCCACAACAGTACCTGACACATAGTAAGCACTCGCAAAACATATGTTGATTGTTCTAGAAACTTCCTTGTTCTAGAAACTTCCTTGGTAGCTACGGACTGTTTGCCTAGGACTAAGTTCTAATAGAAAAATCCACACGCCTATTACAAAGAACATCATGTTTTAAAGGAAAAGATTAAAGTGCTCCTTCACAGGCTCAAAATAAAATTTTAATTTTGCCCCAGAAAGAAACTTTTAAAGTGTGAAGGGCTGAAGGTCAAAAACTAATCTGTGTAGACTTTGCTGCAGCTTCTTAATCAAAAAGGATCCTAAATCAATATTGACCATGAGTGTCTGAATTGCATAATGACAAGCATGCCAGGTGGTAGAGGGCAAAAACAAGAGAAGTCCTCAAACAGCTCCTTGGATCTATTTTGCAGCTAAAGCATGACTTCCAGCCCGTTAGCATAGGTGTACTACCCCTTGCGAGAGTCCATTCAGTCCTTCAGTCGATCAGACAGCCCAGGACTGCTCACCCAGGATATGCCAGGTGCTGGGCTAAGCACAAGGAATATAAAGATGTAGTCCTTGGTCTTTGGGATTTTACAACCCACAGAGAGGAGTCCTCATTACAGTACAAAATGGAAAGCTGTTGGGGAGAGGAGTACCCTGAAAGGTTCCAAGAGAGGAGCCCAGTAGGATGGGGAGGTCAAAGGAGAGGGGGAGTCTCATAAAGGAGGAAGGGGCTGTGTTTCAGAGCATGGGCCAAGGTTCAGACACCTGAGAAAACCAGGTGCAATCAGCCACCCCCAGCCACCTCCCTCCCTAAAAGGTAGGATGCTGGGGCCGAGGGCAGCAGGAAAGAAGGATGGTCAGCTTCTGAAGGGCCTTGTTTGCCAACCTAGGGAGGTTAGACTTTGACCTGTAAGCAGAGGGGAGCCCTTGGAGAGTTTTAAGCAGAGGAATAACAGGATCAGATCTGCAACTGGGATCAGAGAGGCGGGGAAAGAGGCAGAGACACAGCTGGGAGGCTGCTGCCGCAGTCAAAATTGGCAGTGACGGTGGCCTCCACCAGCATAAGAGGAGGGGGCAGGGAGAGGAGAAACCAGAGTAGAAAGACTTTAAGGAAGAAGAACCAATGGGACTTGGTAGTTGAGAGTATACGGGCTGGGAGAGGCAGTTGACAGTAATAGCTATGCTTACCGAGTACTCACTATGTGTCTCTCATATGCTCTTACAAGTACTGTTGCATTTAAACCTCAGAGTGACCCCATTTTACACATAAGAAAATTGAGGCACAGGAGGTGAATTGGTTTGCCCAAGGTCATTGTTAGTATATTCTGGTAAGGGAGGACTCAAAGACGACTCCCAGCATTCTAGTCTAGGTGACTGCATAGAGCATGCTGGCCCGGCCAATGTCTCCTGTCTCGGATGTCATGCTCCACCAACACCATGCTGCTGGAAGCTGCCTTATGCCCCCTGCCATCTATCCCCTTCATCTTTGTTCGTGCTGTTGCCCCTCCCTGGAATGTCTTTCTTCTCCCAGTTGGCCTTTTCACATCGCCTCCTCCAGGTAACTCTTCCTGACCTATCCCTCGCTCCCCCCATCCCCTCTCCCGCAGCACTGCATTATAAATCTCTTTAGGAGCCTATTTCCTCCAGCTGACTGCGCTATCCTGAGAGAAAGAGTGAGATCTCATTTATTCTGGTACTCCATGGTCCAGTAGCTGGAGCTCAGTAGCTGGAGTGATTCTATAGGACACAGGTATGGGAGAGGAATTCCGTTTTGGACACAATGAGTTTGCAATGTCAGAGGAGTATACAGGTAAAGACGTCTAGCAGACAGCTGGGTAGACACGCACAGCACATACAAGAAAGAAGTTCTGAGTTGGTGATTTCTGTTTATTCGGGACTCACCTGAATAAAGACAAAATGACAGGTGAGGAAGCTATGTCCTAGGCTCTCATCTCTTAGCTTCGCTCCATTCTGTGTTGCATGGTTAGGCTTGGCTCTCATTACACCCCCCTCCTATACCCCCTTCCAGTCAGAAGTCCTGAACTTCTGGTCATCCACTGCCCTTTAGCCTTTGCTCAAGCCATGCCTTCTCCCTGGGATTACCCACACAGCTGCCCGTACGTGGTGAAGTGAACGTCTGCATGAACGAGCACATTTTCTCCTCTTCCTAACTGCCCCTAGCCCCAGGCTCTTCAGCCAAACTCTGCAGCCTGCCTTCAGGCGCCCCACTCATTAGGTGAGACTAAGTAAATTCTTCAACCTGTCTGGGCCTCAAGCTCTTCAAGTGAATACAGGGCTAACATTGGACTAGTTTCTTAAAGATGGTTGCGAGGGGCTTCCCTGGTGGCGCAGTGGTTGAGAATCTGCCTGCCAGTGCAGGGGACACGGGCTCGGGCCCTGGCCCAGGAAGATCCTACGTGCCGTGGAGCAACTAAGCCCGTGTGCCACAACTACTGAGCCTGTGCTCTAGAGCCCGCAAGCCACAACTACTGAGACCGTGTGCCACAACTACTGAAGCCCACGTGCCTAGAGCCCGTGCTCTGCAACAAGAGAAGCCACCGCAATGAGAAGCCCGCGCACCACAACAAAGAGTAGCCCCCACTCGCCACAACTAGAGAAAGCCACGCACAGCAAGGAAGACCCAATGCAGCCAAAAATAAATAAAATAAATTTAAAAAAAAAAGATGGTTGTGAGATTTAAATGAGCTAATCCGCATAAAGTGCTGTTGTTACTGTTTGTGTCCCAGCATAGCCCACACTTCTGCTTACAACTTTGTCACCCCAGTTTACAGGCCTCCTGCTTAGGGACTGACTTTGCCCTCAGGGCCATTGTCTCTCATTTAGTAGATGTCTAATCAGTGTCATCCAAATGTTTGAGAGTGAGATTATAAAGCCAAGGACAGAACCCAGGCAAACACCAACATAAACAGATGCAGGAGTCCTCAAAGAAGAAGCCTTTTAAGAGGCAGGAGGGAAATGAGGGGACAATAGTTACAACAACAAAACTGGCTCTGACTGCATCTCCTTCGTCTTCCACTTGCTCTCTCTGCTCTCGCCACACTGACCTTCCAGCTAGCCTTGAACGTGGCAAGCTCATTCCTGTCCCAGGGCCTTTGTACTTACTGTTCCCTTTGCCAGGAATGCGCTTTCCCCTCATAATGACATGGCTTGTTCCTTTCCTTCATTTAGCCCTTCCCTCAAATATTTCCTCAGAGAGGACTTCCTTATCTGAAGGAGCCCCCACTGTGCCCCATAAGCTCCTCAGACCCCACGCTGACAGCTCGATGCCAGGCCGGCAGGTCCAACCACAAGTCCCTTCCTGGTGCAGCCTGGGACACAGCCCCCTGTGCCTTCTTTTGCACGGCCAAGAATGAATCAAGTCCCGGTCCCTTCTCTCTTGTCACCCTCCTTGGTCTCATGCACGTGGTTACATAATGAGCTAAAAGCGTTTAAGAACCTAAACCATGTAAAGGACAAGGAAAGAAAGATGAATAGTGAGTATGAAAGGCTGAGACATTTAAAATCCAGAATTTTTTAAAAGTGCATCATCCATTGAACATATATTTATTAGAGGACATATCACAGTTATCGATTATCCTAATCTCATTCCACATTTCCAGAGGATACATGTCTAGATGGTTGCCTGAAAGTAAAAGTTCATGCCAAAATACAGAAAAAACAAGTTCCAACATAGGATCAAAAAATGCATATTTGGATGGGAAGCTAATGAGGTTTAACCGGAGGCTGCTGCTAATGAAATGCATACATAAGCCAAATTTCTCTCTCTTCTTAGGAACCTCAAACACACGGTCTACACTGTAACTGTTCATTCTCTTGGCAGCCCCTGTGCTAAAGACAGGACTGAGGCATTCATTAAATCAGTCAAATGAATATAAAAATTGAACCCTCTAAATCCCAGGCAAGAAACCTAAATCATCCCCCATCATGATATCTAAACCCAAATCCAACAGAATTGAAACGGGACTTTTTTTTAAAGCAGTTAGATTTTCAGAGAGATGAAGGTTCCAGAGCTGGACCAAACTCTCAACAGAAAATAATCTCAGCATCCAGTGGATGAGGAATATATTGAATGTGCTTGGTTTTGTTTTCACCAGGTTGAAAACCCTGATGGACTCATTTACCTTGTCGTGTCTTGGGTCACATCGCTACAGACCAAGAAACTAATGTGCATTTAGCGGCCAAGTGTATTCACCACTTTAGGGATGGGGGAGGGAGAAGAGTGTGTCAAAATATATTTAAAATAGCACAAATTCTAATTGAGATATTTACTTAAATCTGTCTCAGTTCCCTTTAAGGTTCTAAAGAGAAACCCATGTTAATTCTTAGTTGCCAAAAAAAATGATCTGCCACCTTTTTTCCTTTAATTACTGGAATATACTTGCTTTTCCAAAACAATTCACTTCTTCTGACTTCATTTTCTCCACCTGGGTGCCCAATTAAGCTTTTAAAGCCTCTAGAAATTTATGGAACTGATTAGTATGTAAACCTCTTACTGACGGTATCCACAGGACGGCATGTGAAACCTAACATCATGTAAAAACCAGAAGTTAGATCCCCCTGATAGAAAAAGGTGTAAAAATAGGTTTCTGCCAATGAATATGACTAAAAAACCGTCAGGATGTTGAATTAGCCCCAAATGGTAACCCACGAATGACAACGTTATGTATTAAATGTGCAGCAGGGACAACAACCCAAATCCCAGCAGAAAATGCCCCGAGTTAAAAAAAAAAAAAAAAAATAGGCCACTAGTATGCAATTTGTAATCTGCTCACAATTTGTTAGGTTCCCAAGCATCAACTGCAAACCCTCAGAGCCACCTGAGTGATCATTTTACACAGTTTAAATCCCAAGAAATAGAGACTGACCCCTTTAACCTTGGGAAAATGAGCAGGGGACATCACTGGTCTGGAGAATGAAGCCTCCATGCCAAAGGGCAGCAATTTCCCTCCCACCAAGCCCTGGCTCAGAGATGTCCCCGCAGAACATTCCCCAACAATTGCTCAGTACCTCCGCGTTTAAAACGCCAAAACTAGATGTTATCACAGCAACTGCTTGCAAGCCAGGGTAAGGGAGGGAGGTCTTACTTGAGTTTCCGCCTCCTATAACCCAGTCTCGGCAGCATCTCTGATAAAGGACTAAAGAGAATTGCTTTTTTCCACGCAAGCAGAAATGTTGATAAAAAAAGGCTTGTTGGCTTCCCAAGTGTCTGGGATTTCTAGCTGAGTATGAAACCTTCACACTGTGATTTCATTTTCCTTCAGAACTGTACAATGCCTTAAAAATAATGATTTAAAAATATATTTCTTTAACAAAAAAGGGGGAAAGGAATGTCTTCTATTTCCATGCAACTTTTATTTCCAAGCTGATTATTTTTGTATTAAAAACATATTTTGGTGCATATAATTTAACCCCATAGCATCTGTCAGAGAGATGTTCTCATCTCTGATTTACAGATGGAGATATGCAAGAACAGAAAAGTTTAAATAACTTGCCCAAGGTCAGTCAGGGACAAGATAAGCAAGGACTGAACGCAGTTCTAACTCCAAGCCTCACACCGCTAGGAAAGGACTCAACACACGTATACCTTCCCCTCGGTGGTCTGAAGCGAACGGAATTTTACTGGAGTGCCGAAGCTCGAAAACACCTAAATTTTAGGCGATTTTACTCCACCGACTCTTTCTACAAACCCCCCCTTCCCAGGTTCCGGGCATCCTCCAATTGCACAGGGCATCGGTCCCCCAGCCGCAGGCCAGCGCGCGCTGCAGCCGGGCTCCCTCCCTTCCAGACCCTCCCGGGAGCCGAGCCCCGAAGTTTCCCAGGGTGATCAGACGGCTCCCGGGTCTGCCCGCCCCAGGAGCCCCGAGAGCCCACGACCGCCCGCCGTTACCGTATGCCGTGAGGGAGGCCATTCTGGCCCGCGTCCTGCCCAGGCTGGCCAGGGCGTCGGCGACAGCGGCCGCCTGCGCGTGGCGCCCCTGGACGGCGGGCGTCCCGCCCCGCGAAGGCATGCGCTCGGCTCCCGCGGCGCCCGGCCTCCCAGCTCCCGAGCACGCCCAGTCAGCCCGCCGCGGCCGCCCCGGAGAGGTTCCGGCGGCGCGCAGACACCCGGGGCCGGGTCTCGCTGCCAGGGCGCGGGGAGCAAGGGCGCAAACGGGCCGCGGCGCTCCAGGTCCCGGCGGGGATTGAACCTGCGCCGGAGGACGCGCGACCCGGAGAGAGGAGGGGCGAAACAGGCGGTGGGAGGGGCCGGGCGGAAGCGCAAGGCGGCTGCGGCCCCAGCCAGCCGGCGGCGGGCGGGACCCCGGCTGAGTCCACGCCAAGCCGGGTGGCCCTCGGGGTGGGGGCGAGAGGGGTGACGCGGGCAGACGCGGGATCGGGAAGTCCAGAGCGCGCCACGGTTTCCGGGACCTCGAGCCTTCAGCTCCCTTGCTAGGGAAGTTCCCCTGAAGAGCGTGCCTGGGGATGGGGGGCTGGGTCCGGCCGCCTGTGACTATAGGGTGCGGTTCCCAGCCCAGGCGGCAGTCTCGAGAAGGCTTTGCCTCCGAGGCCAAAGCCCAGGGGCGAGTGGCAGTTTTGCCTTGAGGACTTTTATTAATGACGTCCTTGACCGCTAAGTACCGAGTTCTGACCCCAACAGTTCATACCTGTCCCAGCAGCAGCAGCATCCTGTCACCTTTATTCGTGCGTCTCTCTCCCCACGAGGCTGTGATCAGTGTCCTATTCCCCTCTGACTGCCCTGCGCCTCGATCAGGGCACGAACTCAAACATTATTTGTCGAAATGACTGAATGTCCGAGCCCCTTGCTCGCCCCCGCTGGAAGCCTACCCATCCTATTGTGAGAGTTCTTTGTTTTGAATCAGGGTCTGGAAAATGGGGAACGAGAAAGGGATCCAAGAAGCCAGTAGTATCCATGGGGATGGGGACAAGAGAAAAGGGGAGGCCGCCTAACGCCCCCTCGGGTTCAGGCGCACCCGAGGCTTTGCAAGTCCCGAGTGCAGAGTCGCGAAGACACGGTGAGGGCCCTCGGGGCTTCCTGGCGCGGGGCTGACTGTCCTGGTCACCGGGGTATCTCGGCCTTGGAAAACTCCAGTGCCCAACGAATTGCGGGGCGATGCTGTCAAGGCTATTTAACCGCGTGTGGGCTGTGCCCACCCTGGTGGAGGCACAGGAAGGGCAGAGAAATCTGGCTCAGGCAAAACAGGGCGTTTCTTTAGCAAGGTTTCCGAGCGCCCCTCTCGCCACCGCCACTGTCCTTGGTGCTCGCCGGCCTATCCCAGGTGTCAGGTTTTCGCACTTGCAACCTTCCTCCCCTCCCGTCCCCTCCCCTCCCGTCCCCTCCCCTCTCCTCCCCTTCCCTTCCCGCGCTCCGGCTCTTCTGGGAGGGCAGCGAGGCGGCAGCGGGGGACCGATGGGCGAAGCTCTAGGATGAAATGTCACTTTGTGGTCGGTGGAGTCAGGCCGGGAGAAGGGCGAGGCCGCCCTGGGTAGTGAGATCGCGTGATCTGACAGTTTATTCCTGCTGGGTCAGCCAACTACCAGCAGGTGACCCTTAGTCAAGATGCCCTGTGTGACCCTTCATTTTCCCCATCTCTAAAGTGGCGGTCACCGTTGCTAATTAGCGCTGTGCCCACCTCACAGGACAGTGGCAGGGCCCGGGTGGTAGGGATCCAACTCCTCAACACTCTGGGCTGGGTGCTCTTGTCAGCCTGTCCCACCTCTGGTGCCCAGTCCTGTGCCAGCCCTGGGGCCTGAGCCTGGAGCTGCTCCCTTGCTTCCCCTTCATGCCTCCGCTGAGACCCAAGTCCATCTGCAAGTTGTCTTCTGCAATCCAGGTGCCGGTCTTTCTTCTCCCTCTGCCTCCACATTTTAGCTCAGGTAGGGTCATGAGGAAGGACGATCAAAATGTGTTACAAATTGCACTTTACTTCTTCTTGACACCTCTTTCTAATCAGCAGGAACTTAAAAGTAGTGTCTAATTAATTAACCTCTCTTCAGGCCACCTGAACTTCTGTCCATATAATACCACTCCAAGTCCTTGAGAATCCTGGGCCTCTTGGTTGGGGAATCCATGGACAAATACACCTCATTCTTTCATTGTCAGGTTTGCCAAGAGCCTTCCCTTGTGCTCAGGCCCTGCGCTGTCAGGCGGGGCTGAGGTCTTGAAGCAGCATCCCTGTCTCCTGGTCTGCAGCAGGAGGGGTAGCCTCACCCTGGCTCATTCTTGAGAAGAACAGGCCAAAAAAAGTTATGATACTGTGATGAAGCACGGGGTGGTAAAGACACCTTGCAAGGAGCGAGAGGGGTCTTTCTTCGCAGTGTTCACAGATGACTTCACCGAGGAAACGACATTTGAAAGATGAGGTCCAGGATTTGTGTTGTTGTCGGTAAAATTTCTTAAAGACAAGCTTGTCATTCAGATTTTCTTATGTTTTATTCATTCACCATGTCTTCAGGAGTAAAACATGAACTGTCACAACCTTGATGAAAGCTGTATTCTAAATCTTTCCAGGAAAATGCCTTTTTCAGATGATAGACTGAGGAAAACTAGTCCTTCACTTTTCAGCACGCTCTGAACCTTAACTATTTGAGGTATTATTAACTGCTCTGAACGTGATTATATTGCATTTGACACTGGAAGTGGCCACCTCTCTGTGATTAACATTGTTTTGGTGATTAACATTTTTAATAACTTATTTTAAGTTTTTAGTTTAGTAACTACTCTGCAAATACTCATTCTTTAAAATTGCTGCAGCTGAAAACTAATTTAGTTTTCATATGACCACCATCAGCTTGACTTAGAATGTGATCCATTATTAAAGATTTAACAAATTGAATGTTTTAAAATAACTAATTTCAACAATGGAGCATTATAGCTACATAACAGATCCGTTTCTATAACAATAAGGGCTCCCTTGGAGCTCTGCTATAATTTGCTACACCTGCAAAAAATAAATGTAGATAAAATGAAATGACAACTTTTGTTTTTCAAAATTCCAAAATTAAATGCATTCAAATTATACAAAGCAGTTAGCCCCTCACAGTTAAATGTGTTTAGAGACTGCTTCATGCATTCTTTCCTTGTATGAATGCCTTTTATAACATATTTCACTAATCATTCTCCAGCCAACTTAACTGAATTTAGCATAAAATAGAATTTGCTTTGGGGGGATGTTATCTTGTTATTAAATCCTATGCATTTATACCAAGGAAAATTTATTAGAGGATCCAATAATATTTACCTGAAATATGCTTTATTTTGTTATACAAATGCCGTATGACTCCTTTCTGAAAACAGACATGTGTATCTCATCCTGAAACTATGAGTGTTGCAATGACTGTACGGGTGAAAATGTTTTATATTCAGATTCATTTGGATTTGAATTATTCTGAATTCATATTGGTGAAAAAATTACCATAACTTCCATCTCAATGTGAAAAGCAAAAATTTCTATATTAAAAAACTATTTCCTATTTGGGACTTCCCTGGTGGCGCAGTGGTTAAGAATCCACCTGCCAATGCAGGGGACATGGGTTCAAGTCCTGGTCCGGGAAGATCCCACATGCTGCGGAGCAACTAAGCCCATGCACCACAACTACTGAAGCCCGTGCGCCTAGAGCCCGTGCTCCACAACAAGAGAAGCCACTGCAATGAGAAGCCCGTGCACCGCAATGAAGAGCAGCCCTCGCTCGCCGCAACTAGGGAAAGCCCGCGTGCAGCAACGAAGACCCAACACAGCCAAAAAAAAAAAAAAAAAAAAACTATTTCCCATCTCCTAGAAAGCAACATATGAAAATATCACCTTTCTAATCTGCAATGAACACCATTAAACAAGAGTCTTATGTAAAAACTATTTCCTCTGGAGTTTGTTCATTAAATAGTTTCTCTGACATGGAAAGGAATTTGTGTGGGACTTGTGTTGTCCAGAACAGGAGAAGAGGAGCTTGACCAAATTCACTAGATGATAAACTATGCAAAAGACTGGATTATGTCTTATTTTTCTTTATTTTGCCCACGGTCAATGGGCAAATAAATGTGTATTGCTCAGAGAATCATGGAAGGTCAGATCCAAGAGGAGACTTAGAAAAGAGCACTGGTTCTGGGGTCAGCCTGAATTCAAATTCCAAACTGCACCACGTATTCATTGTATGACCTGGGCCTCAGTTCCTCATCTGCAAAATGGGGCAATAATAATAGCTACAGCATAGGGTTGTTGAGGGTGTCGAACAAGTTAATAGGTATAAAGCCTTTAGAACAGTTCTCAATAGAGGTTAACCCCTATTATTTATTATAAGCAGTTTTCCGGGATTCTCTTAGGAATGCCAACCAAGTAGTAATCCCTTTCATAAGGGTTAATGATGTTCATAATATTGAACAGCCAATACCGCACATGCACCCCTAAACAGGGACCCCAGGTGTGCCAGGCTTAACCCTTTAGCCGCTGGGTTGTGGGGAAGTCCCGGGGAAACAAGGTGCCAGGCAATGTGGGTCTTGGGGCAGTGCCTGTTTGTTATAACAAGAATGGAGGATTTCAGGACTTTAAGACTGGGACCAGTGTGTCCTGGCTGAACATCAGTTCTGCTTCCCACCTTCCCACCCTAGACATCCAAACCACTGAACTTTCTAATCACTCCACAGAGCACCAGTCCTTTTCAGCCCAAACACATTTTAGTTTCTAATTCCCTACTGAGAGAGGTGAAAGCAAACATAATGGGATAATCAGAATATATATAACAACTGATATTTAGGAGAGACATGTACATCCTCTATTTATGAACACTTCTTAATAAGAGATTTTAAATATCTGTTTAATAGAACACATATGGGGTGGTAAGTGCCAAGGGATTTTAAAATAACATCAACCAAACAATCCAAAATAAATTAATTAATGGTAACAAAGAGAAATGCTGAATGGATTTTTATTAGCTGCCTACCGAGAATAAATTTCATGCGAGAAGAATACGATCATTAGGGAGGAAAATATTTGCCTCCACTGCAGAAAAGCAGACTAAGAAATAAAAGGCAAACAAAATCCAGAGAAGATTTAAAAACCAGTGGCAGCAAAGTCCTAAAGGGAAAAGATCACGTTAATGAAAGAAATCACCAATCCTCCATTCACTGACTTGAACTGAGTTTTCTCCATTTGGTCAAACAATCTAAAGCCCAAAGAGTGAACACTGGATCACAGAGAATTTAGTCTTTCCTGTCAGGATAGATCTTCCTCTCTCATGGGGCACTTTTGTAGGTTCCTCAGAGAACATCCATCTGAACGTCCGTGACACAGGCAGTGCATCTCCTCTGCTGGCTGCTTGTGATTCTCTCAGCCCCCGGGAGTCTAGTAGTTCACCCTTCTCATTTTCAACAATATACCCCTAAGGTAGGTGTGTGCTGGGAGTTGCGAAACCCGTGTCTGACCACCTCATCTGTAAGTTCTGTGAGGAGTGTAACATCTTATTTTGGAATGAGATATTTTCTACCCATTTTGCTTTTGGCCTTTTGGGGCATCCACCAAAAAAAAAAAAAAAAAAAAATTGAAGAAAGAATTTCAAAAAAATAAGACTTTTCTTAGGGCAGTTTTAGGGTCACAGCAAAATTGAGGGGAAGGTATTAGAGATTTCCCATATACCCCCGGCCCTGACTCACGCACCCACCACGTGATCAACATCCGTCACAAAGTGGTATAGTTGTTACAACTGATGAACCTACATTGACACATCATAATCACTCAAAATCCATAGTTTACATTAGGGTCCACTCTTGATACTGTACATTCTGAGTTTGGACAAATATATAACGACAAGTATCTACCATTATAGTATCATACAGAATATTTTCGCTGCCCTAAAAATCCTCTGTGCTCTGTCTATTCATGCCTCCCCAATCCAACCCCTGGCAACCACTGATCTTTGTATTGTCTCCATAGTTTTGCCTTTTCTAGAATATTTTATAGTTGGATTCATACAGTATGTAACCTTTTCAGGTTGGCTTCTTTCACTTAGTAATATGCATTTAAATCTCCTCCATGTCTTTTGATAGCTCCTTTATTTTTAGTGCTGAATAATATTCCATTGTCTAGATATATTAAAGTTTATTTATCCATTCACCTACTGAAGGACATCTTGATTGCTTCCAAGTTGTGGCAATTATGAATAAAGATGCTATAAACATCCATGTGCAGGTTTTTGTGTGGACCTAAGTTTTCAACTACTTTGGAATTGAAACACCAAAGAGCAAAACTGCTGGATTGTATGGGAAGAGGATGTTCAGTTTTGTAGGAAACTGCCGAATTGTCTGTCAGAGCGGCTGTACCATTTTGCACTCCCCGGAGCAATGAATGAGAGTTCCTGATGCTCCACACGCTTGCCAGCATTTTGTGTTGTCAGTGTTCTGGATTCTGTCCATTCTAATAGTTATGTAGTAGTATCTCATTTTGTTTTAATTAACATTTCCCTGATGACATATGATATGGAGCATCTTTTCATATGCGTATTTGTATCTGTTTATCTTCTTTGGTGAGGGTTTGTTAAGGCCTTTGGCCTATTCTTTAATTGGGTTGTTTGTTTTCTTATTGTTGAATCTTAAGTGTTCTTTGTAAATTTTGGATAACAGCCCTTTATCAATGTGTCTTTTGCAGGTATTCTCTCCCCATTTGTGGTTTGTCTTCCCATTCTCTTGACATTGTCTTTCACAGAGCAGAAGTTTTTTAATTTTAATGAAGTCCAGCTTATCAGTTATTTCCTTCACCAATCATACCTTCGGTGTTATATCTAAAAAGCCACCAGCATACCCAATGTCATCTAGGTTTTCTCTTATGTCACATTCTAGAAGGTTTATAGTTTTGCATTTTACGTTTAGCTGTGTGATCCAGTTTGAGTTAATTTTTGTGAAGGATGTAAAGTCTGTGTCTAGATTTTTTTTTTTTTTTTTGCATATGGATGGCCAGTTTTTCCAGCACCATTTGTTTAAGGGACTTTCTTTGCTCTATTATACTGCCTTTGCTCTTTTGTAAAAACTCAGTTCGCTGTATTTATGTGGGCCTATTTCTGGGCTCTCTGTTCTGTTACATTGATATCTTTATCTATTCTTTCACCAGTATCACACTGTCTTGACTATTATAGCTTTACAGTAAGTCTTGAAATAGGTTGCGTCAGTTCTCCAACTTTGTTCTTCTCCTTTAATATTGTATTAACTCTTCTGGGTCTTTTGTCTTTTCAGATAAACTTTAGAATTAGTTTGTCAATATCCACAAAATAACTTTCTGGGATTGGGATTGCATTGAAGCTATAGATCAAATTGGGGAAAACTGACATATTGACAATATTGAGTCTTGCTATCTATCAGCATGGAACATCTCTCCATTTATTTATTTCTTCTTTGGTTTTGTTCATCAGAGTCTTATACTTTTCCTCATACCGTTCTTGTACATATTTTGTTAAATTTATACCTAAGTAATTTACTTTGGGGCGTGCTGATGTAAATGGTATTATGTTTCTAATTTCAAATTCTACATGTTCATTGGTGATATATAGGAAAGCAACTGATTTTTGTATGCTAACCTTATACCTTGCAACCTTGCTATAATCACTTATTAATTCCAGGAGTGCTTTGTTGTTGTTGTTCTTGTTGATTCTTTTGAGTTTTCTACATAGATGATCATGTCATCTGTGAACAAAGAGAGTTTTATTTCTTCCTTCACAATCTGTATACATTTTGTTTCCTTTTCTTCTCTTACTGCATTAGCTAAAACTTTCAGTATGTTGCTGAAAAGGAATGGTGAGAGGGAACATCCTTTCCTTGTATCTGATTTTAATGTAAAAGCTTTGAATTTCTCACCATTTAGTGTGACATTAGCTCTAAGCTTTTTGTATATATTCTTTATTAAGTTTATTAAGAAGTTCCCCTGTATTCACAGTTTACTGAGAGTTTTGATTGAATAGGTGACGGATTTTATCAAATGCTTTTTCTGCATCTCTTGATAAGATCATGTGATTTTTTTTTCTGGAAAATCCCAAAATACTTGGAAATGAAACATATACTTCTAAATAACTCTTGGATCAAAGACAAATAACAAGAGGCCTTAGAAAATATTTTGAACTGAATAAAAATGAAAAAAATCATATCAAAATTTGTAGGGTACAGCTAAATCAGCATGTAAAGGGAAACTTATAGCTTTACCTGCTTATATTAGAAAATAAGAAAGGTCTCAAATCAATAAACTAAGTTTCCACTTTAAGATACTACAAAAGAAGAATAAATTACACTCAAAGCAAGTAGACGGGAGGAAATAATAAAGATAACAATTGAAACCAAAGAAATAGAAACCATAAAAGCAGTAAAGAAAGTCAATAAAGCCAAAAGCTGTTTCTTTGATAAGATTAATGCAGTTGAAATCATCTAGCTAAACTGATCAAGAAAAAATGGGAGAAGAAACAAATTACCAACATTAGGAACGAAAGGAGGGACATTACTATAGATCTTACAGATATTAAAAGGATTATAAGGGAATATTATGATGACTTCATGCCAGTAAATTTGACAACTGAAATAAATTATACAAATTCCTTTAGAAATACAAAATCAAAACTGAACAAGTTAATTCTATGTCTATATACCAGCAACTATTTCCATTTACAATAGCATAAAAACACTTAAGAATACATTTAATGAAAGTTATACAAAATCTGTATTCTTAAAACTAGAAAACATTGCTGAAAGAAAGTAAAGGGGATCTAAATAAGTAGTAGGATATATTATTCTGTGGATTGGAAGGCTCAGTTGTTGAGATATCAATTTTCCCCTAATTGAACTGTAGTTGCATTGTAGTCTGTGTGAAAATCCCAGCAGGGATTTTTTTTTTTTTTAAGAAATTAAAAAGCTATTTCTAAAATTTTTATAGAACTACTACTAGAAGAACCAAATCAATTTTGAAAGAGAAAAACCATCTTGGAAGATTTACACTACCTGATTCAAGACTTATTCTAAAGCTACAGAATCAAGACGGTGTGGTATTGGCATAAGCATAGACATATAGATCAATGGGACAGAATAGAGCATCCAGAAATAGCCCCACACTTATATGGTCAACTGACCTTCAACAAAGATGCCAAGGTAATTCAATGAGGAAAGGATGGTCTTGTCAACAAATTATGCTGGAATGGTTGGGCACCCATATATATAAAAAAAAAAAGAAGAAGAAGAAGAAAGGAAGGAAGGAAGGAAAGGAAGAAGAGAGAAAATAGAAAGAAAGAACCCTGACCTTTATTTCACACCAAATACAAATTTTAATTTGACATTAACATTTCCAGTAAAAAGTACAGGAGATAATCTTTGTGATCTCAAGCTAAGTAAAAATTTCTAAGATGAAACAAAAATCATGAACCATTTAAAATACTGATAAATTAGACTTCATCAAAATTATAAAATTTGCTATTCAAGAGACACCATTAAGAAAAGGAGAAAGGCAAGCCCAAGAATGAAAGAAAATATTCACAATCCTTATATCTGAGGGAAGACTTGTATCTAGAATATAGAAAGAATTCTCACAACTCAATGAGACAAACAATTCCTCCTGCCAAAAAAAAAGTGCGGAGGAGGTGGCAAAATATTTGAACAGACATTTCCCAAAAGGAGGCTGCAAATAGTCAATAAGTGTACGAGTAGACACTCATTTTCTTGGGATTTCTTCCTTGATGCCTAAAATATTCAGCACTGGAATCAGTTCAGTGGACTACGACATTGTCTCTTTAGTTCCCCTATTCATTTCAAGCACTTATTTAGGGAATAGTTGTTGAGTACCTACTTACATGCTCATTAAGCTATCACAAAACTGGTATGTTCTAAAGATGGGTAGAGAGATATAAAAGAACTACCGTAACATGGTTATAGCAGGTAGAACTCTTTGATTGGAAAATGCATCAGTTGGCTTTTGCTGCATAACAAACCACCCCAAATCTTAGTAATTTAAAATAGCAATCATTTACTTGGCTCATGATTCTTCTGGGAAGTTTTTCAGGTCTGGAAAAAGTTTGGCTGATTTCTGTTGGGCTTTTTCATGTGTCTAAGATGAGTTAGTGGATTGGCTGGGGCTGGCTAATCTAAGATGGCTCGGCTGAGACAACTCTTCTCTGCTCTGTTATTCAGCAAGGACGTGACCTGCACTTATTCACATGGAAGCAGTGATGAGGAGCCTGAA
Source organism: Aethalodelphis obliquidens (assembly GCF_003676395.1). Lineage (NCBI taxonomy): Eukaryota > Metazoa > Chordata > Mammalia > Artiodactyla > Delphinidae > Aethalodelphis > Aethalodelphis obliquidens. The sequence continues at coordinate 44,099,515 of NW_020837952.1, read as the reverse complement.
GAGTGCCAAGAGAGGACAAGCTCTGCTACACACATGGGTTATTGTATTTTTTTTTTTTTTGGAGTATAATTGCTTTACAATGTTGTGTTAATTTCTGCTGTACAACAAAGTGAATCAGTTATATGTATACGTATATCCCCTCCCTCTTGGGCCTCCTTCCCACCCACTCCCATCTAGGTCATCACAGAGCATGGAGCTGAGCTCTCTGTGCCATACCACAGTTCCCACTAGCTATTTTACACATGGTAGTGCACACATGGTTTTCAAACCTCTTCTATGCCATGATTGTGGGCATCTTTTTTCCAAAGCAAATCACATGACTAGGCCCAGGGTCAGTGTGGGAGCGTCCTCAAAGGTGTACAGCAAGTGGGTAGGAATACATGGAGGAGAAGAATTTGTGGCCATTTTTGCAATCTACCACTACAAGTAACACAATTCAAATCAACCGAGCTAAGCAAAAGAGGCAATTATTGGTTCAAGTTACTGAAAATTCCAGACAACCAACCATGGCTGAATCCAGGGATTCAAATGCTATTAGCAGAACTCAATCTCATTTTCATCACTTCTTGGCATTCCTTCTTTTTTGACTTCATTCCTGGAAGCTTCTCACTTTGGTCACAAGATGACCTTTGGTAGGTACAGACTTTCATCTTATCCTTTCAACAACCCTAATAGAGAAAAAGTGGGTTTTCTCCCCCTTTCCAGTGGAAAGGATTGAGTCTTCCTTGACCAACGAAAGTAGCACATGCCTCTCTGAACCCATCTTAGTGGCCAGTAAGATGGAATAAGTTGATTCTTTAGGATTTGTTCACATACCCACCCTTAGCAGTAGGACAGGAATACTTCCTCCTCGATCACATAAATTGAGATGAGAAGGGGTGAATTCCCTAAGAAGGGGGACTGGATGCTCAACTGCCCAAACAATGGGTGCCTTAGCTGTCAAAACGTCCTAATGAAGGAGATGTTATGTTATAACATGACTGGCAAGATACTACTGGTGCTGCTGTTGTTAACCTACTCTCTCTGATTACTAATCATAATGAATTTGCTCTGTGCCAAGCACTGGAACTTCACGAACTTTACAGTATGGTGCTCCAGACCAAGACAGGCAAAATGTGGATCCAAAGTATGCTTCATCCTGGACTCTGAGAGAGGTGGAACTACTGGGTTGTTTCCCTGGAAAAGCATGAGTGGATTCTCTGTGTGAGAAAGAGCACATTGAAAATTTGGTGACAAGGAAAGTAGAGTGAGGTAGATATTAATGCTGCTTACCAACATTTCCAGTTCTCCTTCCATTCTGGGGACGTAGACGCATCGCATTTTCCCAGCTTGTTGAAGTTAGGCACTTCCATGAAACTGTTTATTAGTAAAAAACAAACAAACAAAAAACTGTGAGCAGAAATTATATGTGCCACTTCTAGGCTGAAGTATTTAGTTGCCATGGGGATCATACAAGAACATGTTAATATGCAGGTGCCATGAAACTGAGGCAACATGAAATGCTGAGCCCTGGAGAGTCACCCGGACACAGAGCAAACTTTGCTTGAGTGAGTGAGAAATAAACTAGTGTTATGGGGGCCACTGAAAGTTTTGGAGTTATTTGTTACAGTAGTAGAATCAAACCTAATTGGGCCTAAACACAGTAAATAATACTATGAGACAATTTTATAGGTGAAGAAAATGAGGCAGAGAAAGTTTACACCAACTGCCTAGAGTCCCATATCCAGTGAGGGGCGGCCCAAGATTCAAATCCAGGTCTGTCTGATTCCAAAGTCCACGCACTGAATCTCCTTGCCCCTAACCTACAAGGAAGGAAGGGATGGAGGGAGGAAGATAGAATAGCAAAGCAAGAAATAAGGGCATTATTTTAAAGCAGCTCTGTCTCCTCAACCTATTCTCGAGTACATATACACAAACTATGAAAATATAAAAAGGGGGCTTTTTAGCTGCATGAGTTTGCAGTTTACTTGTGTGACCTGGACATCCATTCTGAGAGAACTCATTAGTGCAAGGATAAGAAAGCCCACATTCTAGTTCTGATTCTCTGTCTCTGTGTCCTGTTACATCACAGTTTCTCTGGTTATAATATGTATTTACATAGATTTTCAAACTAATAAGGTACCAGGCCTACTCACAATGTGATAAATGATCAAATGCTTCTTCTTGCTGCCCATTATCAAACTGGCCTGAAAACTGACTGCTCTCACCAAATGCATCAGTTGAAGTCGTAATATGATTTTATTTGTCCATATTTAGGGAGGTGTTGGTTTGTTCCAGGCACACACCAGCCCTGCACACCTCTTTGTATATATACATCCCATCTTGGACACCACACATGTGGTCATCAGGGCTGAAACAAATAAATGCATATAAATGTGTCATAAACAATTGAGGTTTTCTTTTTCACTTTTCTATGGTTTTCAAGTTTTCCATAAAAAACATAATTTGAAAATATCACTAAATTTTTAAAGGGAAAATATGACGGCTAAATGATTTTAAGATATTAGAGCAAAGATATCAGGGAAGAGGAGCATTATATAAGTAACAGAAATATGCTACAAGTCAAATAGCTGTATTTATTTACCCATGACAAACATATAATTGATTAACTTTCAGGGAGTATTTAAAATAAAAATGAAATGAAAACTACATACTTAGATTGTAATTTCTGACAAAGGTAGTTACATACCATACAAATGCGAAAAAGCTCAGCCAGATACTTGCCCAGCTTTCACAATTTTACCTAGTTCTGAAGATAATTTTTGCAGAATCAGGGTCCAAAAGTTCATGTTGCGGGCATCTTCCTGAGAAACTCTTGAGGCGTGGCCTATTTTATATTGCATGCTTCAGGACTCTAAGGTCTATTTATATTCTGCTTAAGCTCCTGAGGTAGTTTGAATCTTTTTTAAAACTTAAAATTAAATTGTGAATTTGGGGACAACTAATTTCAGCAAATTACAACTGAACTCTCAAACAGATTCCAGGATGTACCCTTCCCTACATATGACATGTTGTTTCAGAGAAATCAAGGCAATTTCATAAGAATCTTTGCTACATTCTGCAATTTCAAGTAAAGCATATTACCATGACATTGTTAAAGAAAAAAATTTCTTTGTGACTAAGAAGATGACTTCTAAGTTTTACAAGTATTTCTCGGTACAGTGTAAGATTACAGAGAAAGAACATTGTGGACGCCTCTTTGAAGTTGATTGTGATGTATTTTGATCTCCAATATATTCACTATAACATTTATTACTCCTCTCATTCTTCCCATGAAGAAAAAATTGGAACCAAGCCATCCCTAGGCTTGCCTCTGAGAGCAGACTGTGTTGGTTAACTTCCCAATGTACTTTCTCTACTTTCTCTGACTAATACAATCCTGATTGTGTCCAGGATGGCAAGGGGCCCAGCTAAATTCTGATTTCCCAGCTCCTCTGTGGCTAGCTGAGGGCTGCACACACCGTGCTAGCCAATGAAACATACATCCAGGGTTCGCTCATACTGATGGTCTGCTGGGGATCCCCCGGAACTTCTTACTCCCTGCTCCTTCCTCCTTCTTCTTGCCTTGATCGTGAGCATGATGATTGGAATTCCTGTAACCATTCTGGGACAATGAAAGAAAGGCCCAAATCATCTCAGCGAGATAATCCTAGACATTGTTGAACTGATAAACTAACCCCAGGAACCATCTGTTTCCTGACTTCATTTTATATGAGAGAAATAAACTCCAGTTTGTTTAACCCTGAAGTCATGTATTTTATTACCTCCAGCTAAAAACGTTCCTGTGGGTTTACCCCTCCTCAGTCCCGTCTTTTTGTGTAACCAAGTGGATAACAAAGCTTTTCTCTAATCCTTAACAGAAATCAAGAATGGGGATTCCTAATACATTAATTAGAACAGCTGCTCTTGCACCTGTGCCACTAATGAGCCACCCCAGAAGACTTTTTGCTGTCAACTACAAAATCAGCACTCAAATAAGCAATTATTTACATTCTTCAAAAAACTGCCCTACTCCCAAACCTCACACCCCTACATCTGCCTGAAATCATCCTCTATTTGAGATGGGGTTGTGTGATTGACAGAAGATTGTCCTCAATTCTCCATGTTGCTGTTATGGCTCTAGTCTGAGCATTAAGGACAAATTGGCTGTGAAAGGAAATTACACAGGAGGGAGAACTCTAAGGGCAAGATTATTCCAGATGATTAAATGAAAGCTCAGTTGGTTACAAAGGTCTCAGCTCAAAGGAATAGAGGTGTATTAAACATGAGATGCAATTTGTTTGGAAGGATAACCCAAGTAATTTAGGAAGATGAGAAATACTATCTCCCGTTCTCATAAAGTAAGAGTTAAAAAACTATAAAAAAAAAAAACACTATAAACAATCTTTTGGTTAGAACTGAAGATGAACACACAGAATGAAACTAGGGACGAGTAATGATAATAATTCCAATGAATTTTTATGATGCAAAGTACCTCACAGTCACTTTTCTTATGTAACTCTCACAACCATACCATCCAGAAGTTACCATTAGTATCCCCATCTTAGATGAGGAAACAAAGACTTGGAGAGGTTTCGCATCTTGCCTGAGATTATGTAACTAGTGAGAAGCAAAGTAAGGACTCAAACCCAGGGCCGTCTGACGCCAAAGGCCACGCTCTCAGCACCGCTCCTTAACCGTTGTGCTGTACTGCCGTTGCCATGGATCAAAGGACGTCTGGCCTGACAGACCCTGAGTGGGCATCCAGCCCAGTGGCTCCCAATATTTTCGAGCATGGAGACCCCTTTTATCAATCATGTTTTCAAAATTTACTGGTTGAAAACATACTTAGTAACAAAAGTATCTGTAAATTCAATAAGACTCTTAAATGACTCTACATTATATTTATCATCTACATTCATTTGGAAGGTAGTAGTTCATATAAACGTGAGACCTAGGATTTGTAGAGTCTAAAGACATTTCTTGCTGAACTTGGAATTTCTGGACCCTTTGAAATATTTTCCTGACCCTCCCACTCAAGCTGGAAGTTGTCAGTTCTGGTCCTCTGAGTCGCAGATGCCAAGACAGGATTAGATGTGCAAAAGCTTTATTGAGGGAAATTTCTGTGAAGGTTAAATGGGATGTGGGCAAGAATAGGCAGGGAGAGCTTTCACATCACAAATGCAGGTCCTAGGAAGGCTATCGGGAGGGAAGGATTGGATAGGAAGAGTCTCAGACTGCATTTCGCTCAGGAGTCCCTGAGCCAAACCTGCCCATTAGAGGAAGCTCCCACTGGACCAGCACCAGGACCCTTGCCATGCTCAGTCACTGGTTGGGTGCAGCCTGGTTTAAACGTTGCCTCAGATTCACAGGGGCAGTAGCTGGGGGCTGTCAGTTAACCAGGTTCCCCACAGTAGCTTGTTTTAAAGGAGATGGGGCAGCACGTCTCCAAGGCAGCCAAAGGTTAGAAATCATGGATATGGTCCAATATCCTCATTATACAGATGAAGCAAATGAGGCCCAATTACGTAAGTCACTTAATCAGGATGAGAACTTACTGGATCCAGTTCCCAGGTCAGCAGAGTGCTTGAATACTTTGACTCTGGGGTTAAATTCACCTGCAAAATGGGGGACTTGGGCAAGTGCTTTAATCTCTCTTAGCTTCGTTGCCTTCCTAAAGAGATGCTGTTTAAGGGTACATACTTGTAACTAGTAGATAAATACGTCCTGCAGAACTAAAACACAATACAGTGAGTATAGACACCAAACTATATTATAAACATTAAATTTACTAAGAGACTAGATCTTCAATTGTTCCCACCACAAGAAGAAATGATAATTATGTGATGTGATAGAGGTCTTAGCTAATGCTACAATGGCAATAATATTGCAATATAAATGTATCAAATCAATACTTTAAACTTATACAATGTTATATCTGGATAGCTACATGTAAAAGAACTAAATTAGAACACTTCCTAACACCATACACAAAAATAAATTCAAAATGGATTAAAGACCTAAATGTAAGGCCAGACACTATAAAACTCCTAGAGGAAAACATAGGCAGAACACTCTTTGACATAAATCACAGCAAGATCCTTTTTGACCCACCTCCTAGAGCAATGGAAATGAAAACAAAAATAAACAAATGGGACCTAATGAAACTTAAAAGCTTTTGCACAGCAAAGGAAACCATAAACAAGATGAAAAGACAACCCTCAGAATGGGAGAAAATATTTGCAAACGAAGCAACTGACAAAGGATTAACCTCCAAAATACACAAGCAGCACATGCAGCTCAATATCAAAAAAACAAACAACCCAATCCAAAAATGGGCAGAAGACCTAAATAGACATTTCTCCAAAGAAGATATACAGATTGCCAACAAACACATGAACGGATGCTCAACATCACTAATCATTAGAGAAATGCAAATCAAAACTACAATGAGGTATCACCTCACACAGGTCAGAATGTCCATCATCAAAAAATCTACAAACACGAAATGCTAGAGAGGGGGTGGAGAAAAGGGAATGCTCTTGCACTGTTGGTGGGAATGTGAATTGATACAGCCACTATGGAGAACAGTATGGAGGTTCCTTAAAAAACTAAAGATAGAACTACCTTACAACCCAGCAATCTCACTACTGGGCATATACCCTGAGAAAACCATAATTCAAAAATAGTCAGGGCTTCCCTGGTGGCACAGTGGTTAAGAATCCACCTACCAATGCAGGGGACACAGGTTCGATCCCTGGTCTGGGAAGATCCTACATGCCACGGAGCAACTAAGCCTGTGTGCCACAACTACTGAGCCTGCGCTCTAGAGCCCATGTGCCACAACTACTGAAGCCTGCACACCTAGAGCCCGTGCTCCTCAACAAGAGAAGCCACCGCAATGAGAAGCCTGCACACCTCAACAAAGAGTAGCCCCTGCTCACCGCAACTAGAAAAAGTCCACACGCAGCAACAAAGACCCAACACAGCCAAAAATAAATTAATAAAATAAATAAATTTTAAAAAATTAAAAAAAAAGAGTCATGTACCACAACGCTCATTGCAGCACTATTTACAATAGCCAGGACATGGAAGCAACTTAAGTGTCCATCGACAGATGAATGGATAAAGAAGATGTGGCACATATATACAGTGGAATATTACTCAGCCATAAGAAGAAACGAAATTGAGGTATTTGTAGTGAGGTGGATGGACCTAGATTCTGTCATACAGAGTGAAGTAAGTCAGAAAGAGAAAAACAAATACCATATGCTAACACATATATATGGAATCTAAAGAAGAAAAAAAAGGCTCTGAAGAACCTAGGGGTAGGACAGGAATAAAGACGCAGACATAGAGAATGGACTTGAGGACACGGGGAGGGGGAAGGGTAAGCTGGGACGAAGTGAGAGAGTGACATGGACATATATACACTACCAAACGTAAAACAGATAGCGAGTGGGAAGCAGCCGCATAGCACAAGGAGACCAGCTCGATGCTTTGTGACCACCTAGGGGGGTGGGATAGGGAGGGTGGGAGGGAGGGAGATGCAAGAGGGAGGAGATATGGGGATATATGTATACATATAGCTGATTCACTTTGTTATACAGCAGAAACTAACACACCATTGTAGAGCAATTATACTCCAGTAATGATGTTTAAAAAAATGATAAAAGCAGCTACCTCATAAGACTATTGTGAAAGAGAAAAAAACATATAAAAATGCTTGGCACAGTACCTGAGACATACTAACCGGTCAACAAACGGTAGCAATTATTTCCAGTCCAGTGTTTTTTGTACTAGATGTAGATAAACTAAAAATGCAGAGAACATCTTATTATGTCCTTTTACTTTCTCTCCAATTTATCCTCTCATAGATACTCAATGAAAAGTAATACAGTCACTTGGGAATTATCCCTAAATTACCCCCGATGTTTGCAAAGATCTCCAAAGTTTAAGACTATCATCCGCATCCCAAGTCTCTTAAGTCAAGTGGCCTCTGTGCCCAGAGGAGACAAAAGAGTTTTAGGAAGACTTCCTCAACAAGTTTTTAGAGTTGAATCATTTAGTGCTTTGAATGTTAATTCAGTTAAGTTTTATTCAAGATAAAAATAAGCCTCTGATATTTAAAATCCAATTCAATTTCTTCAGATGTTTACTAAATTGGAGGACAAGAAATCAATGCTACAAAGTCAGGGAGGAACGTGCACATTCTTGGAGAGTCACCGCTGCTCCTAAGAGCGCATCTCAGGCCTTTTGTGGCGCTTGGCAAAGGGAAGTGAGCCAAAGCCCGGTGGGGCTGCATGATCATGAGAAGTGAGAGTCTTATTCAAGACTGTGAGCTGTTGGTCTCAGGGAGGGCACATTTTTTTTCTCCCAGATTTGAAGACTACTCTCCACCCTATCTTAAAATAAACAAACAAACAAAACAAAAACAGTGTACTGGCACAACAATGGGATATCGTTGACTCAAACTGTACATTTAAAAATGGTTAAGACAGTTAAAAAAATATAAAAGTAATAGGGAATTCTGTGCAAGGGGTGAGGAAAGAAGGTGTGTGAACTCTCTACTTTCGGCTCAATTTTTCTATCACTGCTCTAAAAAATAAAATTCATTAATTAAAAGAGAAAGAAGAAACACATATTATGCTAGGTGAAATAAGCCAGATACTAAAGGCCACATGTTTGATTCCATTTATACGAAATGCCCAGAACAGACAAATCTATAGAGACAGACAGTGGTGGTGTTTGGGGCGGGGAGCGGGGAGTTATAGGAGGAGAAGATAAATAGGCAGAACACAGAGGATTTTTAGGGCAGTGAAAATACTCTGTATGATGTTATAGTGTTGGATATATGTTATTATACACTTGTCCAAACCCACAGAATATACAACACCAAGAGTAAACCCTATGGTAGACTATGGACTTGGGATGATTATGATATATCAACATAGGTTCATCCTTTGTTAAAAAAACTACGAATAATGAAAAAAAATAATAAAGGACCATTCTGGCAAGTGATGTTGATAATGGAGGAGGCTATGCATGTATGGGGGGCAGGAAGCATATGGGAAATCTCTGTACCTTTTTCTCAATTTTGTTGTAAACCTAAAATGTCTCTAAAAATAATAAAGTATTTTAAACAAAAAAGTAGATAGTGGTTGCTGAGGGCTTGGGGGAGGAAGGAATGGGAAGTGACTGCTAATGGGTATGGGGTGTCTTTTTGGGGTGATGAAAATGTGCTGGAATTAGATAGTGGTGATATTTGCACAAGTCTCTGACTATACTAAAAACTACTGAATTGTATTCTTTTAAAGGGCCTATTTTATATAATATGAATTATATTCCAATTAAAAAGAAACGTGTACTGGGCTTCCCTGGTGGCGCAGTGGTTGAGAGTCCACCTGCTGAGGCAGGGGACACGGGTTCGTGCCCCGGTCCGGGAAGATCCCACATGTCGCGGAGTGTCTGGGTCCGTGAGCCGTGGCCGCTGAGCCTACGTGTCTGCAGCCTGTGCTCCACAACGGGAGAGGCCACAACAGTGAGGCCCGTGTACCGCAAAAAAAAAAAAAAAGAAAAGAAAAGAAACATGTACTGAGTATAATGAAGATCTCACCTCTTTTCCTTTCACCAGGAGACCTCTGGATACAATACAGGAGAGTGGAGTACAGAAGGAAGAGAACAAGCAAAGGTTATTTGTCTCTCCTGCCTTAGGACCTTGCCCATCACCCTCTCATCAGAGACTGTACAGCAAGGCTGGCTGCTAAACCAGCTCTCAACAACTTTACCCTTTCATAGTCTCTGTGGTTGTATATGTTGAAAGAGGCATGTGGTCCTCTGCTGTAAATAGTTTCTTCTGTGTGCTTTTATTTCTCCTTTTCTTATCTGCTAACAACAATTATCTATTATCTCTTGATTTCTCTTTTCACTCTTTCCCATTCAATGCATACTCTTTCCATGTCTCCTTCATCTAATGATCTTATAAGATAGATAGATAAAAGCCCCTCTGGCTGGCTGGTTAGCCTTACATCCACTCATTTACCCATCTATACATCTATCTATTACCTACCTCAGGAATCCCCATCATTTTGGAAGGAAAGGGCTCACTTCCTGGCAACACCAATAGAAAAACAACTCCTCCAAAGAAAGAGCCACTATTATGTCCCAGCTTCTGTGACCAGGAATTAGTGAGTTTCTTCACTTCATATTTCTAGCTGCTACTACAGTAAAGGGAACGAAGCGAAAGTTCATCAAGGCCATGGTCTGTCCAGCTGACTCATAGATATATTATTTTAGCACTTTGAGAATAACTGTTTACAGAGCATGGTTAGTTCATTGTTAATATGGTGACGAAGGAAGTTGAAACAAATTGCTTAAGTGTTGCTTAGGGTTGCCCTAACCTATGAATTTATGTTTATTGACAGACGCTTATTGACAAATATTTATAGGCAAAACCAGAAGTTACCTACCCCCAAATTCCTCCTCTATAACTTTACCACTTGCAGATTTATGGAAAAAAGTAAATAGAAAGTAATTTGGTAAGCAAATTGTTATTTCTAGTTTCAAATAGCCCTTTGGAGGGATATATTTATTAGTGATTCAAATATTAGTATCAATTAATTTAATGATATCCACACCTGGATATAATCAGCCTGGATTGAAGCTTTATCTATGAGAGAAGAAAGAAAGTCTACCATGTTTCTTTTGGATATACACTCAGGAGTGGAATTGCTGGGTCATATGGTAGTTCTATTTTTAGTTTTTGAAGAAACCTCCGTACTGTCTTCCACAGTGGCTGAACCAATTTACATATACATTTAAACAATCTTTTTTACTTATTTTTTGGCCGCGCCATGTGGTACGCAGAGATCTTAGTCCCCTGACCAGGGATCGAACCCGTGCCCCCTGCAATGGAAGCACAGAGTCTTAACCACTGGACCACCAGGGAACTCCCTACATTTATTTATATATCCAAAAGAAACAAACAAACAAAAAAATTTGAAAAGGTACATGCACCACAACATTCACAGCAGCATTATTTAAATTGCCAAGGTATGGAAGCAACCGAAGTGTCTATCAACAGATGAATTGACAAAGAAGATGTGGCATATATATATAATGGAATACTACTCAGCCATAAAAAAAGAATGGAATTTTGCCGTTTGCAGAAACATGGATAGACTTTGAGGGCATTATGCTAAGTGAAATATGTCAGACAGAGAAAAACAAATGCTGTATGATACCACTTATATGTAGAATCTAAAAAATACAACAAACAAGTGAATACCTCAAAAAAAGAAGCAGACTCACATATATAGAGAACAAACTAGTGGTTACCGGTGGAGGGGGAGGGGCAACATAGGGGTGAGGGAGTGGAAGGTACGAACTACTGGGTGTAAGAGAGGCTCAAGGATATATTGTACAACACAGGGAAGACAGCCAATATTTTGTAATAATTGTAAATGGAAAGTAACCTTTAAAAATTGTATAAAACTTTTTAAAAATTAAAAAAATAGAAAGTTCCACCATGGGGGCCTTAACACCATTCTACTTACCTACCTACTGACTTCTTCTTTAAAGTCTAAATTCAAGAGCCACGTTCTCTTGGAAAATGTGTTTCTTCATGTCTCTAGTTTGGGTTCATTTTTTGGGGTCCACCAATAGCCCCCTGTGCAAGACACAGACTACAAGACAATATTAGCACTACACGTATCTGATAAAGCATTTGTAACAAGAATATTTATAAAGCGATTTTACAACAATAACAAGGCAAACAACCCATTTGTTAATGGGCAAAAAATATGAAAAGGACATACATAAATAGCCAATAATTACATTAAAAGGTGCTAGAGAAACATTAGTTATCAAGGAAATGCAAATCAAGATACCATCAGAATATCTAAAATTAAAAGACTACAGATACCAAGTGATGGAGAGGATGTAGAGTGACCAGAACTCTTATTCATCGCTGGTGGGAATGTAGAACAGTACAACCATTTCAGAGAATGCTTGGGCAGTTTCTTATAAAGATAAACATATGTCTACCGTATGACACTGAAACTCCACTCCTAGGTGTTCATCGAAGAGAAATGAAAACATGCCTGCACAAAGACTTGTACCTAAATATTCATAGCAACTTTCTTTCTAGTAGCCCCAAACTACAAACAGCTCAAATGTCCATCAATATGTGAATGGATAGGGGCTTCCCTGGTGGCGCAGTGGTTGAGAGTCCGCCTGCCGATGCAGGGGACACGGGTTCGCGCCCCGGTCCGGGAAGATCCCACATGCCGCGGAGCGGCTGGGCCCGTGAGCCATGGCCGCTGAGCCTGCGCCTCCGCAGCCTGTGCTCCGCAACGGGAGAGGCCACAACAGTGAGAGGCCCGGGTAACGCAAAAAAAAAAAAAAAAAAAAAAAAAAAGTGAATGGATAAACAAATTGTTGTACACCCAGACAAAGGATAAATAAAAAGAACTAACTGCTGATATAAGTAGCAGCAAGAATGAATCCCAAATTGTTATGCTGAGTGAAGGAAGCATGACACAAATGCATGACACAAATACTGCATGATTCCATGCACATGAAACTCACAGTAAAGTTCAATTTAATCTCTGGTGACAAAATGCACATCAGTGGTTACCTTAGCCCAGGAATAGGAAGGGGCAAAAAGAGAAACTTTGAGGATGATGGAAATGCCTATATCTGGATAGTGGTGGCGGCATGCACATACCCTTTTGTCAAAATTCTTCAAACTGTACCTTTAAAATGTGTGCATTTTATTGTTTATAAATTATACTTAATCAAGTTGATTTAAAAATATATGAAAATTCTCCTGCATCCAACTCTTAATCTCCTATAATCTCCCTGTAATCTATATCTTCTCTCTCGTATTTATTATAGGCACTGTCGGTTACCCTTGTAACCTTCAAACCTGTCCTATAGAAATTCTGAGGTCTCGAGCACTTCACTCCCTGTGGTCAGTGCTTTACCTTCACATGGTAACTATGGTTTGTCTTTTCTGACCTCAGCTTTAGTCAAGGAAATGCCCCAGAGGGTAACTGCTTTGCATCCTTCATGAGAAATTCTGAGTCATTCATTCCCCTCCATTTCAACTGTGTGTACATTTTTGGCATGATTTCTAAGGATTGTACTAACGAGACACGATAGTCTTTCCGTCTTCCTGCCCGTGAGCGAAAGCAGTTTGTAGACTAGAGATGTGTGCTCTCTCTCACCATATATCTTCGACGTGATTTTCAGATCAGTGGGGAAGCTGGTGAGGTTCTTTCCAACCCCCATCCTTCCCCAGTTTGCTTGGCCAACTTCATTTGTGGACAGAGCACATTCATCTTTCTCTTGACTCATGATGATCATGCTGACAGAAGGCCAATTTGATTCCTTGCAGAGCAGTTTTATTTCAACTGAAGAGAATGATCCTTATTTTCCAAAAATCTTTCTCTGGGTCACAGTGTGGCAGGGTTGACTCTTCTGCATTTGCCAAGCAGTAATTCCAATAGTTCAACCCCTCTTGCCTTTAGAGGTTTGGTTTTGCTAAATGAAAGATTCCTATCAGGGAACCTGTTAAGGAAAATGGCTGGACTTAGCAATCATTACAAATACTGGGGAGAGTTCAAGTTACTTTCTGAATAAAAACAGGAATAAAAGCAAAAATTCAAAAACAAACCGCAGAAGTAGACAAGGGAACAAACTCATCAGACTGTGATATTTCATAGGTGTACCTGCTATTCTGTCACCCCCCATTTCCATCTCAAGGCTCCTTTTAGGTGCAACTGTAAGCAGGAAACAAGTCAGGCTTTCTGTGACAATTTTAGACTTCTGAGAATATTTATTAAATGATTATGAAGATGTGACAACCCTCCCTCAGCCAGTGTTAATAATCTTCTACATGAAATATTCTGTTCAAGTTTTCTAACACCATCAGACAAGATAGTCCATGCATATAATTTCAGGTACTCTGTATTTTCCAGATTAATAAGACTACCTTTGAAACTGTTCTAGTTCAGCAGTGCTGTCCTTATCCTTTCTGAGGTTTTCAAAATCTTTTAGCATCAAAAAGATGACTTGTGAAAGTCTTTTGTAAACTCCAATGTTATAAATAGCATTTGATGATTTTTAGAATACACATTAAAAACCTACTAGAAAGTAAAAGACATGAGCAGGTAGTTCATGGAAAAAGATACATAAGTGGCCTTTTAAATATATTAATAATGCTCAATTTCATTCATAATAAGAGAAATGCAAATTAAAATTATACTGAGGTAGAATTTCTCAACTATCTGACAAAAAAGTCAAGACTTTGATGATATACTTTATGGCCAGACTATGGGGAAAAAAAGGACTTTCATATATTGCTGGTGGGAAGGCAAAATGGTACAACCCATAGGGAGGGAAATTTGGCATTTCCTAGCAAAATTACCTATGCATTAACCCTTTGACCCATCAATCCCACTGCTAGAAATTTACCCTGAAAATATACCTTCTCAAATACAAAAAAAAAATTATTCATTACAAGTTATTCATTATATTATTTGTAATAAAGTATTAGGAACAACCCACACGCCTATCCATAGGGCATTACAAATAAATTATGGTGCATCTGTACAACAGAATACTATGCAGCCATCAAAAAGAATGAGGAAGCAGGTTTATTTCATTATTATAAATATAGAAAAAAGACATAAAAAAAGAATGAGGAAGATCTCTATGAACTAATATGGAATAATTTGAAGACTATATTGTCAAATGATAAAAAGAAAAGTGCAAAAGAACGCTCATGGTATGCTCTTTTGTATAAGAAAGAAGAGGAAATAAAAACATATATGTATATATTCCCTTATTTTTGCAAAAAGAAAGTCAAGAACAATAAATCTAAAACTCATGAATACAGCTGCCTGTAAGGGTGGATGAGTGGGGTATAGGGAATAAGGGTGCAAGCACAATTCCCCTGATTAGAACTGTTTTACTAGTTTTTACTTTTAAGCTATGCATTTTTTACATATTCAAACATAAAATTCAATAAAAAGAAAGATAAGATAAAACCTTAACATTAGATACAGGAAGAAGTGAATGTTACTGTATACTACATACATAACATAGCCACACAGAAAAATGAATTAATTCAAATAACTTTTAAATATAATACTAAGATTGTATACCATTAATAGAATATATCTTAAGGTCAAAAGAATTATAAAGATATCTTTATAATTTTAAAGAATTATAAAGTATGAACTTTACTTAAGGTTCATAATTGATAGTATTATTGATTGTTGTGTTTCCAAAACTAAATTGTGTTTAACGTATAACGGTATAAACAAGTAAAAATATTGATGTCAGAAACCAAGGTTTTCACTGTGGGATAAGGAAAAGACATACACGGAATGGGAGAATTAAGGTTTGGGGCCATTTTTTGTTCAAATTAAGGAAGCATTATGAATTCATCATTTAATTGTTTTTTTCTAGCTCTGTCTATAAAAAGGGCCAGAAGCAATGATACTCCAGTAGTAATGAGCATACCTCACACTCAGTTCTTTGTTTCCAAATAACATTTCCCACTCAAAGAAACCAGGGCTTCTTATGAACACGACTGGCTCCTGGTCTGAGGCAGGGAAAGTAGAAGGTGATATGGAAACATCTTGTGCCAGACAGCAAGGAAGTGCTCAAAGACGGATGCGGCTATGTCAAAAGGACAAAGAAGCATTGAATTAAAAGAAATAATGAGTCCATATTTGTTGGGCTGTATCCTACAGGTCTGCAAAGCCTGTACTTGCTTAGCATCAAGACCAAAGAAAAAGCCGGAGTCAGCAAAAGAGACATCAGTGGTTTAAAGGATGGGGGAACCTTACATGTCTGAAGCAAGGTCCTGGAGTGACATCCCGCTATGTGCAGCAGAGGTGGGGCAGGACATGGCGGCAGTCTTTGCTCCCAGTGGCAGGGGGAGATTACCAGTTAGCGGGGGAACTGACATCAGGTCAGCCCATCGGTTACCAGGGAAACCAGCAGAGGGGCACGCCCCTCACTTTCCCTTTGATAAGCTATCATAGTGGAGATGCTCTAATCTAAAGTTAGAACAGTCACTAGCTGGGGCCAGGAGCAAGTATGTAGGAAGGTCAGTCAGGTAGGTAGGGTGTAGGTGAGGCAGGCACTGGTGGGGCAGGAGATGTACAGAGAAGACGAGAATAGCCACCTTGGGTGGCCTGACCATACAATAGTGATACTCGAGGAGGGGGAAGGACCCTCACTCTCCAACACCTCCATGTGAAATGTCTACAATTCTGTCCCTGGAGAAGCACTGTGCTACCACCAGAAAAAGAGAATCCACACAGAGACCTTGGGAGTAATAAAACAGATGCAAAACAAGTGAGCTGGATCACAGACTTTAGGACCTTGGAACAGATTCTCTCAGAGAGCAAAGAGACGCAAAGGAGAACAGAGCTAGGTCAAAATGTCCCCCTTACGTAATGATAGGGTTAGGGCTCGGTCGAGCGAGAACTCTGGGAGGGGGCTGATGGCCTAATTTTGCTCACGTGGAGAACTCTGACTCTCCTTCTCACACAGGGCCCTCCAGGACGGGCATCCTTATTCCATAAAGCCAAAGAGCTTCTTTAGCTCAGGAATTTGTGTAGTTAACAAAATGATTTATTGAGTGTAACTGAACCCACTCTGTCAGGAGAACTATTAATAGTTGTGGCATAAACTCACCGTCCACACACTACAAAGGATGTACAGTGGGTTCCAATAAGTTTCCAGCCTTCCTCCTAAGGATGTGGTAAGAGAACGTTCTCGGGGCAGGTTTTGTCCAAATCCTCGTCTGTGTGTCCTGCATTGCCCTTGTCACCACAGACACCCTATTAAGGCCTCTCAGTCTTCCCTCCAGCACTGGCTGAAATTAGAGCCCTCACTGTATCCACTGACTGCAGGAGGAAACGTTAAGTGTCCCTCCAACTTGCCTTGCAAGATGCTGCTTGCAGATTTGTGACAGTGGAGCTTTCTCTCTCACACACCCATGTGCTCTGCTTCTCTCTGCAGAACTACACTCCCTCTACTCCAGTGACGGTATCATAAGCGTTCTGTCAGCTGGAGGAGAATCTGAAAATCTTTTTGGCCAGAAGATCTCTCTGAAAATGGATCGCCCATCAAAAAGAAACAGGGCAGCCACGACACTTCTGATGAAGCTCCACTAACATCCCTCAGAGGCCATAGGTCAAGCAGTTACCCTTCCATCACTTCTTGCCCAAGGTCATCTTCTGGGCTCCCCAGGTGTTCTGCTTGCTCTGGAATGCTGTTATCCTAATTAGACCCAAAGCCCTACAACCCGGAGGTTAGGAAAGACAGTTGGAGACATCCTGCAGTTTGCCTGGAATGTCTTCTCTCAGGCTCAGCTCAGTATTTTTCAGAAGCGCGCTGGAGCTGGCTCATATGCGCTCACAAGGGCAGCCTGTTAAATTTTCAGGAATTTCGCAGGTCAATTGTTGAACAATTGGTAGCTTGAAATTGGCCTGGTGGGAATATTTACACCAAGGAAATTGGAAAACACTAAAAATCAGTGTCCTTCCTCTCAGCCCCAGCTGGTTAAATCTTTACCAGCACACTACTATTAGTAATAGTAACCTATGCAGTCTATATAGTAGATAAGCACACCGGTTTTAGAATCAGGTTGATTTGAACTACAGTCCTAGCCTCACAATTGTATTACTTAACTCTAGTTTCCCAAAGTAAAATTGAGATTAAAAAAAAAAAATACTACGTCATGTAACACTGATTTCCCATTCTTCATGTTTCCACTTGGAAAACTTCCATTAGAGTCACATTCCTGGTCCTTCTCTGATCCCCAAGGGAGGAGGAGTGACTTACATAATGGGTGAACTTACATAATGGGTGAAGAAGCTCAGCATGTGTGACTGCCATTCTAGCA
The DNA here is from genome assembly GCF_003676395.1 of Aethalodelphis obliquidens. NCBI lineage: Eukaryota > Metazoa > Chordata > Mammalia > Artiodactyla > Delphinidae > Aethalodelphis > Aethalodelphis obliquidens. The sequence goes on along the minus strand of NW_020837952.1, from coordinate 44,081,607 downwards.
AATGGCACCAAATGTCATGGGCCAAGATAGTTGCTTGAGCATCTAAAGGTTCTGCCCCAAATTCCAGCGGTGGGGGCGGGGGGAGGTGTCCCCACACCACAGAGCAGTTCTTGGGCACCAGCTGGGGGGCCTACAATCCAGCTCCATTCTGACACTATCTACCAGAGAGAGCGTCAGATTCCACAGGTTAACGGCTCCATCCCACGGGACCGCCCTCCACATCCGATGCCAAGAGCCAAGTCCAGATCCACACCAGTGCTTCTGACTGACTGGCTGTAAACCAGAGGTTCCCACAACCTCCTCCTTGGGCTCAATTAATCTGTTCACAGAACTCAGAGAAACATTTTACTTAATAGATAACCAGTTCATTATAAAAGGATATAGGGGACTTCCCTGGTGGTCCAGTGATTAAGACTTCGCCTTCCAACGCAGGGGGTATGGGTTCGATACCTGGTTGGGGAGTTAATATCCCACATGCCTCAAGGCCATAAAAACAAAACAGGGGCTTCCCTGGTGGCGCAGTGGTTGAGAGTCCGCCTGCCGATGCAGGGGACACGGGTTTGTGTCCCGGTCCAGGAAGATCCCACATGCCACGGAGCGGCTGGGCCCGTGAGCCATGGCCGACGAGCCTGCGCGTCCGGAGCCTGTGCTCCGAAACGGGAGAGGCCGCAACAGTGAGAGGCCCACGTACCACAAAAAGACAAAACAAAACAAAACAAAACAAAAACATAAAAAAAAAACCAACCCAGAAGCAATATTGTAACAAATTCAATAAAGACTTTAAACATGGTCCGCATGAAAAAATCTTAAAAAATGAAATAATATAAAATAAAAGGATGTAACTTAGGAACAGCCTAATATAAGATATCAGGGCAAGGTATGGGGAAGGGGAATCGGAGCTTCCATGCTCTCTCCAAGCACGCTACTCTCCCAGCACCTCCACGTATTCACCACCTGGAAGCTCTCTGAGCCCTGTCCTTTTGGGGTTTTATGGAGCCTTCATTACATAGGCACGAGTGATTAAATCATTGGACATTGGTGATTGATTCCAACCTCCAGCCCCTCTCCCCGCTCCTGAGGTCAGGGAAGTGAGACTGGAAGTTGCCCCCATCCATAGGTGCCTCTAACCCTTGCCCCCATCCATAGGTGCCTCTAAAAGTCACCTCATTAATGTAACAAAGGACTTTTTTTATTGCTCTCATCACTTAGGAAGTTCCAAGGGCTTTAGGAGCTCTTTGCCAGAAGCAAGAACAAAGACCAAGTATATATTTCTTATTATAAATCACAATATCACAGCATCCCTATCATGTACACAGCACAGCCAATGAGAGGGAGGCAGGCAGCGAGATGGGCACGCCTCCTTCCTTTCAGGATGCTTCCTAAACATTACACATGACACATGTATACATCCCACTGGCCAGAACTTAACCATATGGCCATCCCAACTGCAAAGGAAGCTGGGAATTTTTTTTTATTCCAGCCAGCCACAGGCACAGCTGAAAACCAGGATTTCTTGTAATATGGAAGAAATGAATAACAGATATTGGGAGGAAATTAATCATCTCTGCCACACCATATAAACATTAGAGACAGAGCTTTGCTCACAGTAAGCAGTCACCGTAAGGGCTCGACGTTGAAAGGGGAGGTGCTAATTACAAACTTCTTCTAATTCCTTATTTTGCAAAAAGCTGGCACTGAATTTTTAAGAATCTGGACCTTTGCATCATTCTTCCTATAAAATGAAGCCTTCCCTCATATTCCTCTCCTTCTTTTCCACTAAGACATTTTCTAGGTGCCTTTCTTGACTCACCCCCCACCAGCCTCTGCTGGATCCTTCACTGCAAGGAGGGTCGGCCATGTGCTATTTGTGAGAACTGGGGTTGTAAACCTCTTTATACCTCTGTTTCCAAGATGTAAATGGAAGTAATCATTTTATCTAACTTATAAAGTTGTTGTGAGGATTAAATGAGTTAAAACATGCAAAACACTTGAAACAGAGCCTGGTACATAGCAAGTACCATATACATTTTTTTTATTATTATACTTAACTCTGGCCCATATCACACGGTACTGTAATTTTCTAAAGCAGGACTTTTGTCTTTTATCGAAAGAATGGTAACAAAATGATAGGTGTGGCCATCTCAATACTTTCTCCCAGGAGATTTTGAGGGTTATTCTTGTATAAGTCATCACCAATATGACATAAATGTGCTAAGCATGACTCAGAAAGTTCCTGGGATTACCTATGTCCATTTAAAATTCTGTAGCATTCTACTATGTCATTATATAAAGAAAATTCACTCCTTTGTTCATTCAACAAACACCATGCTAGTATTAAAGATATGTTGAGGAACAAGATATTCTCCTTCCTTAAGAACCTCACAGTTTACATTATCTATCTGTCGCTGTCTCTCTCTCTCTATCATCTCTCTACCTAGCAATCATGTAACAGTGAGAAAGAGTCCATTTTATAGAATCCTTCCTGTTGCAAATGACTGCAACCCAACTCAGACTAGCTTAAAGGACAGGGAGCATTTATTGGCTCATTCATTCATTTATTCAACAATAAACTGCTGAACTATCTAGAGGTAAATTTTTCAAACATTTCAAAGCTGGGTCTGCACGTTTAGAACTCTCTCTCTCTCTCTCTCTCTCTCTCTCCCCCACCCTTAGCTCCACTTTCCTCTGACAGGCTCTTTTCACATGGGCCAAAGGCAGCCCCCAGCTTTGTCTGCTAGCTTAGCAACCTCAGCTGAAATAGGGAGCCTCTTTCTCAACAGCTCTGGCAAAAGTGCTGAGGCTGGTCCTCAGCCGTCCGGGTGAGTCATGTGTCCATCCCTGAGCCACTCGTGTGCCTCCGAACTGGGACTTCAAGCTCAAGCACCCACTCCCTGGTGGAGGTGGAGGTGGAGTTGGGATCAGTCCCACCCAAGCCTTATGGATGAAGAGTGAGAGGAGTGACTTCCTTAATGAAGAGTGGGGTGCTAATACCAAAAGAAGGGAGGCTGGACACTGGGAAGGCAAAAGCAGAAGGCGGCTTCAAAGAAAGCCTCAGGGAAGGGTTGATGCGTGAAATCGGGTTTGAAGGGCCTTTGGAATTCAGCTGACAGATCAGGGATTTCAAAGCAAAGGGAAGACTGTGTAGACCTAAGCACGTGAGACCGTGTGGCTTATTTAGAGGAAATGAGTAGGGTTAGGATATGACTTGAGGAGAAAACAGTGTGGCAGGGAAGATGGGCAAGCGTGAAGCCAGCGTGAAGGTCTCTGTGTGCCCAAACGAAGATAATTCGGGCACACGTGTCTTCACACTTGAGGAGATTTTTCCATGCTATTTCACTGACCTTAAAGAAATGAATCTAACACAAAAGAAAACTGAAGACCGAAATGATAATTTCTCTTTGTATATCCATTGCCTGGCACATATGGGCCCAGTAAATGTTTATAGATCTGAAATGAAATGTCTTCTGAGCTAAATAAGATCATTTCTCTCCACCATACCCACATAGCATAGTGCTGGTACATTTTAAGTGCTCAATAAGCATTAGCTGTTATGTCTTCATGGTCATTAAGTCAATTTTTGATGATATATACTTAGCTTTCATCATTCCTCAGACTTTAGCTAATTTACTGTTACTTAATTCTCAGAAAACTTGAAATTAGAGTTGGAGATGCATTTAACTCAGAAACACTATTTTGCAGACTTGTACCTAAATCAGCAACAACGACAACAAAAACTTAATAGTGCTGTCTGGTGACTTAGAAAGAAAGAAATATAAGTCAACTTTTGTATTTGAAAACTGTAAGATAAAAGGGACCCACAAACACCACATAGAGAGTGGGTCTGCAAGACTGGTACGGATTATTTTTCATTTGAGTAAAACAAGGTCAGTTCACCCTTTGATGAGTCTCTCAATTAATCTCATTTCTTTGCTGGCTAGTCTTCCCACTTTCCCAGAGCCCCTAGGAATCTATAAAATAACAGATGATCATGCCAACCACTCCTCTTGGGGTTATTATTATTATATGTATATAATAACCACAAGGTTATGAAACTAGATATCAACAAGAATCAATTAAAACATTGAAAGTAATGGTGTAAAGAAATTGGAATTCCATCCCTAGCCAGAATCCCCATCTGCCTGTGGCTTCCTCGTCGTGTGCAGTGGTTGGGGGGGCAGAGAATTCTCTGGGCATGTTTCCCACAGAGGCCTCTACGGGATATTCTTGGTCCCCCTCTAGCCTGCCCCAGAACCTCAGTTTGGGGTTTGTCCCTCTCAGTCATTTTGAAACCTTATGTTCACACTTGATAGCCTTAATGGAGGGAGAGAGGAGAAACCATTCATTGTTAATTCGATAAATATCTATCAAGAACCTACAACATGTCAGGAACATTCTAGAAACTGGGGTTACAGAATCTCTGCCCTCATGGAGTTTTTATTCTCATGAAGGGAGACACATATTAAGCAAATAAGTACATCATGTGAGATGGTAATAATATCCAATATATAGGCAGAGAAGGAGGGACAGGAGAGCAGGAAATGGGTGATCAGGGAAGGCATCCCTTTGAAGATGAAATTTGAACAAAGACCTGAAGGATATAAGGGAACAGCCATGCTGATCGTTGAGGGAAGACTGTTCCAGAAACTGGAACAGCAAGTACAGATGTCTTGAGGAGGAATGTATCTGGTGTGATAGAGGAAGGTCAGAAACCCAGTGTGTCCAGGGCAGAAAGAAAAAAAGGGACAGTAACAGGAGATTACAGACACTGCAAGGTCCCTGTCGGCACCTGGGAATTTCCACAATTTTTTTTCTTTGTAGTCACCTTATGTGTCTCCTCTGTGTGCTGTCATTTCCTGCTTCTCTTACCTTTACTCAGCAGACATTGTCCTTTCTCTTTCTTAGGAATATTTGTCCTTTTTACTGCCCAGAATCCCACGCCTCCTCTTCTAAAGCAGCAAGGTGATTTTTTTTTGGAAAGAGCATCTCTCCCATTGCTTCTGTCAATCAAAGTGCTCCCCACGGCTGTCTCAGCTCAACCAATCACACTGTCTGTCCCTGGAATTAGTCTTCACCAAGATGAATTGAGGCTTAATCAACTTGACTAGGGTTCCCCAAAATGACTGTCCAGTAGCTTCTGGTCCCTGGTTCCCCAAAGCTGCCCTGGTGTCTGTCCTTTCTGGAACTTGACTATCTAGCTCTTCTTTCAATTCCATAATCTAACCAAGACTTTCCAGTAAATTGATTTTTAACTTAACAAAGCACCCCTAACTTATCATCAACCACCCTGGCTCTTCTTCCTGTCATGAGTCATATCATATGGTCCCCATTAACGCTAAGTTGTGGACTTGTGGGAACTTGTCCTTTCATAGCTAAAATAATTTGTCATTATAACACTAAATTCTCAGTCTGAAGAAAATGTTAGCATTTTCCAACTGATTTATCAGGATAGTTTTTTTTTTTAAGCAAAACCATTGTTTGCTATGATTTGACACATTAAGAAGAAAAAGTTACCAACACTACAATAAAAAAAATAAATTCTTAAAGAGAAGGAAGGGATTAGAACATCACAATGAAACACACAAACTTTGGAATCACACAGCTTGAGTCTGCGGCTCAGCTCTGCCATCTGGCAGCTGTTCAATCTTAGGTTTGGTTCCCCTAGAAGCAAACCCTGAGACAAGGACTCTAGTGCAAATATACGTCTCGGAAGTGACCCCAGGAAACACCAGTAGGGGAAGAGAGAGGGAAGGGGAGGCAGCCAATAGAAGGTTCTTTATCAATACAGCTAACTATGGGCCACCAGGTACAATCCTATGATGAGTCTCTGAGAGCCAGCATAGAAAATGCCCCTCAGTTCTCTCCCACCCAAGGAGCAGGGGAGTTGGGGTATTTAGACACCAACTCCATCAGTCATTGGTTAAAGGGTGCTGGGGGGGGCGGGGGTTTGTTGGGATCGGAATGGACATATTCCCCAGCACTTCTGGCCTCCTCCAGCAGCCAGGGAAACAGATGCAGACCCTGGCAGTGGAGAGCCAGCCAGTGCCCACTGAAATGGTGTCACGGGAGGGAGTACTGACCGCTCCACTCCACTACTTAGCTCTGTAAGCATCAGGTTCCCCATGTGTACAATAGCATAATAATAATAGCATCTCACAGGGTGGGTATGAAGATTAAATGAGATGATGTGTGTGTAACTGCGTGGCACATGAGTACACAGAGAGTTTGTACATGTTGAACATCATGAAGGAGACAAAGAGGGAAACACATGGAAAGCCCAAGAGGAATGAGTAGGGAGAAATGGGAGGTGGTGAATGGGAAGACAAAAGAAAAACTTTTACGAATTAAGACATACAAAACAGACTTTGTGAAAGAAGCAATATTCTCAGCACATTCCAGCAGCAAACAGGATTTCTGCAAAGAATTTTCAAGAGATTTGCTTCTTGAGAGTCAGGAAGAAAGTTTGAACAGCAAAACCTGCCATTCCCTGAAGATTGGTAAATACAGCGGCTGGAAAGAGGAAAAAAGGGAAAGGATCTGTTTTTCTGAAACTATGCTTCTACCTTACTCTCTTTATCCATGAGGACGGTAATTAGTTCTTTCAATATGACAAGCACACAAGTTTCTGCCTTTTCTAAGAAGGAAAGAAAATTAGTTCATAAAGGCATTTCTTTCTTTCCAGCAAGTCCTGTAGTTCCATGTCCATAGGTGAGGGGAGGGTTGGGTAGGGGGAGAAGAGAAACAGCAGACAATTCACCATTTGTACCTGGGGAGGTACAAAGTGCGGGAGAGAAAACAAAGGGCCTTCAGCTGTGTGGTGGTGGGTTTGTTATTTTCTTTGGGTGTGGGAGAGAAGGCTAAGGAGACTATTGAGCTGAGACCTGAAGGAAATCAATCAGCCATGCAAATGCCTGGAGAAGAGTATTAAATGGCAAGTACAAAGGCCCTGACGCAGGAAAGTGCCTAGTGTGTTTGAAGCACACAAAGGAAGCCTCTGTGGCTGGAATGGATAGAACCTGGACACAGCTGAAGATGCCTTCCCAGAGGCTGAGGTGGGCCTGAGGGAAGGAAAGGGCAGGGAGGGAAGTGGGGGAGGGGAGGGAAGTGGGGGAGGGGAGGACAGTGAGCAAGACGAGTGACATGATCACACTCACATTTTAGCAGGATCCCCCTGGCTCCTGATTTGAGAACAGGCTGTCCAGAAGCAAGGGTGGACACAGGAAGCCCAGGGAGGGAGGTGTCGTGGTCTGAAAGCAGGTTGGAAAAGAACTTCCAGACACAAGGCAGAATGTAAAGAAGATGGAATTTATTAGAGGAAGGGTCACTGCTAGAACAGCGGTCTGACTTCCTAGTAGTCTGGGAGAGTCCAGCCTGAACATGTGCTATTGGTCAGTTTTTATAGCCAGAAAACAAAGGAATGGTCCAAGGTGAAAATTTCGTTTACTGATTGATCGAGGCACATATACCTTCCTTCTATAGGGTGGGAGTAGGACAGGCCAGATGCCTTTCCTTATTTGGGACAGGTCCCGTTGCCCAGGTGGGCATCGCCCAGGTGGGCTCAGGAATTTCGTAACCATCGCAACATGGCGGGGAAGGCGAGTAAGAGTCCGGTAGGGGGTGTAACACTGACACTTTTTCAGGTGGGGTCATCCTTTGTCCTTGGTTGTAATAATCCAGGTGAGTGATGATGTGGCTTGGACCAGGGTGGTCACGGTGGTGGTAAGAGCTATTCATATTCTGGATCTACTGTGAACAGAGGGTCAACAGAATTTGCAGATGAATTGGATGTGGGGTATGAGAGAGTAGAGAGGAATCAAGGAAGTCTCAGCTTATTCAGTAAAACAACCTGTACTACGTGCCAGACACTGTCCTGGACGCTGCAAATGCAACAAAAAAATTTTCTGCCTTCATGAAGGGTTTTCTCTAGTGGGGGAAACTGACCATAAAAAATACAAATATTCAGTTTGTTAGGTATGCTGTACGGTGGGGAAGTGCTAACAAAACCAAAACAAGGATACGGAACGTCAGGAGCAGGGGTTGCAATTATAAAAGAGGGTTTCAGGAAGTCCTTGCTGAGAAGATAAGATCGGAATAAAGACCTGAAGGAGTGAACGGTGTGGTTATCCTGGGGAACAGCAGAGGGAACAACAAGTGCAAAGGCCCTGAGGGTTTAAGCACACTGATTTTGTGATGCCAATTAGACATCAAAGTGGAGCTGTCAAGTAGGTAGCGGGATGCATATTATGGAGAAGACTTTCTCAGTGGTTCCCTTGGCTTTGGGCTCACCCTCTTCCAGGTAAGGTGACCAACTGTCCTGGTTTCCCTGGGACTGAAGGGTTTTCTAGGACACAGAACTTTCAGTGCTAAAAGCAGGACAGTCCTGGGTACAAACTGTTGTTCACCCTAATTCCAGGTCATCCTGCATCTTTCTGTCAGAGGGATGCTTCTAAAATATAATCCTAAAAAGTAGATCCTAAAAATCCTTCAGTTTTTCCTTCTAGCATGAAGGATCAAAGTTAAAGTTCTGTAGAACTCAGCACAAAAGTCCCTCCCACCCTGGTCTCAGCGTCTCTCCTGCCCCTCCTGCACCAGCAACCCATTATCTACCAGCTGCCCTCACAGCCAACACATCTTTCTCAACAACCATCCAGCACTATGGCATCATTGCTTCCTGAATAAGTTGAGATATTTTAAATCGCCCACCAATGGCTTTCACACATCTCTTCTCTTTGCCCATCCCATCCCCGTCTCCACTTCTCTGTGTCACTAAAATACTTCTCTTGCTTAAGTCTCATTTCAAGGGCTACCTCCTGGAAGCCTTGCGGGTTGATATAGATATTGTATCTGCATGTCCATGGGGCTCACTGTATCCTGCTAAGGGCTGAATCCAGGTGTGGTGGGTCCCAAATCTTATACAATTTGAGGATACTCTTTAAGAAAAATAATACAAAATTTCAAATACAGATTTAGGTATAAGAGTGAATATTTACTTAGAAGGGACACATACAAATGAGGAGTCCTGAGGCGTTGCAGTAAATTGCCCTCTGATCCCACTCTTTCCACCCCAGGTGGAAATTGGAGGTTCCCTTGTCTATCTCCCTCCCTAGACTGTGAGACCCCTGCGGGCAGATAACTTACCTGCTATGTCTTTGCATCCCAAGTGCCTGGTATGTGGAAGCAGCTCAACGGATATTTGTTGACTGCCAAAATGAATGGTCAGGCTGGTGGTGACAAAGAACACTGGTCTGTGAGTCAGATCCTGGTTTTAGTGACACCTGCCAATGACCAGTTGTATCACCTGAATATAACGAACAAGGAACTTAACCTCCCAGATATTAAAAGCCATTAGGTGGCCTACCTGTGTGAAATGGCTAGGTAGACTGCCTGGCCAGAAGAGGTGCTTAATAAATACTTGTTTCTCCTCTTTTCCTACCCTTGGGTTCTGTTTCCCTTCCATCAGTCACAGGCCCCCAGGGCTGGGATACAAGCCAGGAAATGGGGCCCACTCTCTGTGAATACATGAACTTGTTTAGCTCCGCTGTCTTACCTTTCAGAACGACAATCAGTGTTGCAGCTGAAATATTTTCCCTGCCGCTCATGAGTTAAGGTTATTTAATTGATCCTTTAACCCTCCTATTTGTCTGCAGGTCAGCAGGAACATCCATAATGTGCCGCTGTGCACTTGAGCTCAGTCCAGGGTCTGTAAATAAGGATGGGAGAGTGCTGTTTCTGCTATTTAAGCCAATCAATGTTATTGTTTTAAAGGAACCAATTTCCTTCCTTGTAAACCCAGGTATATAATAAATAAATAATTCAGCATCCCTGAAATATTTATTATAGGCAGGTAGCATTCTGCTCTCTGAGAAAAGCAACTTGTCTAAGAATTGGATGCTGTTGGTTACCTGCGGCTCCAGTAATCATAGACCCTGTCTGTTGCTTTCCATCATTTGTCTACTGCTCAAAGCAACCTTGGGAGTTAGGAAGAGTGTCTCCATTTTAAAGATGAAGAAACACAAGAGTTATTAAATAAGTGTACAGAGCCAGTAAGTCCAGGAGACAGTATTGTAACTGGTCTCTTTGGGGCACACCTCTACTCTCTGTGCGGGGCAAGAATTACAGTCCACTTTATAAGTGTCAGCTCTTATAAAGGACAACAACCCCCGGGATTTCTTTCCAGATGAGCCATTCTGCTTCTCTGTACTGCCTGGATAGAACCAAGAATTTACTATACCGTGCATCACATCTCATTCCCTGTCCCCGGGTCAGTAGCCGGCACCCCAAACCAGTCTGTGGTCTCTAAGGCTGAGTCATGTGTTTGGACTAACGAAGATCTTCAGATGACAGCCCTGTGCATTTCTTTTCAAAATCTCTGCTTTTGAGATGACCTAGCTCACCTTGGTGTTTGCTAAATGTTATTCAGGTGGCTGTTACAGTCAGTCACTGCTTTTTCTTGGATGGAAATCACCTGTTGTTGATGATGATGATGGTTAAAGCTATGATTAACCCAGTACTTGCTACATGCCAAGGACTGTGCTGACAACTTTGCAAAATGTCATTTAATTCTTAGAAGAACCCTTTGAGGTGGATGTTAATGTCTTCATTTTTTAACTGAGATGCCTGAGGCCTAAGTAGCTGCAGAAAATAACTAGTTCTAAACCACACAGGTAATGAGTAACCAACACAACCAGGATTCAAACTGGGGTCTCACCAATCATACAATGGATGCCCTGAGCCACTATGACACCTCCAGTGGGAGAAGAGTCGGTATTCGCCATTAACTAACGTAAGCTCTAGTCATATTTAGGAGATATCTTTATTTCTAGGCAAAGGGTATCCATTCACCTACCCACCCATCCACTCATCCATCCCTCCATACTTTTCCTCACACAGACTATTCCCTTTGACTGGAATGTTGCTCTGATCTCCCCATAACTGTGGAGCTAACCCCCTTCTCAACCCTTAAGTCTCATTTTTAAGTTCCACCTCCTCCTGGAAGTTTTCCTAGCCTGACACTGTGTCCCATCTCTGTGCCCTCATGGCGCTCTATTCATCCTACTCAGGGGTGGATCCCGATTTTGCGGGGCCTGAACTACAAGGTACAGTCAAGGAAAAGACTTGCAGGGTAGAAACTCAAATTAAACAGGGAAACTAGACCTTAACTTCATTTCCTCTTTGAGTTTTGGGTTTTCTGGATACTCAGTGTAGCATAACCATAGCCCTTTAAAACTTAATGTTTCATCCAAGTGTTGGTGTTTTATTTTTCTAAAGTATCGAACCATTTCAGCTCTAGATAGACCAAGGTTCAAAGGATTTAACACTATAATTGTTCTGGTTCAGGTTTAAGTTGCTGCCTTAGATTCAGCATCCCCACAGTTGTAGCCAATAGAAAAGTGAGCGCAAACAGCGTTGACCTAACCTGAGGTCCCAAATGCCAACACCTGTCATGATCATTTCAGTGGTTAGCTTAATTTGCAACGTGTGTTTATCAGATCTATTTCTGCTCATACAGACTTTGTTAAAATCAGATCACAATAAATATTATATTGTGTTAATAACCCATACTGAAACTTAGAGATGTTTGCTTCTTACACACAATTAACAGGAACTCAGCGAATTAGTTATTATCCATATTCTACCTGTATGGAAACTGAATCTGAGAGGTGTGATCTCCTTGAGGTCACACAAGCTAGTAATAAGTAGAGCAAACCGAGTTATGATTACAATGTAAATGTCCTTTGTCCATACTGACTCTCCCAAGAACCAAATCATAAAACTAGACTTCATGGCTTCAGCAATCCTATTAAAGATTTACACTTCTGCATGCAAATTAGTCTCACTAGAGAATGACAGATTGACATGGGCGATCCAAAGTAGTCAATATTTCTGCAAGTGGTAATTCCAAAGAGCCTGTATTGGAGCTATCGAGGTATTACTCCCTTTCATTTACTTTGCTTTATTGTAATTATGGAATTCCCCCTCTGCTGCGGCTGGTGAGTAGATGATGCCCTGAACTCTTAAGCTGATTTAGATGGGATCATCTCTTTTGTTAATACTTCAGCTCAAACTTTCTCCCGAGAATGTTTGCTTATAAATCCTTAGACATTTCCAGAGCTAACGGGAGACTCTTGGTCCTCACAGGAATTTAAAGGAAAGCTGTAAGTTGGTCATCAGAAGTCCCTTTGTGAGCTCCTGATGCTGTCTGGGGCACCAGGGCACAGGATCAGGCTTCCTCCTAATTCTGCTGCTCTGCTAATCAAGTGAAACAACCCCACGTCATACTCGTTTCTACTCTTCTGTGGCACAAGCTGTTTATCATCAGAATAAGCAGACTTGAAATTATAGGTGGAGCCCATGGTCCCCTCTCTCCCTTCCACCCTAGGCCACACTTCTTGGGAGTTAAAGGGTAATAATGGGATTACATTTACAGTAACAAATCGTATTTTGCTACATCTCTCCCACTCCCCTGTCCCACCTTGTTTCCCCCAATTAGTTCTGGAAAGCCTGGGGCTGGGCCTCATGGACTCACCAGTACAGGATCCTGGGCATCTTTCTACCAGCCACCATTTCATCCCCATTGTTGAAGTCTCTGCCCAGGTCGAACCACAGGGAGCAGGCCCAGTGTGGTACTCCCTCTGGTGCCCAGTAGAGGGCACTGTTTCCCACCACACCACTGTCTGCCTTTGCTCCTGAGGCACTGGGGTCCAGGAGAGCTGTAAGCAGACCCCTCCCTGTGGCAACCACAGCTGCCGCCATCCTTCACACTCTCTGCACTGGCCCTTCAAGTCTCACCATGATGCCGCAGCTGCTTTGCTAGAAGGAGGAAGCGCTCTTTCTGTGCCTTTTGGACCCTCCCCAGGGCATGGCCCAAAGCAGGGCCAACTTGTGTTGCAGACGCTCAGAGACGTGTGAGAGCAGCTCTTGGGTTTCTACGGTGGCTTCTCCTCTCGCTGGGAGGTGGCCTGCCCTGTACTCAAACCACTCCTGCCTCAGGCCGCAGGGACATTGTTCTTGGGCTGAATTTGTGTGCCTGCACCTCTGTCCTTAGCACCAGTTCTTCCCCAGGAGGATCTAATGGCCCTTCAAGCAAAGAGGATCCTGCTGGGGCTTCCCTGGTGGCGCAGTGGTTGAGAGTCCGCCTGCCGATGCAGGGGAGACGGGTTCGTGCCCCGGTCAGGGAGGATCCCACATGCCGCAGAGAAACTAAGCCCGTGAGCCATGGCCGCTGGGCCTGCGCGTCCAGAGCCTGTGCTCCGCAGCCGGACAGGTCTCAACAGTGAGAGGCCCGCGTACCGCAGAAAAAAAAAAAAAAAGAGGATTCTGCTGGGTCCACCCAGCAGTCTTTTCCCGGTACAGGTGAATCCAAGTAGCAAAAAGAGATGTGCTCAAAACACCTGCTTCCAGCCCTGGGGTTACCAGCACTCAACTCCAAAACATACAAGAACTTGTTGGGGTACTGAGTTGGTTGAATTCCACAAAGCCAAGTCCAGAAGATTCTTCCCACTTGACACTGAAATTTTCAGGCATGAGAGGTCACTGTTGCACCCTTATCCCCACTCTAAACACACCATGGACTGGGTGGAAAGTCCACGCCGGCCACAAACTCATGCCAGGGACAGCAGTTCTGTGTCACCTCCACTGATCTTCCAGGCCTGAAATCAGCCAGGACATCTGTTAGCTCCTGCTTGAGGTGCCCCCTTCTTAGCAGTTGCTAAGGTACTTTAGAGCAGGAATCCAGAAAAATGCAGCAATTGTGAGAATCTGTGCAACTCTGGAATCCCTGCAATACGCCTGCGTTGTGATGGTACTTACATAAACCTCATGATTTCTTCTCTGGGAATCTTGCTTTTCTGAAAGACTGTTTGCAACTGGCCCCTTTGACAGCAACAAGTACTGTGGGCTCTGATAGGACAAACTTCCTCCTGCAAACAGTTGCAGAAATAGGATAAATGAGGCCAAAACAAATACACATGGTAGCCCCCCAAAACATACCAACTCCAATGTTCGTATTTCCCTGACCCTCGAGTTTCAACTCCAGCTCACGTGGGGAGTGCCTGCTGACAAAAATGTCAGTGCAGTTGCTATCTGTTAGCCTCACGCTTGGCTTCTCTCTCACCTGGAAAAATAATAACCTGACAAACACGGAATACCCTCAACACATATTCAATGCTCTATTCATGTTGTTGCGCTTATAGGACAAATGGGGAGAATATAACCACGATGTTGACAGTGAGCAATGATTACTACCTGAGCAAGCACTGTTCTCAGCACAGTCTGGTTTAGTCTGGGTAGAGTGAGGGAAAATTCAAGGGCACAGAGCAAACGGCAGAAGCCTCGAGAGGTGCCCTAGACTTTTGTACACAGTTCTAGCGACCATCGATTTCCTAATATGAGCCAGGTGCTGTGAAGTGCTTGCCCAGGTCCCCTCTTAATCTGCACAGCAGGTACCCTGAAGTGTGAATTATCATCCCTACTTATAGCCCAGGAAACTGGGGCTCTTTGGTGACTGGCCATGGCTTTGCCAATGGCAAAGAAAAAGATCCTTGAGATTCTGACCAAGTCCTTAAATCATGACTGCATTACTCAAAACTCAGCTGCAAGAGACAGAAACTCAACTCGAACTAGCTTATGGGGGTGGTAGGGGGAGGAATTTATAGAGGATCCAACTTCAGGCATGGCTAGATCCAGGGACTAACATATGTCACATGGACTAACTCTGTCTCTTTTTATTGATCTTTTCTGTTTCCACTTGCCACTGCTTCATTTTGTTTATGTGAACTTTCTTCTCCTGCAGAGTTTCCTCCATAAAACCAGGAAGATGACCATAAATGGTTCCAGCCAACATTACCATTTATCTCACAATTCCAGAGGAAGAGAGAGACTTCTCTTTCAGAATCCATGTGTAATCTCTCAAAGAAGAGGCTGGCTCTGTTCAGGTCACGTCCTGCTTATCCTTAAACCAATCACCATGGTGGAGAGGTTAAGTCCCATGATTGACAGCCAACCAAGGCCACATGGAGAGGGAAGTTTGGTGGCCCATTGAAAGGAAGGTTGCTGTACAGACAACCCATGTGTTAATAGAACTACTAGGGACTTTAGTTAGACGTAATCCCTTATGAACTTGGATCTGCTGGTTTTCACGGTGTAATGTCCTTTTGTTTTACATGCTCTCCATTATCTGTGGTATACTCATGGAAATGGCATCAGAATGACAAAGGAGGAAGTCCCAAGGTTTGCGTATGTGTTTTAAAATTAAAGAGCCAGTGATTACCGGTTTTCTTTCTAGAACAAAAAGTATGTTGTTAAAATAGAGTTGCTGAAATCTTTTAAAAACTGTTTTAAGAGAATGCAGCATCACCTTGTGGTGTTCTTGCCAAAAATGTTTAACCCAAATTTAATCATGAAGGAAGAATCAGACAAGTGCAAAAAACTGGCTTGGACTCTCCAAAAAAGTCAATTTCATAAAAGACCACACACACACACACACACACACACACACACACACACACACTCTAAAAGGCTGAGGAACCACACCAGGTTAAGATGACTCAAGAGTCATGACAATTAAATAATTAAATACAGAGATCTTTGATTAGATCCTGGATTTTAAAAAACAATTATAAGTGGCATTATTAAGACAATTTAGAAAGTTCGGTATTAAGATCTATATATTAGGTAATGATATCGTTTTCAATATTAGGTAATGATATCGCTTTCAATGTTGCATTTTCTGAGTGTGACTGTGGTTATGTAGAAGAATGTCCTTGGTCTTGGGAGAACATGCTGAAGTATTTAGGGATAAAGGGTCAGGATGATGCAGCTAATTTTCAAATGGTTCAGGGGGGAAAATGTACACATAGACAGGGAGAGATAGAGGTGAGAGAGATGATATAGTGCGAGAGGGTGAGCATGTGGCCAAATGTTAAGAATTGGTGAATCTAGGTGAAAGGTATATGGGTGTCATTAAATATATTCTATTCTTATACTTTTTCTCTAGGTTTCAAATTTTTCCAAATCAAATTGTTGAGAAGGGGAAAAAAAATTTAGGTACAGCCTCATAACAATCTAAAATCTAACTCCCTCACCCATAATACAGTAAGTGAAGCCCGAAAACCTCACCGTGTAAATGCGGGGTCATTATTGCCAGGTTAGTTAAATGACAGGCCAGTTTTAACAGCCAGAGCTGCAAGAGCCATACCTGTTCACGTCCAGGCCGCTGAGGTTGGCGCCACCTGGTGGCAGTTGTCTGCTTCAGCTTAAATAAGGATGGGGACTGTTCTGGGTCCTCTATCAGTGGTGATTCCAGGAATCGCTAGGAAGTAGCACCCATTTCCTTGACCCGATTCGGGAGAGTGGCCAGGAGTATTCTGGAAACAAGGAGACCATTTCGTGGGCAGGGGTCGAGGTGAAGGCAGTCTGGGTCCAGTCTATGTGGGAAGCGCTGGCGTCCAGAGGCTGCCTGGCTGTCACAGTGAACAGCAGGCTTAGCTGCTCTCTGCCTGCAACAAAGTCCCTGGTTATGGGAACCTAATGTCCATCCATGCAGTAGGGAAGTAGCTGGAAGAGTCTGACACAGCTCCGGGCTCAGAAGGGGGCGTCATTTAGCCAGTGACAGCTAGGTCATATACAATGTCACACCAGCAATTTCTAAAAATCAACAAACAATTTAGAAATTATTTGATGCACCGTTTTCACTACAACTTACATTGTTTAAAGCAGTTTTATTAGAGAACAAAAGGGAATGTATTTTAAAATTTTTATTTATATGCGAATTTAGGTGACTGTTGTTTTAAACTATTTTTAATATCACCTGTGTGCACATGTATGTTTTGAATAACCTACATATGTACATACACATGGGTATATATAAAAAAATAAACACACACATATATATACATAGACACCCAGGAAGTATTCTAGCTTGTTTTCTGAATGGAAAATTGGTTACATAGTAATACATGTGCCCTTTCCCCACTGCTTCATTTTTTTTTTTAATGCTGTTAATCTGAATAGCATACATGGTGTAGTTTATTTAATAAATCATAAAATCTTAACCATAAAACCATAAATCTTAGAAAAATTTGCTAAGATTTATATCTTGCCTATTTTTAGAAAAGACTTGATGTGGTTTATTATGCTAAATCACATATAACACAAGACAATGAAAAATATTTAGAAGACTGAAAAACCATCAAAAGAAGAGAAGAGCATGGGGTAAGCTAAGCTTTGGATTTCTTGGGGAACAAAAAGGAAACAAGATGGGCGGTTGCTTCTGGCTCTGCACCAGGGTCTAGTCTGGCTGGAAGGACTCCCAGGTGAGAAGGACAAATGGAGACAAGGAGTCGCTCAGTGGTAGCAGCTGGTGACACCAAAACTAGAGAAGTAGCATTGTGAGGGCATGGTGAGAGGCCACACTCTAAAAGCCACCAGAGCGCTGTGAATGGGCTGCGCAAGCCAAGAGGCCCAGAGCAAGGACTGGAACACCAACGAGACGAGGAAAGAGCGTTCCTGAAGAACAGCTGGGATTGTTCCCATGGTTTGGGAGGGAAAGCAGTATTTTTAAGACCAGGGATGCAGAGGGCATAGATATATCTCTTCACCCCATAAAAGAAACCTATGTTCATCTTTCATATAAAGGGCGTTTGAGTCACATGGCGACTCTGGATTTTCTATAAATGGCACAGAAATGTTCTTCCATGAATGCTTCCCCTAATACTCCTCTACAAAAGATAGGACCCATGGTTTTGAAAAGGCTGGATAAGAGCTAAATACATTTTGTGAAAATTAATAGCATTTCTGCAAACCACTGAGAAGTTATTAAGAAATATAATGAGAAAGAGATTCCAGTTGCAGTCGCAAGAAAAAAACATACTTGGGAGTAACTTCTATGAGAAATGTGTATGACCTCTTTAAAGAAAATAACAAAATTTTGCTTAAAGAGTTAAAATACTTGATTAATGGAAAGGTATACTATATTGGAAAACTAAATAGCATGTCAGTTCTTTGCAGATTCATTCATAGATAAATCCCAACAGAATCACTTTCGTGGGAAAAAAAGGAAAATATTTTAAAGTTCACGTGAAGCAGTAAACAAAGGTAAATATAGAATAACTTTCAAAAAGCAGTAGTAATGTCATTGGTGGTAAAAAGTCTTATATGGTAGAAGATTCTAAAGCAAAATTTGAAATAGTGTGGTAATCTTTCAACAACAGATCATTGGACTAGAATAAACAGAAGATGGAGATCCTATTACATATAAGAATTTAAATGATTTTTCACAAAGCCATCACCAAATAACGTAGAGGAGAGAATAATTCAACAAATGGTACTAAGATACGTGACTATCAATTTGGCAGAAAAATAATTATTTAGATTTTTATCTTACACATGTACCCCAGTAAGTTCCAAAAGGATTAAGTCTTTATATATAAAACTCAGACCATTTTTTTTAAAAGTAAAATTAAATTAAATTAAAATTTATCAAACTTCTGGGGGCAGTGCAACTTTCCAAGCTTGGGAGTGATTGAAGAAATCATGAGTGGGAGAGATTTTACTGCACACAATTTTGAAACTTCTTCACATAAAAAATATAACCAAGGAAAAGACAGGTCAACTGGAAAAACTACCTATACAACAAGGACATAGGCAGCAGTTAATATTTTTTACCTTTATGTAATAACATTTATGCACATTAGCAAGAAGACCACCATGATTGCTGGGGATAAAAATGAGCAAAGGACATTAATAGGAGAAATTGTTCAGCCTCAGTAGTCTAGTCAAAGAAATAAGAAGGAAAAGAACCGCAAATTAGCATTTTTCATTAAGTGAAACTTTAGGGAATAAAGGTTACTACCCAGAGTTGGGGAAGGGAGAGAAGTGATGTGGAAGGTGTGCTCTGATCCCTCTGGTGGCATAGGAAACCGAGAAAAGTTGTTTGAAAAGCAGTTGGTGATATTTATCAATAAATATAAAAACATGTTAACACTGATTAGTAATCCTAATAAAATGAATTTTATTTCTGACAAATAAAAATATTTTTAGATTAGTTGCACTAAAGTGTTTTTCTTTTGTTTGAAGCTACTAGCACATAATTAAAGTTGATGCACAAACTTTTCAGATATCAAGAAAAACTTCCCGCTGCCAGAACCACTCTTCCCTACAGCCCGACATCTTTGTTCTCCATTATGAACGCATCTGCGGAGTATCCTGAGCCTGATGTTAAGTTAGAGTAACTAGTAAATCTCGAGGTGGCTTAGAATTCTTTCTTCCCTCAGTAATGTGACCAGTCTTTCATATAACAAGTACTTATTGAGCACAATCTGTATGCACACACTGGGGAGAGGTTACATAGATAGACTCAATGCGTGCCCGCAGGAAGTTTGGAGGCTGGCAGAGGAGCGTATACGTCATTTCAGGAGCATCCAGGCAAAAATCCAAAGTAGAAAAGAAAAAAATCACTATGAAAAGTACCAAATGCTTTCCAACACTTCTGTTTTGAGCTATCTACCGTATGCACATCACACCATCTTCAGTGCAGGTTTCAAGAATGATACACAGTGCTGATCTCATATTACTTCATTAGTAAGTGAAAAAGCAACAGAAACTCAGTAGAGATAAGCATCCTGAGGTGACCATCCTCGTCAGAGGCTCAGAGGCGGTGAGCAAAAGGTGACCACACACACATGGACCACACACACTGACAGTTCCAGGAGAGAAGCAGGAGAGGTGGGAAGATGTAGAGAGATACTGAACCTCTCCTTTCTCTCTGGCATTAGCTGTGTGATATCTATTCTGACCTGAGCAGGGACGTGTTTGGTGTTTTTAACACATGAATCCACTATCCACAAGAACCAGGATCTGCAAATACACTTTCACAGGCTTGCCAGCCCTTCCAAAGTGGAAGGGATTCTCATGGTAAATTCATCTTCATTCCCCACTCAGAAGTTTGCTAAACTTCTTTCTTCAGTAAGGAGCCACATTCTGCTTTTACCCATGTATTTGTGTACGTTTTATGTATAAAAAGGTGTCTAGTATATAGTAAGCACTTAACAAAAAGGTTGTTTGGGTAAGGTTAATCCGGGCAGGCTGCACTGAAGAAGTGACTATCAAGGTGCTTTTTAAGGAAAGAAGCTCATATATAAGGCTATTTTATAAAACTGATTTTTGCCATAAGCTTAATGCTTCACCTTAGTGTTCATTTCTGATGCTATTTCTTTGAACCACTGCATACCTCGTATGCATCGACTTTATTTCTGCTCCTAGAGACTTTAAGCAGTGAATAGCGGTTAATTTGTTACCTGGTCCACTGATTTCTCTCCTAAGAGAATGGGTTTCATTTTCAGCATTTCCATCTATCAATTGCTACTCATACTTAAATGGATTCTCCTAGCTAAGTTCTGTTGATGTCTAATATATTTTATTTTTTTATATAATTTTTTTTTGGGCCGTGCCGCATGGCATGCGGGGTGATCTTAGCTCCCCGACCAGGGCTCAAACCCATGGCCCCTGCAGTGGAAGCGCGGAGTCTTAACCAGTGGACTGCCAAGGAAGTCCCTAATATATTTTCTGAGTTGTGCAATATTCCTGTGGTTATTGTAGTATTTGGTCATGACTGTTTGCTCCCATACCTCATTCTTATTTCCAAACTCCCTAGGGTGTTGCAGATTATATGGGAGGTCTCCAATAAATAGTAACCCTATTTTTTGTCCAGGCTCTGAGCAAGATGAGAACTAAAATAGTGAGTAAGGATAGAAGCCAAGATACCAGTGTGATTCAAAATAGAAGCTAGATGGGAGGGTAGAGTTTAGGGTATTAACCAAATGGGCCTGTTGACTGGATTAGGCAAATTTAAGTACCAAATTCTGGGCAGAAATGAACTAGAAAATCTTCCCAACTCCCACCCACCCACCCATCTCCCCCATACCTCTTAGAATTGCAGAGTAGAGTAGATATTCTCTCTGGGCAGGCAAACTCCTTCACAAAAGGAATAAGGGGAGAATTCTTCCTAAATTTACCTATCAGGTAAATTACTACCTCCCCGGGCTGGAGTGAGGAAAGGGAGAGAGGTCAGGAGTTAAACTGATGGAGTGTCCTTCCTGGGAAGGATACATCAGGAGATGAGAAAAAGGGTTCCCCACTAACAAGATGCATGTTGAGAGGCAATAACAAGAAATGGGAAGAGCAAGGAAATAAAAGTCAAAATATTTGGCATTAATCCTGATTTTCATATTTTCTAGCCATGAAAACTTAAATAAGACCATCTCCCTGAGCCTCAGCTTTCTCATCTGTAAAATGGAGATAATATCTGTTCTTCTTACCCTCCAAAGTTTTTACAAGATGACATAAAATAATGCAACATTAAAAACTGTTAAGCATGATGATATGGTATTAGCAGATAAAAACTTACACAAAATCCTAACCGAAAATCATAGGTCAAGAGTTTGACCTCTTTGTGGATGGTTTCTTTCTCTCAGCTCTCAAGCAGAGTATGGCTACTGTTATGTTTCTTAAAAGGCTTCTAAGTTCCTTCACCTTCCTTCTGTGCAGTTCTTACTGTCACTCTAAGGTGACAAGAAATCCCCTAGGGACCTCCTGGACACTTCTGCCTCAGGCCCCCATCCCACTCCCCGTACTGTGTGGGCCCTCTGCTTTCCCCCAGAGCCCCTGCAGATGAGAGCTCGGAACTGGTTCGTCTAATGAGGCACACGACTAGTTCCTAAGAGGCTTGTTCTACCTGGTCCCTCACGATAGCTTGATTCTCCCTAATATACGGGCAGGAAATCTGCGGCAAACTTGTTCCTCCTCCAAGGCCCTTATCTTCATGAGTAGCAGCAGCAACTTCTTGGTTGCTAAGCTGAAAACCTGATCTGGGCTTCATTGCTGGTTCCTCCAGTGTCCTATTTAACTCTATAAACATGTTTGATATATTTTTCTGCTTTATCTTTTCTTTCAATATTTGATTTTTAAGTCAAATAAATTGGTTTCCTGTCACAATAGAGAAGAGTACATGGAATTTTTAATTCCAGCCCAGATACATTAAAATGATAGCTTATATAGTCTCAAATTTAAAAATCTATAGTCACAATTTTTTAAAAAGTTATTGTGGGGCTTCCCTGGTGGCGCAATGGTTGGGAGTCCGCCTGCCGATGCAGGGGACACGGGTTCGTGCCCCGGTCCGGGAAGATCCCACATGCCGCGTAGCGGCTGGGCCCGTGAGCCATGGCCGCTGAGCCTGCGAGTCCGGAGCCTGTGCTCCACAACGGGAGAGGCCACAACAGTGCGAGGGCCGCGTACTGCAAAAAAAAAAAAAAGTCATTGTAGAACAGGAAGAGTCATCCAGAGTAATGAGCGAGGGATGAGGCCGCAAGTTTACAAACTCATGCAGTAATCCAAACCCAGGAAAGATACTAACAAACCAAACAAATAGGAAAGTTTATTAGCCAAAGAAATAGAAATATAGCAATGCCCAAAGGATCTTTACTTACGTTAAAATCTTAAAAGAGATAAAGGATGGAGGCTGTAATCAAGAGCAAAGAATTATGAAAAACTACCAATAAAATAGCAGAGTAAAAGAGCAGAGAGAGTCCAAATTACATCAGTAATCACAATAAATGTAGCTAGATTAAATTCACATCATAGACTTCTAGACTGAATGAAACGAGCAGAATATTTGCATGTGACACACCAAAGTGGAATCATTCCATTTCTTTGGAGCTGAGTGTGTATATATGCGTGTGTATATTATATGTGTGTTTTGCAAGGGAGAGGGGGTAGGTTAATTCAGTCTATACGCTCTTTGCAGAAGATTCTGATAGCACATAAAAGTTTTTGTTGGTCCCAGTAGCACAATTTTAACTTTTGCCTACATTCTTTTACAAGGCGTAATTCAATTAATTGAAATTTGTTTCATTGAAAGTTCATCTGAAATGTGCAAAATACTAATATAAAGCAGACCCTAGTGGATATTCAGAAGGGTGGTGTCTATAAGAATGATTAATAGACACTCCAAAATATCAGCTGGTTTATTCACTGCATGAGAAATAGGTCAACATTACCATTTTATTCTAAATACAGCCATTAAAATCTTAAGAGAGAAAATTTCACATATCACTGATTATTCATTTGACAATTTTAGCTAGAAGCTCTTCATTCTTTCCTGGGGCCTCTATAAATCAATTGTAACAAACTGTGCAATTATCATTCTTGCAACTGACTGCTTGGGGCAGATTTAAATTCCATTTTGCAAGCGAGCCAAAAACTCTCCTTTGCTTCCTAAGCTCAAAAGCCAGAAAGCAGCTGAAAGATGGTCACTGCTTTGTTCTTGAAGGGGGCTAATTACAGAGTTGTCTGTCTGCCTAGAATGGGCTCTTGCAGCCAGTGTGTAAATAGGGACAATTAGAGCTCTTTTTTCAAGCAGACATTATTTCTAAATAAAGAAACAGAACTTCAGATTTTAATTACTCTCATAGGAATTGTAACATTGAACAGAACCTGACCATTTTTTTCCCCTGACAATTCAGTTCAATGAACATGACAATTCTGTCACAAGAATGTTCTAATTTTAACATTTCTACAGATGGTTTGGTAGGAACGTGAAGTTTAGTCCTCCCTTCTTTCCTCACTAGATTTATTTTAATCCTACATCACAGTCAGTTTAAAATAATTTGCATAGTATTGAAATATGTATGTGTTTTGTTCCTACACCTTCTTAGAATCATTATTTTTACATTTAAAAATATTCAAGTAATCCATCATTTATTAAACTCTACACAGATTTTCCAAGCATTGCCCTTAATGCTTAGCAAGCATTTTCTTGCTTAGTCCTCCTACCTACGTTAGGAGGATTATTCTCAATTCATAGTTGAGGAAATTGAGGTGTGGTTACTTGACCCAGGTCACATAGCTAGTGAGTGGTAGAGCTGTGATTTACAACTAGCTGACTTCCAGAGCCCTTTCCTGCCGGCAGAATTTAGAAAGCAGTACCAAACCGTACCTCCTCCCATTAGGGAACTTGGTGAGGGAGACACGAGACATTATCAGGGGGCTTAGGAACCATGGTAGGAATTTTGGCTGTGTGTGTGTGTGTGTGTGTGTGTGTGTGTGTGTGTGTGTGTGTGTGTGTGTGTGTGTGTGTGTGTGTGTGTGTGTGTGTGTGTGTGTTTTTCTAGGGGAGGGAGCCCTGCAGTCTTGGAGTTTGGAAGGTTATCAAGACTGGGAAAGGATAGTGGTGAGAGTGGTCTTGGCAGATTTTAGGTTATGGTCCAAGATCAAATGACTGAACTTGCTCCTAGATCTGCTAGGCTTGTGGAAAGATGCCTGCTTTGAGATGCTCCTTCTTTTTCTCATTTGTTTTTATTCTGTAACCGTGTTCTGAACCTCATCCCATTGCTTTACCTCACTGACTTGCCCCTCCTCTCTGTTCTGAGAGGATTTATTTATCCACACGACACAAGTCAGTGGCTCATTATGTATTGTTTTAGACTCTGTTTATTTTTTTTTCAGAGTCATACACCTCTGCTCAGATGGAATCACCCGATCCCTCTCAATGACTCATTTGGTGGGAACAGCAAAAACAGGTGCTAGAATGTTCTCTAACCCACAAAACCCCTCTGTGGGAAATAAAAATTATATCATTTTGTTATTGTTCATTAAAAAATAATCAGTGTTTCTCTGTTTCTTTTCTACATCCAGACCTAGAATTCTGTGTAGTATATAAGCTTGAGATTTAAACATTAACTGGGATACAAGGTGGAGTAGGCAAGTGCTAAAAAAAAAAAGAGGCAAGGGAGTCATTTCACAATTTGTGATCTCAGTGTCTCTCCCTCTCTCTTTCGCTTTTTCTTGGAAGGACAGTGTCACAGGTCAAGTTCTCCTGGAAAAAAGACTCTGAGATGGAGATCTGCATGCATCCTGTCTACCGGGGAGTACTCTCAGGTCAACATCTGGAAGGGAAGGGAAGGAGGCGAGACTGGGCAGAAGAAGGTGGGCTGTGATGCCATCACAACAGACACTTCAGCTGACCCTGCAGGGAGCTCTGAAGCCTGGGTGGCCCTTCAGAAGGGTCCCGAATTGAGGAACGAGGAATGAGCCTTTACACCCATGTATCAAGCAGTCATTGACTGCAGGCTACCCCCAGAAATGAAGTGTATCCATTCAAACAAAGCCAGTTAGGAATGGGGGAAGTTCAAAACTCAGGTGAGAGTAAGATGATGAACCTGCCAGCACTCCAGGCAGCTGAAGGAGTGAGTGCTTCAGTCCTGAAAGCTGGGGGTGCATCCACTATAGGAGGTTTGCGGGGGGGGTTGTTTCTTAATTACGAAATATTTAAGATGTACAAATGGAGAATAATATAACAAATACCCGCATACCCATAATCCAGTTTATGAAACAGAACATTACAAATTCAGCTGAATTATACTCAGCGTAGCTTTACGCAATCCCATTTCCTTCCCTTCCTGAAGAAGTCACCCCCACTCTAAGCCGGATGTTTCTCTTCTTCAGGTGAGGCAACCAATGGTCTTGGTGCGCCTGAAAAATGGAGGGTTTCCAGGATATGGAACTTTCAGTGGTAAAACAAATTTCTAGGCAAACTGTGATGGTTGGTCACCTTAACAGGCATATTTTATACTTTTACTACGTTTATATCAATTCACACATAATATATTGTATTATATTCTATGTTTAAACTTTATGTAAAGAGGATCCTTATGCATTATTATTCTACACCTTGCTTTTTTAAAAAATTCAATATAACATTTGTGAGATTGAGTCAGGTGGATAGTTATAGCTCAAGCTCATTCATGTCACAGCTGCAAAAGATTCCACCACCGGGATACAACCACAATTTATTTATCCATTCTGCTGCTGGTGAGACATTTTGGTTGTTTCTAGCTGTTTGTTTCAAACTGTGTTACCATTTAGCACTATCGTTTCTGTCTCCAAGCACATGTCTGAGAACTTTGCTGTGTAGGAGTAGAATTACTGGACTGTCTTGTACACCCACCTTCACTTTTACTAGATAACTGGAAAACTGCCCACCAACATGATTGGACTAATTTTCCTCCCCATTAGCTGTGTTTGAGGGTGGCTATTTCTCCACATCTTTACCAAAGTTTGGTATTATCAGACTTTGAAAATAAGTCTTTGAAAATAAAACTTTGAAATCTAAGGGACATGAAATTCTGTGGGGTTTTTTAACAAAAATTGTTTGTGCTGTTCCCTACTGATGTTTATGTCTGCTGAAATGTAAATATTCATCAGATTCTGATCTGTAGGATAATGACTTTGTTCTCACTGTGGACTCCAGGTGTAATTTTTTTTTTTTTTTTTGCGCTACGCGGGCCTCTCACTGTTGTGGCCTCTCCCGTTGGGGAGCACAGGCTCCGGACGCGCAGGCTCAGCGGCCATGGCTCACGGGCCCAGCCGCTCCGCGGCATATGGGATCCTCCCAGACCGGGGCACGAAACCGCGTCCCCTGCATCGGCAGGCGGACTCTCAACGACTGCGCCACCAGGGAAGCCCGTAATTACTTTTTGAATACACAGAAACCATCACAATGCTTGTCACAGAGCAATCACTCAGTATATGCTGGTTGACTTAATGATCAGATCCATCAAATGTTCTATTTCCTGAGAATGTTTTCTTTCTTAAATATTTATGGAGGACCGAATCATCATTCATTCATTCAGCAAATGTTTATCAAATACCTACCATGTTCCAGGCACTGTTCCCAAGCGTGGGAATGTAGCAGTGAAATAAACAAAATCCCTGCCCTTGTGAGGCTCATATTCTAGTCTTACGTACTTAGCTCCAAACTGCAGTAGATGAAGATACAGCGGATCAGTGAGGCATGAAGTGGTCAGAGAAGGCCATATGACGGAGATGAAGCTAGGCTAGCCTTGGAGGATGGTGTGCTTAAGGTATCCAGAAGGAAGATACGGGGACAGCGAGATGGAAGAGAAAGGAATGTCTTTGCAGCAATGGAAAGAGGAGCGTTCTGGTGAGCAGAAGGATTTAAAGTTGGAACCAGAGAGTAGACCCAACAAAGGGCCTTGGAAGGAAGCTCAGAAATTCGTATTTGTGGAGTGAGAAATCCTGACTGAATGTTTTGTAACAAGGAAGCAACATGACAAAAGATCTGTTCCAGGAAGGTAGGTCTGGTTGTCACCTGCAGAATGCGTTTACTGTGAAAAGTCTGGAGTCTGGGGGTCAAACAGAGGCTGCTGCAAAAAGCCAGAAGCCTGGGAGTCTCCTAGACTCCCCCCCCCCATACCCTGTCACCTCCACACACACACCTGCATCCAGGGAGTGGCCAAGTTGCACTGATCCAGTCTCTCTAGTAGCTCCTGGAGTCACAATGTTGGTAGATGGTTTTCCTAAAAGGCAAACCTGATCATGTCACTTCTCTGTTTCACAACCATCAACCGCCTCCATACGCCTCACAATAAAATCCGAGTTCCACGACATGGTTCACAAGGCCTCACATGGCCTAGCTTTGCCCCCCTGTCCCCACGCCCTCAGAGCTCTGCATTCCAAACCGTGCATGATGTTTCATATTCCCATGCCTCAGCATCCTGCCATCGCTCTACTCAAAACATGTTTCCCGGGCTTCCCTGGTGGCACAGTGGTTGAGAGTCCGCCTGCCGATGCAGGGGACACGGGCTCATGCCCCGGTCCGGGAGGATCCCACATGCTGCGGAGCAGCTGCGCCCGTGAGCCATGGCCGCTGAGCCTGCGCGTCCGGAGCCTGCGCTCCGCAATGGGAGAGGCCACGACAGTGAGAGGCCCGCGCACCACAAATTAATTAATTAATTTAAAAAAACATGTTTCCCCAAATGTCTGAAATCTCTTGTTTTTCTTTCAAGGTCCAGCTACTGCATTAGCTTCTTAGAGAAGCCTTCCCATGACACGTGGAGAGCTTACCACTATTCCCAGTGAACACCTCCATATACTCATGACATTGTGTCTGCAGGTTGGCTTACCAGTTTGTCTTCCTGCTAAAGAGTGAGTTTTTGGACAGCACGATCTCTGTCAAACCGTGGGCGTAAACAGTACTTCTATTAGGGTCGACTCATATCTATTTTATTCACCATTACCCAAAGCCGAGCACATATGTGCCAGTAATAAATCTTTGTTGAAATCATGGAAGATAGAAAGTACTTAATAAATGTTGAATGAATGCATGAGTGAACGGGTTGCAAGTGTAAGGTCATGGCAGGGAAGCTGAACTAAACTTTACAACCACCTAGGGATTCATATTTTTTGACTCACTGCCTATTGATTAAAATTTGTAAAGCTAGCCACCTTCAGGAACCCAGTTTATATAATATTTAGTGTCCCCTTTGTGACATGCCTAATGTTGTATGGCTCACAGCCAGACCTTTAGTTGGCGTATCTGTGCCGTTGAAGATGATGATGATATATGTATTATTAAATAACAAGTATCCTCAGTTTGTGATTAAACAAATGGCAGTATCAAGGGGCTTAATCACTAACTCAGTCTCATCCCATAACTAAAGATTCCACACACCACAATGAAGATCTCGCACGCGGCAATGAAGATCCCATGTGCCGCAACTAAGACCCAGCGCAGCCAAATAAATAAATTTAAAAAAAAGATGTAAAATCTCCCAGTTTACTGCCCTCACCCAGAGGCATTTTCCTTCTTAGGTGACATTTCTTTTTTTGTGCACATTCCATTCATTTGCAAGTGAGGTCAAGCCATTTAACTTCAAATAAAGCCAGCCAGAGCATATGACCTTGAGATTTAAAAACCACAAAATGAGAACAAAGTGAACAATCATTTTGTGTATTTTCTGGATACCACAGATCTCTTTTCAGATCAAACGTCATTACATGGGGTGTTCTCCTGCAACTTCAAAAGGAAAGGAAAACATAAGAAGAGCCCAGCAAATTATTCATGTTGACGTGCTCTAAAGCCTCGACTCAGTGCCCAGCTCATAGTAGGTCCTCACTTGACTGAATGAATGTTCATTCCTATTTGTTGTTATTAAGCTCTCGTATATGGCTACTTTTAACAATCATTTTATCTGTAAGATTCATTATGTTGTGTAGCAGCAGTTATTGCTGTTGTACTACTCAATTTTAAGAATATACCACAATTAATCCACTTGTTAAAAAGCTCTCTCTCCTCCATTGGATTTCTTTTGCACTTTTGTCAAAAATTAATTGGGTGTATTTGTGTGGATCTATTTCTAAATTCTCTGCATTTGATCTACCATTATCACACTTTTTTTAAATTCATATTTTCCACAAATATTTATTGAGCATCCGTTAGGTGCTAAGTACTTTGTTAGGTACTGCAAAGAGAGTGGAGACTCGTTTCCTTGTTCTTTTTTGTTTGTTTTTTGCTTTGTTTTTTTAGCTTCCATATATGAGAGAGCAGATGGTACTTGCCTGTCTGATTAATTTCACTTAGCATAATGCCCTCAAGATCCACCCATGTTGTTGCAAATGGCAACATTTCCATCTATTTTATGGCTGAGTAATATTCCATAATTATAAATCATATGTTTACCTGGCATTTCTTTATCCATTCGTCCCTTGAGGGGCACCTAGGTTGCTTCCATACATGGGCTATTATAAATAATGCTGCTATGAAAGTTGCGGTGCATATATCTTTTCAAGTTAGCACTTTCATTTTTTTCAGTTATACAGCCAGAAATAGAATTGTTGGATCATATGGTAACTCTATTTTTAGTTTTTTGAGGAACCTCCATTACTGTTTTCCATAGTGGCTACACCAATTTACATTCCTACCAACCATGTACAAGGGTTCCCTTTTCTCCACATCATGGCCAACACTTATTTCTTGTCTTTTGGATAATAGCCATTCTAACAGGTGTGAGGTGATATCTCATCTTGATCTTGATTTGCATTTCCCTGATGATTAGTGATGTTGAGCATCTTTTCCTGTGTCTGTTGGCCATCCACATGTCTGCTTTCGAGAAACATCTATTCAGGTCTTCTGCCCATTTTTTAATTGGATTGTTTTTTTGCTATTGAGTTGTATGAGCGCTTCATATATTTTGCCTGTTAACCCCTTATCAAATACATGATTTGCAAATATTTTCTCCCATTCGATAGGTTGCCTTTTCATTTCGTGAATGGTTTCCTTTGCTGTGCAGTTTTTCCTTTGATGTAGTCCCACTTATTTTTGTTTTTGTTGCTTTTGATTTCCTAATTTCTATTACCAGTATCAAAGATGGCAACTATACAAAAATTAGGAAAAAAGCAACTCTTTATTATGTTTGTAATTTTTTTTTTTTTTTTTTTTTTTTTTTGGTTCGGGGGCCTCTCCCCCTTTTGGCCTCTCACCGTTGTGGCCTCTCCGTTGCGGAGCACAGGCTCCGGACGTGCAGGCTCAGCGGCCATGGCTCACGGGCCCAGCTGCTCCGCGGCATGTGGGATCTTCCTGGACCGGGGCACGAACCCGTGTCCCCTGCATCAGCAGGCGGACTCTCAACCACTGTGCCACCAGGGAAGCCCTATGCTTGTAATTTTTATTCTTGAGAATTATTTCACTTTGTATCTTGATTTTGTTTGAAGAGAGTCCAAGCATTTCCTTCCTCTCTCTGACATCATTATAGTTATAAATAAATTACCTTAACCCTCTCCTTTGATAACTTTCCTTTTGCTTCCTGAACCCAGGCCAAATTCTTGAGCCAGGCCTTTAGATTTTACATAGTATGGATCCCATTCCCTGCTGTTCCTCTGCAAGCGCCTTACACTGTAGCTCAAAGGAACCCTCTGCTATTTCCATACATGTTCCAGACTTCGCTACCTTTGCTCACACAGATGCCTCTGGCTGGAATACTCTTTTGTGCTGGCTGCAGCAGGAGTGGCAGGATTCAGAACTTCAGCTATGGCTCAAGACAGGCTCCACCACTTACCGTTGTGTGACTTTGAGTGAGGTACTTGTGCTGGTGACTCACCTGTTTGCTCTCAGACCCACCTCTTCCCTTTCCCCTTCAGGCTGTGTTTCCTAGACTCCAGCATCAGCCAATGGAAGGCAGCAGTGGGCCACTAGAGGACAGGAGAAGGGGGACGCCAGAGTGTCCCTCCTCTTCTAGTGCAGTGGGCAGCATCTCTGGCAGCAGCTCCCTCTCCTCCTTGGCTGTAGCTCCCGCCAGACTGGCCTGCTGTGGTTTCAGCTTCCTGAGGTGGAAAGAGAGGGAAGGAGTCCCGAGGATCTCTGCTGAGCCCCGCACCCTGCTATTCCTGAAGCAGTAAGACACACCCGCTGTAATTCTCATGTATGCGAGCCAA
Source organism: Aethalodelphis obliquidens (assembly GCF_003676395.1). NCBI lineage: Eukaryota > Metazoa > Chordata > Mammalia > Artiodactyla > Delphinidae > Aethalodelphis > Aethalodelphis obliquidens. The sequence goes on along the minus strand of NW_020837952.1, from coordinate 44,050,326 downwards.
GATATTCTCTTTTAAAACTTAAGCCATTTTGGCTTGAGTTTTTCTACCATTAGCAACAAATAATATTTACTAATTTAATCCCTCAATTAATTTACCTTCTCACTCATAGAGTAAGTGAAGAAAACTATTCTTAAATCACTATAAAGCAGGGTAGAAAATGCCATTTGCTGTAGGAGACAGAAGAGAGAGGGTGACTCCCATTGGGGCCTGTGGGGGGAACAGAGCCAAGGCATTTGGCCTTTATGCAGGTTGGAATGGAAGGCCAGGAAGGTTTTTGAGCAGTGGTGTGTCAGGATTCAAGTTGAGCTGTAGGCAGATTACTGTGGGCTCAGTGTGGACCTGCAGGGCAACTGCACAACTCCAGAGGGAGCCATTGACCTAGAATACACCATGAATGATGCTCCTAGAGCTGTACAATGTGCAGCCTTGAGCCATGCAGAGAGGCTGAAAGCGTGGTCAAAGAGCTATTGGGAGGCTATTGTCTTCCAGGAGAGAGGTGAGAAGGCCGTGAACTTGGGAAGTACCACAGGGAGGGGGATGGATTTGAGACACATTCTAAAATTATTTGCAAGTTTCAATATGAGGAGAGGAAGGGATGTCAACAGAAATAGGGGAGTTGGGAGGAAGAGTAGATTTGGTGGAGATGGAAATTTTCTTTTTAGGTAAGAGATTTTGAGTTAGTAATGGGAGAAGGCTGATGGCTACTGACAGTGGAAATGGGACTCAGGGAAACTGGGTTGAAAATAAAGATCTGGAAATCATTCACATAGAACTGGAAGGAAGGGTGGGAGGGAGGGAGGGAGGGGGGAGGGAGGAAGGGAAGAAGAAAGGAAGAAAGGAGGAAAGAGAAAGAAAGAAAAAGAAAGGGAGGGAGGGAGGGAGGGAGGGAGGAAGGAAGGAAGAAAGAAAAAGGAAGGAAGGAAAGAAGGAAGGAAGGAAGAGAAGGAGGGAAATATTTTTTTGTTAGAAGAGGGCCAAGGAATAAATGGTCCTTAGGGAGTAGCTACATGAAAAGGGCAGAGATGGAACACAAGTCAGAACACAGGAGTGAGGGATCAGAGAATCATGAGAAAAATCAGAATCGCGTCACGAGGACCAAGGGAGGAATTTCAGAAAGGAGGGGCTGGCCATTCCCATGCCCCTCCTCCCTGCCACAGTAATCCCTTTAGTGTTTGTCAAGATGGAGCTTCCATCAACCTGGGTCCCCAAGCAACTAAGATGAGCAGAGCCCTAGATGTCCCTGATGGACATCTAGCATGACTGAGGAGTAAAACCTTTGTTGCTATAAGCCATGAAGAGTGTTTTCTTTTTTGCAGCAAAGCCTAGCCCATCCTGACCAACATGTGGCGGCAACTTGGGGATGTGGGAGAAAAAGAAGAGAGAAAGTGTGATTAGAGACTTGAGCATGTTTGTAGGATTAAGGGGGAAAGGCTGGGGAAAAGAGAAATTGGATGTAAGAGAAGGTATAGCTGGTTAGCCTCAGCTCTGGAGGAGGCCAAGGGCTGTGTTACTGCTGTGTACACCAGCATACCACAGATCAGATACACTGCCAACACACCTAACTAGGAGACACTTGTGACACGCAATTTGTGGCCAGCACACTTCTCTGCCCAGTGAATCACTTCTGGAGAAAGCTAAAGAGCTGATGATCAAGTATTTGCTGAGATGATTAAGTGTCAGGCCTTCTAATTTAACACACAGAAGAATGGAAGAAACATCTCCTCAGTGCCTCAGTTTTCTCATCTATAAAATGGGGATAGTAATAGAGTCTACCTCACAGAGTTGTAAAAATTAAATAAGTTACTACACATAAAGCATTTAGAACAGCATACGGCACAAAGTGAGTTCTATTTAAGTATGATTTCAGAACCCCTTCAGGTTTTAGGATAAGCTCTAAATATGGTGGTGAAATCTACTAATAGTTTTTGTTTTTTTTTTCCTGCAATCACTTAAACAACAAAGAATTGTAAGGAACAGCAAAGTTCTGGTTTCCAAGGAGGCAAACAGGCATTGATGAATATATTTAACATCTCTACCAGCTTCAAAACTAGTGTTAGTAAATAAAAATCAATCTTAATTTATCTGATGCAGCTGTGCCATTTCATCTAATAGGAATTTCTTAGGGAAAAAACAATCAGACTCAGCACAGGTAAAAGCCCTTGAATACTTTCAAGGAGTCATTGAAAATCATCCTGGGACAGAATTTCAGGGTTAGAAATGATTCTGGCTGATAAAATACATTCTGGGCATCCCAGACGGTGTCTATAAAATACCAAAACCATGAACAGAAAAAGTCAAAAGATCCATGGTTTTATAACATGATTCCCAAGCACTGGTTTCACTGATGGTTTTAAAAAATTGATAAATCAATTGATTGTTTTGACACTGTAGTGTAAGGGTTGGAGAGGCTTCTTTAGAAATTGGGAAGCGAGGGTCTAGAACATTCTCTCTCCCACTCAGAAAAAGGCTTTGAAATATCCCAGAGTGGGCCAATTCAGGGAAAGCTGGTGAGTCTCCAAGATCCAGGGATAAAACAAACATTGCTGAACATTAATTATACCTGTCCTCAGTAACATCCATGTACTTGAGCATTTCCAGCCATCAAAAGTGCAGATTTGGATTTTGGAGGTCATATTGGCCTCAATAACCTTGAAAGAAAAGGTCAGTGCTGGAAATTGATGGCTCCTTGATGCAAAGAGACCTCCCTAGGTAGCTCAGGCCAAATTCAACCCAACTCTGGGCTTCTTTACCAAGAGAACTGGACAAATCAGTCATGCCTAGCCTTTTAAGGAAAACTGGCTGCAGCTTCTGCTAAGACAAGTGAACCAAGCTATTCCTTACATCAAGGTAGCCATGCTCTAGACCATGTGATCTATCTGTTCACCATGCTGGTTCATCAAGGGGGATGGGTATATGGAGGGCAGCCAACTCATTGGTTGACTAGTGACCTGTGCAGTGGCCTGGAGCAAAAAACTGCCCAAAATAGAACAATGGTAATTAACTAAACCAATCAAATTCTCTCTTGAGACTTTGAACGGGTAAATGGTATCAGGTAGCTTTTGTTTGTTTGGTTGGTTGGTTGGCTGGGTTTTTTCAAAGATGCAAGAAAATCCACAAAGAGGATCAGAAGGTTGGAGGCTGGCTAGAGTATGTTCCTGGCAGAGAACCACAGTGAAGGGGGGGAACTCGGGCTGCAGAGGGGAGATGAGATTACCTGTCTCTAGAGCTCCCCATTCTCAACGACTCCAGTTCCAATTTCTGTGAGGCTCACTGAACAGATATTTCTGGGTTGCTGCTGGATTCCTCTCGTCCTTTAGGTTCTGTGTATCCATAAAACAACACAGTACTAAAGAGAACTGAAATAAATCTATTTCTTGCAACCAAAAGAGCTGACCTAACACACCAGGTCTTCCCAAGACACCTATGGGTCCCTTGGGGCTACAGGCCAGCCAGGAAGATGCTGCAAAGGCCCAGAAGGTGCTGTTCTGTGAGTCACAGCAATGCATTTTACAGGACAATTTTCCTGTCACCTGCTGAGGCAGTAGGAGGAGGCACTGAGATGTCAAATCACAGGGAGCATCTGCTCGAAGCTGTGTTCCTCCAACATAACTGAGGTGGCTGGAGGGAGACCAGCCTTCCCAGAGGCAGCTGGTTTGAGATCCCACCTCGGTCTGTGGCACACTTGTTAAGGCCAAGGTGGAGTTTGTGGATGGGTCAGGGTGGGAATCAATCCCCACGGTCACAGGAAACATTCTAGAGTTAGAAGAGCATCCTTGTATTAGAGATGTGTGCTTCTTGACGGCTTATCCAGAGAAAGCTCAGATTTCTTTGTTTCCCATCCCTTGTTTAGGACTTGATTCTTTCTGCTCTATTTTCTGAGAAACAGTTGGTGGTGAATGACTCTTGTTCTTAAGGCTCAGATACAAATACAAGTTTTTCACTTTTTTCTATGGGCTCCTGATCCGAAGCAATATGAGAAAAGACAGACGGTTTTCACCAAGGTATCTTATCCCAGAAAGAACTGAGTGGGCTACAGTCAAAAAGAACATCATACTTTTTTTTTCACCACTTGAATGAAGACTGTCCTCTCCTGGAGAGCACTGACCGCTCTTACTACTGCATCCCTAGCATCTAGCTTAGTGTCTGCCACAGACACTCAGAAAAAATGTTTGCTAAATGAGCAAATGAGTGAGTTGGTGTTTCGGTGCCTTGTGGCTGAGTAGATTGCTTTGGAATAATCATCAATACAGGTAATACAAGGAATCTGCTGGGCTAGACCCCATGCATTTAGGACCCACCGAAGGGGCCAGCGCTCGGGGTAACTCACACAGCTCCCTGGGACCACTGCCTTGACTTCCGTCTGCTGCTCACAGGTTGGTGTGACTTCAGTAGTCAACACGCTCTGCTCTATCAACAGACTCCCTGGGCTGAGTTTGAATAAGGCAGTAGCAGGACCCTTGCTAATCTAAGTCTATACATGATGCTCTGAGTATCTTCTCAAACCCCAAAAATAAATATTTTAAAACAAAAACCTGGATAGTAAGATAGTAACATTTTTCTTCTGTAAAAGTGCAGCATTTTCTGTTATTTAATGTAATGGAAGAAATCCATAACTTCAAGGCCTCTCTTATTAGTGCCCTCTTCCCCTCTCCTGTCCATTCCCCTCCAGAAATAAGCAGGTCATATCTGTAGGCTTCTTCAAACTCTACCACAACATTTCCTCAGGAATTTTTTTTCCTCAGGAAAAAAATCCTTTCACACACCATGCAATAAGTATTGTGCCTGGCAGAACACAGACAATTCAGAAATATTATATATTGTTTTATCATTGCCATCTCTCAAAACAAATCACTTCATCACCATACATACATCTTTTAAGATAAATCCCAAGTGTTTGCCGAGCATTTTTTAAATTAGTCAATTATCCTCACCAGTGGCTGTGACTAATCAAAAGTACTGTCATCATATTCAGATATGCAAACTGGCTATAGCCACAGCCAACTTCAAGAATATATCACTATACCTCATGAACTGATACAAACGTCTTGCTCAACCCAGAAAGGATTCCTGTGATATTTCTACACAATGTGAGAATTCAGGAATTTAGTTTTAAGTGACTACTGAAATAAACTTTGTTACGTAATCTACATGAAGATAAATAAACCAAAAGGTTTTAAAAAAAAAAGGGAAAGGAAAAAAGAATCAACACCTACATCATTTTTTAATGTCTGTATCGTGTTCTATTTTATGGTCATAACAATATTAATGATGTGTTATGACTAACATCCTTATAGCTAAATCTTTGCATGTATTATTTTTTCAAGATCGAGTCATATTGTGTTTTTCTACAGGAACAAAACAGTATATTTATAGGAAAATAGCTAATTGAATAAAATATGTGTCTTTATATTTTCAGATTTACTGGCAAGTGTTTCATTAATAGTTTCCTAATATTCCCCAAAATTTCATAAAATGAACTTGTTTAAAATTTTTACATTCACAAATGATTAGGAAAATATAATAAGAATTTTGATTTTGTCTAAGTGGTGTTTTTGTTTTCATTTGGAAACATCACAGAAAATACATATTTAATTAACTGCTTTTTATAATTGCTCTGATCATGAATATAGGATAAAATGAATATTTCAGGAATATTCTCACAGTATCAAAGTGTGAAATTAAAACAGAATTGCAGGAATTGGAAATTCCTACTGTCAGTAGCCTTCTGTGAACACAATACTTACGTGATCTATAGAATTCTGCTTTCATAACTTATAAATTATTTCTGTCATCAGAGATTATTAAATATGAGTCTAGCCTTACTGAGACAAACTTCTAGCAGATACAACAACTTGCGGAACAAATACCGTTATTAATGGCAAAACCTTGATAATCTCCTAGGAGCAGTGAAATAAATTCCACAGGTATCAGAAGGGCATTTTAAATAGCAATAAAATTAAAACGATCCTCAAATTATGAATGCTTCATATATGTAACTTCTGACATGAACCAAGTGATCAGAATGTATTCACAACACACAAAAATGTAAACTGAGGACTTGGTATATATGTTTAAACTTTAATACTTGAGAAAATATAAGTTAAAATCTGATACAAACACTGCTGGCACAAGAAAATATACACAAATTTGGATTCAAATGGAGTCAGTATGTAAACCTGGATATGACTGTATCATGACAACTTGTAACAAAGCCTTTTAAAGAAGTAACAGATTTTTGTATCAGATATATATTGCAGAAGGAACAGTAATTTCTTTTCTCAAAAAATTTCCCTTATCCATTAAGAATTGTTAACTCAGTGTGGAGAGGAAAGTTAGAGATCATCTAATTTATCAAAGCATTTTAAAGATATAAGCCTTAAACACCTAGTGTAAGCTCAAACAATGCAAAAATAATCAGCATTTCATTTTCCTCTGAAGATTTATTTGATATGTTAGTCACGTTAAATTATAGAAACGAAAAATTTAAATATTTCATTCTTTTTTAAAGTACACATTATTTCTTCTTCCAGGTACATCAGCAATTTAAGCTTAATATTCATTTTACTAAATATTAAACAAAAAGAAACTTTTAAAATCTTGCACTATTATTAAGAAGAAATGATTTCTTTCTAACTTCAACAATGTACTTTTAAAATTGTGAAAACAATTAGAAACACTAGGTCTTTAAGGGCATTTCAAAATATATTTGAAGAAAGTATCTTTCAGCCACTGCTTACTTTAAAAAAGAAATTTATTTTGGAAGAGTAAGCTATATATAAATAAAAATTCATCCAATGTGAATATAACTGGAGAAATTCCCTGATCATGAATACTGGATAAAATGTGTATTTCAAGAATATTCTCACTGTACCAAGTGTGAAATTATAACAGAACTATAGGAGCTGGAACTTCCTACCATCAGTAGCCTGATGAAGATAGGGCTATTTATGAATTAACTTACAATTTTTCAAAAAAATAAAACCAGTTCTTGGAACTGCCAGATGATACTTTTATTCCAGAAGTTACTGATACAGAATTGTTTGGTCTTACAAAGGAATAAACTCCTTCTTAAAGGTAAAATTCTTCCTCTTTGAAAGATGCATTAAATATTTCTCATCACTAAAAATGTAAAGCTTCTGGTACTTCTTGGTTTTTGTTTTTTTTTAATGAATTTTACTTGGTTTTGCTTTCTTTTTTTTTAAATTAATTAATTAATTAAATTTTGGCTGTGTTGGGTCTTCGTTTCTGTGCGTGGGCTTTCTCTAGTTGTGGCAAGCAGGGGCCACTCCTCATTGTGGTGCGCGGGCCTCTCACTGTCGCGGCTTCTCCTGTTGCGGAGCACAAGCTCCAGACACACAGGCTCAGTAGTTGTGGCTCATGGGCTTAGTTGCTCCGCGGCACGTGGGATCTTCCCAGACCAGGGCCCGAACCCGTGTCCCCTGCATTGGCAGGAGGACTCTCAACCACTGCGCCACCAGGGAAGCCCCTTCTGGTACTTCTTGAACACTGACTTCACTTTCCAAAGATGTAAATATTATCTCCCTCAATGCCCAGATCAACAGTGGAACTCAACTAAATATTTGGTGACTGTCTCTTTTAAGAAGAGAAGCATCAATTATTTCAAAAACTAGCCTGCACGCAGCTTTGATTTTAACTGTATTTCTCAGACAAAAGATAGCTCACTTTTATACAAAAGTTTCTTGCTTTAAAATCTACAAACATCAGCAGTCAGCTTAAGATGCTTATTCTACGATTGCACATTTGTGTGAACCGTTATTTTTCTTTAGAAGACACATTTTAGTTTAAAATAGGGAAACACAGACCTCAATACTGAAAATAACCTGTGATAGCTGATAATACTGTGAAGTTATTAAACACACCCCTAAAACTTCTGAAAGTACATTAACAATTTTTTAAATAGTCACAATCTATTAAAAAACATATTATTTACAAATATCATCCCAGATCGACAGTCTATATAGCCACTACATGATCTGGGTAAGTTCCTTGGAGAATCTGCCTACAGAATAGAAAACGCTGCATACATACTGTCCATTTGCCATTGGAAAACTGAAGGCAGCATGACTTTATTGAAGAAAATTAACATAATTGGAAACCTCTAATTAAAACTTGTATTATTGTGCTAAAGAAAAATAGTAATCACATGACAGAATTTTTATGTAGCACCACTTTAATATTCTTTAATATCACCTTAATTTTAAGATTGTTAAAACATAATTCTGATGTTAAACATTATTTTAATGTAAAAATTGATATCTGTACTCACAGAAAATTACACTATTAAAAAATATTTCTAATATGCTAAAAGTTACTAAATCATTTCCCCTTTCACATTGCACAATGTCCATCTAAAATATAAGGTATAAGTTCTTATAAATAATATGTGAAAAAAATTTTTTCCAAGTTTCAATTTATATTTCAATACCTTAATTTTATTTTTTTTTACCAAAAATACTGGTAACAAAATATTACCAAGGTTAATAGAAGTCAGTTAAAAAAATCAGTTCCTTCTGATTTGGAAAGCTTAAAAAAATTTTAAATAATAGCAATTCTACCAAACCCAGAGTAACACTAAGCTAATCAGCAGCAGCTACTGGTACTTAGTATTGTTCCATCAGGCAATCCTGAACAGGAAACAAAATAAGATGTCTTTTGTAAGACAAGTGCCAAACCGTTGCTTTTAAACTAAAATGCAGTAACTTATATTAAGAGCACCTCCGTTTCTATTAGCAGGTAATAACCTCCACATTTAACACATATTCAAAATACAGCAACTACAGTTATAAACCTAGTAGTGTTATTTGACTTTACATTTCCATTAATGGGCAGACATTAACGAAGATGTCATGGACTGAAAATCATATAAATGTCTATAACTAATAAGAATCTCCCGGTGATTTTACCACTGTTCACCTTAAAAGGGTACCTTCTGGTGAATTCAGGTGTGTGAATTCTGATGAGCCCCTCCTCGCCCCAACCTCTACCCCCATCTTATTGTACTTAATGTCTGAACCTATTTGGATAAACACAAATAGAAGAAACTTTTAAGGTGTGCAGCTAACACACTCACTTTCTTTCCTCTCTTCTCTTAGAATGACACATTATGTTTATTTTCTAGGTTTCTTACTTCCAGTCATAACAAAATAATGATCATTGTCTTCCTTCTTCTTTGCAGGTTTTTTATCTCCACTAACTGCCTCCTTGCCAGATGAGGGTGGCTTCCTGGTTGCAGCCGGGGCTTTGCCACTTTTGGGAAGCCCTTTGGCTAAGCACTGGCTCTTGGTGGCAGTCTGTGCTGACTTTGGTTCAGGTTGTGCTTTGGCAGAAGACTGGGGAAGACTCACAATGGACAGCGGGGTACGGCCCGGGGACCTGGAGGAGCTGGGTCCTGTCTTCTGGGATGTGATTTTACTCTGAGGCTGCTTTTTGGCAACTGAAACCATATTATCTTTCGACTTCTCTGCAGCTTTTGCAGGAGCAACTGAGGATACAGAAAGTGGCTGGTTTAAATTCAAGGCTGACTTAAGTTTCTGTGCTGGCATTGCCCCCGCTTGCGGAGCTCCAACACGTGGCTGAGACTGTGTTCTCAGACCCGTGGTTATCGTTTTGGAACTGGATGTTGTCACTTTTGCAGGAGACTGGAAAGAAGGAGAAGGGTTAGGCCTTACGTGCAGATTTGCCTTAGGTGGCTTTGGACACTTTGATGATGAATTTAAACGTGCAGCTGAGTGAGAGACTGCATAATCCCTGGAAGACACATGGTGGTGTTTCAAATGCTTTGGTTCAATTTTTCCAGAACACTTATTTGGCAAAAGTGTGGATTCAGGCACATCTCTTGACTTCTGGGCTGGAATAAGCTTGGCCTTAGGAGTACTGGGTGATGAGTTACATTTTCTCAGCGACTCAGATACACAAGGTGCAGTTCTTAATAAAGCTGGTGAAAAAGTGCTTTTACCTACTGGATTTAAAGAAGCAGAAGCAGATGATGCATCGTTTGAAGGAGGCTGCAGTTTCTTTGTTACGTCCTTTGAAGATCTGAGTTTGAGATGAGAGGACACTGCTGGAGAATTTGGAAATTTAGAACGGACTGACCCACAGGCCAGATTGCCTCCTTTCAGGGAAGATGCTGGTGGCGACACACCTGGCAGACGTACCTGCTTCTCTTTGCTCCTTGGAATACCAACTGGCGTGCCAGGTTTTGAATTTTGTTTCTGAAACATGCTAACTGCTGACAAAGGATTCATTTCAGGAGGCTGAGGTGCTCTGGCGGACGAATCAGGCACACTTTCATTAGAAACTCCTTTTTGAAATGCTAGAATTTTCTGTTCTAGTGTAGCAAACTGTAATATTCGACAGGGGTCATATTTAAGCAAAAATCCTTGAAGAGTATCCCAGCCTCCACCGACACGGACCATGACATGTTTTCCGTGAAGCATCTTTCCCCCAAAAGAAAGTAAAAAGTAAAGCTGTAAAACTGTAAGGTGCAGTTACGGTTCATTAGCAGTCACAGTCTGTGATGTCTGTGACTATGAAATTCAGTGTATTTGCCAACAGCTTCACTATAAATTGCTAGTCTCTTTCTTGTGTTACTAAAGTAACAAATTTAATTCATATTGAATCATGCAACTAACAATAGAGAATCCTCCAGTTTGTCAGGAAGATATTTACACATCCTAAAAATCCAAATTACTAATACGCAAAACTGCAAGGACTGAATATTGATGGAAGAAAGGAAAAGGGAGAGTAAAGGAGGGGAGGAGAGAAAAAAAGACTCATACTAAAGAGAAACATAATTACAGAAGAAAGATAAAAACTACCAAAACTTGTATGTTAGAATTTAACAAATTACTTTCATATGTATCATATCAATGTAATCTTTCAAAAACTTTGATATAATTTATTACTAGTTCTTCTTTGCAGATGAGAAAATTATGGCTCTGAGACATTAAGGAAACTGTCTCAAACCACACAGCTTGGCCTGGCCTCAAACGCACCAGGCTGCCCAACCCAAAAGGTGCTTTTGTGTTGATAAGATATATCCTGGGTCTGCCAGCACAGCCCGAGCTGGACGGACTCAGGCCCCTATTCATTCAGCAGGCAAATCTGCAAAGTTGTATGAGACTGCTCTGCAAATTTTCACTCTAAATCCCATGCTCTGTGCACTATCACTATATCATACTGCTTAAGAAAAGAAATCTAATTAAAAGACAAAATGCATATGCCTGTTTCTGTATGAGTTGAACAGGGTATGGGGAACTAATGATAATATATGAAATAAAAGAAAATATAGGTGGTAAAATTATATTTTTTACATACTTTTATATTACATTCCTAAATTGGGAATAAAACAGCTCTTGTATCAATAAGTGGACAGAATGATGAACAGGTAAACTTCAATCTCCTTATCAGCAAAGGGGACAATTAATCAATTGCAGATTGCAAATGGGACAAAGGAAGAAAATAAGCATGTATATTAGCATATTAGTATAGATGCTGATGCTGTGTCAGTGAAAAAAAGGCTTCATACTTAAGACCCAAAGTCTATATTATTATCAACTGCAATGTTTCTACTTCTTTTTCTTCTTACTGACATTTAATCTTATTAGATGTTCTGGTTTTGCTTTTTTCTTCTTCTTATGATAGAAAATTATTCCTCTTTAGGAAATCTAAAAAATGGAATAAGTTACCTGAGGTATTCAAAAATTTTTCCCCCAATTATATTCAATGTCCAAATAGTCTTAGCTTAATTAGTTGTTTGCTGTGTTAAGCGTATTTACCTAAACACATTATATACTCTTGAAAATATTCCATATATTTCCTCCTATACAGTGAAATTCTTCCATTAATAACATCCTCTATTGCAATTTTTTAAAAAGTAAAAGGGGAACAAAAGAAGGTTGGTAAAGCAATAAATTCAATTTCAAAACAAGATCTAAACAGGATGTAAATGGTGGACTTACTCTTATAAAAAGTATTTTATCTCCTAGTCGATACCGTCCTTCAGATAAGTACTCAATAGAAAATCGATGAGAACAACTACAAGGAGGGTCTTCAGCAATGTGTTTAACCTAAGATTAAAAATAAACAACAAGATTTAGTGCTTGTGACAAAAACTATTTTGTTTAATGTTAAAATGCAAGGTTATTTGATAGTTGGGAAAATCAAACTCAAAGAAAAAAATTTAAAGACAGTTCAACTATTTATTATCTCTTCCCTTTTACTTGTTGTCAAATATTGAGATTAGACATTAGCTAATCTAATAAAACCTAACAGTGAGGAAGTCTGGAGTCTCTCTCTCTCTCTCTGCCCAAGTGCAATCAGGCTCGTCGTGTACTCACTGATCACCGGAGAAGGTCTGTGAATGTGTACACAGTGAAGTCAATTCAAAACACATTCATTCAGTCATAGGAAACAGTTCGTTACTAAGTTTGAATTGTTTTAAGACTTGGATTAATATATCTGTCAAATCAAAGATGGACCCGTTAGATAAAGTTTAACCAGGAATTTTCACTTGTCCCTTACCACCATGTGAAAGTAATACTGTATGTATGGGGGAATATCCAGATTTGTTCCAAAGTTACTGTTAAAATAGGCAGAGATGCATTTATAGCTATTGGGCTGGGCAAAAAGTACATTCGGGTTTTTCCCTAACATCTTACGAAAAACCCAAGCAAACTTTTTGGCCAATCCAATATTCACCCAAGACTAGGTAAATTCTAAAAATTTCAACTCAAGAGGCATTTTTCTAAAAGCACTCACTTTGTTTCAATAGTCTGCTAAAGAGATGAGAACTGAGGAGAAAATCCTACCTCTACTCCTCGAGGGGCTTACAGAATTTTTAACTGCAGTAAATATCTTAAAAATGGTAAAAACTGGGCCTCCCTGGTGGCGCAGTGGTTGAGAGTCCGCCTGCCGATGCAGGGGACACGGCTTCGTGCCCCGGTCCGGGAAGATCCCACATGCTGTGGAGCGGCTGGGCCCGTGAGCCATGGCCGCTGAGCCTGCACGTCCGGAGCCTGTGCTCCGCAATGGGAGAGGCCACAACAGTGAGAGGCCCGCATACCGCAAAAAAAAAAAAAAAAAGGTAAAAATTGGAATAAAAATTAAAATTCAGGAATTCTTTATTTAAAACATGGAAATTAATATAAATTGATTAAATGAAAATATTTGCTGAGATATGTTTGATTTGAAAAAAAAAGTCACGTATCAGCCACTATGGAAACCATTTTGTTTTCCTAAAATTATATTTCTGAAAAAGTATATTCTTCTCAACTACTTGTCACACAGAGTATATCTAAACAAATACACTTAATTGCACTTAGGCATGATGTTAAAGAAAGTCTCTTCAGATATACCCAACTTACCTGAGCACTAACAGAAATTTATGAGTGTCTTAATTATCTACACAAAATGGACACATGTGGATTCACCCGGGCCTGATCAGAAGGATCCGGATTTATCTCCCTACATCATTCATTTAACAGAATAACATGATCATAAATAGAACTGATTTTCATAAGCGATTCAATGAAGTTTATCTTGTTTAGTTTGGTTATATGAGCACATAGGTACACACATGCATACACACACATACATACCACATGCATAAGATGGCTAAAAAATATTCTGAACTTGGGTAAAGAATTTACAATTATTTGAACCATTTACAAGTTAGATAACAAAGTAATTTGAAAGGAGGTAATTATTTCAGTCATTATTTTCTATCCATTAAGGTTTCTTAGGTACACAGAATTGCAGTTGTGTATTTCTTAACAGCACTCAAAATAATGAATCAGATAATTGTTCCTTAATTTTAAACATGACCATAAGATCTCAGCAGGTCACATATGTGTAGGTGGACTCTGAATATATTCATATAGCACATATATGTTTAAAGAAATGTGTTCCTTTTAGTTTTCATAACAAGCTTGCAGGCATGAAAGGTCACTTATTTTCTTTGTTTAAAATATCCAAATACCACTTATATTCAGCAGTACAAATCAGCACTAACCCACAATCTAAATAAGTTGGTGAGCCTAAAAGGAGTAAGTGCTGTGAATAAAAAATGTTCTCTTCTGGTTTTAGCTATTGTGTAATTAACATTTTAACATTAAAGGAAAAAGCTAAAGAAATTAAAATCATCTGTAAAGGTACTACCCTAATATCAATTATTTTCATTCTCCTTGTTCTGATACATACTTTTCACAAAGTAAACATTTTTCTTGTTGCTATATAGTCTTCATAATGATTACAAAAAATGATTATTCTGCTAAAATAGTAAATCCTAATTTACCTAGCCATTGCCCAATTTGAGAGTATTTACATTGCTTCCAATTTTTCAGCCTTATAAGTAATACTGCAATAAATACTTTCATTCATGCTACTTTTTTTCCCCTCTTCAAGTATAATAAAAATGAAAGAGGAACACTTTTGGCGAACTATGAGATTCTGACGCATCATATTTGAAAGAAAGTGTGCAATTACTTACAGCTTCGTGCAGCTCTTCATGCTGACAGCATGATTTTGGAATGCTGATGGAATCTTCAGCCCCAGAAGTATTAAGTAAGGTCTCTTCTAGCTCAATTTCTTTCTCAAATTTTACTAATACTGGTGGCTCAACCCCATAGCTGAAAACCAATCATGAGATCTCATCAAACAAGTGAAGTCTGAGGCAAGTACTTCCATGTATATCACAATAGGTTTTCTTTTATTTTTAAATGAAGTCTGTATGACTCTCTTCTACCAGTTGTTTCACTGGGACATCTGGAAATGCTTTATAATGTCCCACAGATTGCCAAAAATTCAGATTATCATCTTTACATCATAGTATATATATATTTGGGTTACTGGATGCTCCCAATATTCAATCAGGGATCCTAAACGTACCTTTAAAAATCAGCTTGTTAAAAAAAACAAAAAACAAGTCATCTCGTGAGTGAAGATGGTGTCGAGCTAGGTATGGAGGATACCAGGCCTCAGCCTTCTTATCAGACCCTCTTTGTGTCCAAAGGACTTGCTTCACCTTGAACTGCTTAAAGATTGCATGCTCTTACTCTACTTCTTTTTTTTTTTTTTCGGTACGCGGGCCTCTCACTGTTGTGGCCTCTCCCGTTGCAGAGCACAGGCTCCGGACACGCAGGCTCAGCGGCCATGGCTCACGGGTCCAGCCGCTCCGCGGCATGTGGGATCCTCCCGGACCGGGGCACGAACCCATGTCCCCTGCATCGGCAGGCGGACTCTCAACCACTGCGCCACCAGGGAAGCCCTCTTACTCTACTTTTGATCTGAAAAATGTAAGTATCCACTTTTACAGTTTAATACTAAATGAAGGCAAGCTACATGAGCAAGCAGATGTTGACACATGACATGGCTCATGTGAACAGAACAAAGTTAATAAAGAAACAAAAAGAAAGAGAAAACAGTAAATTAAGTTACCTTTATTCCAATCAAAAATTATTTTCATTTATAGAAAATAGTGTTCTCGATAAAATAAAGCAGCTTAAAAAATGTTTGTGACATTGAAATTCTGAAATATTGTGGAATACATACCTTGACACAATTCGACCAATTTCAAGAAGACAAAGATACACCTGTCTCGGATCTTTGTGCAAAACTGTGAAAAATAAGACCACATATTTTAGGGGGCAAATTAAATAGGCAAATATATTTACGGCATGAAAGAAGTAAAAGAAAAGATTACTTATTTGGAGACTCAGAAAAGACTTTTATTTCTTCTACATATTATCATCTTCCTGAAATTAAAAAGAAAATGGCCAACCAGAAGATTAAAATTTACCATGGATGCTTACCTGTGTAGTATTTTAAGTCTAAAAAACTGAGCTTAGTAACATTAAATTATTAATATTTCAGATCTCTTAATAGGAGATATTATTGAAGAAACGTTATCACTTCAATTTTATTCTAAACTATCTTTAGCACAGGACTATGTGTTAACAGCCTTCTTCAACTCTTCCAAAAATAGAAGAGGAGAGAGCACTTCTCTACTCATTCTATGAGGCCTATATTACCCTGATATCAAAGTCAGAAAAAGACATCACAAGAAAACTAAAGACAAATATCCTTTATGAACACAGATGTAAAAAATTCTCAATGAAATACTGGCAAACTGAATCCAGCAGCAAGCGAGATTTATCCCAGAAATGCAAGGTTGGTTCAACGTATGAAAATCAATCAATATAATTCACCATATTGATAAAATAAAGGAAAAGAAACATACAGCTATCTCAGTAGAGACAGAAAATGCTTTTGACAAAATCAAACACCCTTTCATGACAAAAAAAGACTCAACAAAGTAGAAACAGAAGAGAACTTTATAAATATGAAAACAGACATCTCTGGAAAACCCATAGCTAACATCATTATTAATGGTGAAAGACTGAATGTCTTCCTCGAGGCTAAGACCAGGGAAAAGAAGGATGTCCACTCGTACCAATTCTATTCAACATTGTACTTGAGGTTCTAGTCAGGGCATTTGGGCAAGAAAAATAAATAAACGCCATCTAGATTGGAAAGGAAGACGGAAAACTATATTTACAGGTGATATGGTCCTTTGTTTAGAAAACCCTAAAGAATCTACAAAAAAACTAATAGAGCTAATAAGCAAGTTTAGCAAAGTTGCAGGATATGAGATCAATATACAAAAGTCATTGCATTTTATACATTAGCAATAAACAATCTGAAATGTAATTAAGGAAATGATTACATTCACAGTAGCTTCAAGAAGAATAAAGTACTTAGGAATAAATTTAACCAAAGAATTGTAAGACTTGTACACTGAAAACTATAAAATATTGTTGAAAGAAATTAAATAAGATATAAATAAATTGAAAGACATCCTATGTTCATGGATTGGAAGACATATATTGTTATTGTAATACTCTCCAAACTGACCTACAGATTCAGTGCAATCCCTATCAAAATTCCAAGAGCCTTTTTTTTTTTCCCAGAAATGGACAAGCTGATGATAAAATTCATAAAGAACTGTAAGAAATATAGAATAGCCAAAACAACTTTTAAAAAGCACAAAGTTGGAAGACTCATACTACCCAATTTCAAAACTACAGTAATCAGGACAGTGTTTACTGGCTTAAGGATAGACATACAGACCAGTGGAATGAAACAGTGTCCAGAAATAAACTCGTATGTTTATGTTCAATTGATTTTCAACAAGGGTGCCAAGACAACTCAAAGGGGAAAAAACAGTCTTTTCAACAAATGGTGCTAAGACAACTCGATATCTACATGCAAAAGAATGAATTTAGACTCCTTCACACAGTATACAAAAAATAACTCAAAATGCATTACAGACCAAAATGTAAAAGCTAAACCTATAAAAATCCTAGGAGGAAGTATAGGTGAAAATCTGTGTGACCTTGGATTAGGCAATGGTTTTTTAGATATGACACCAAAAGCACAAGCAATCAAAGAAAAGATAAACTGAACTTCATCAAAATTAAAAACTTCTGTGCATCAAAGGACACTATCAAGAAAGTGAAAAGGCAACCCAAAGGCCAGAAGAACATATTGGCAAATCATATATCTAATAAGGGCCTAATACCCAGAATAAAGAAAGAACTCTTACAAGTCTACAAAAAAAAGACAATTGACTCCCCCAAAAATGAGGAGAAGATTTGAATGGACATTTCTGTAAAGAAGATATACAAATGGCCAATAAGCCCATGTAAAGATGCTCAACATCATTAGTCTTTAGGGAAATGCAAATCAAAACCACAATGAGTTACCACTTCACACCCACTAGGATGGTTATACAGTTGACCCTTGAACAACATGGTTTGAACTGTGTGGGTCCACTTACACATGGATTTTTTTCAATAAATACATACTACAGTACTATAAGATCTGTGGTTGGTTGAATCTGTGGATTCAGAACCGTGGATACAAAGGGCTGACTGTAAAGTTATATCCAGATTTTTGACTGCAGGGTTAGGGGACCACTGCCCCTAACTCCTGGATTGTTCAAGGGTCAGCTGTAATTTTAAAAAATAATAACAAGTGTTGACAACTATGTGAAGAAATTGGAACCTTTGTGCATTGCTAGTGGGAATGTAAAATGGTGTGGCCACTGTCAAAACAGTTTGGTAGTTCCCCAAACAGATAAACACAGAATTACCATATGACCCAATAATTCCACTCCCAGGTACATCCCTGAATTTAAAACATATGTTCACTCAAAAACTTACATACAAATGTTCATAGCAGGATTATTAATAATAACCCCAAAATAGAAACAATCAAAATGTCCATCAGCTGATAGTAGATTAAAAAATGTATATCCATACAACGAAATATCATTCAGCCATAAAAAGGAATGAAGTACTGTTAGATGCTACAAAATAAATGACCCATAATGCTAACTGAAAATAGCCAGACACAAAAGCTACATATTGCATGATTTTATTTATATGAAAAGTCCAGAGTAGCAAATCTATAGAGAAAGAAAGTAGACTGATGGTTGCCAGAGGATGGAAATATGGAGTAACTGGGTCCAACTGCTAACAGTTATGGGTTTTCTTTTTGGAGTGATGGAAATGTTCTGGAATTAATAATGGTGATATCTGCACAAATCGTGAGTATACTAAAAACCACTGAAGTCTACATTTTGAAATGATACATTTTATGTTACGTGAACATACCTCAATTTTTTTAAATGCTATGAATAAAAAGAAACCTAATGTGCTTAATGATCAGCACACCTGGATTAAAGCAGGGTGCAAACTGGGGGGTAAAATAGCAATCCATTAGTTTTAATTCTACACTGGATAAGAATATCCAGAGGCATACTAAACAGGTAACAGTGGGGAACAGCTACCTGTCTGCAGGCAACAGGGTGTGCATGGTCAATAGAAATATTTACAACATTAATAACCTAAAACAATAATGAAACCAACTAAAAAGTTGGTTTGCTTTTTATTATCACCATGAACCGGCAAGTCTAAGCAATGTCAGTGACAAAATACTTCTCTCTACCAGGACCGAATACTATTCCCATGACCCCCGCCCTTGGTATGCTACTGCTCTTATCAAAACATTATCAATTCTGTGTGTGTGTGTGTGTGTGTGTGTGTGTGTGTCTGCATGTGCACGCACACACACTCACACACATAAATACTTTGAGGAAATATATAGTCTAAAACTTAGATAGCTTTCACTTTGGTCACTGCACAGATGTTTCTGTTGACTTAAATGAAATGAGAAAATACATCAATAATTCTTCAATACAGCATGACTTTTTAAAAGCATTAGCCCATTTAGATAACCAAATTGGCACCTGCTGTTTACACCATGAACATACATCATTTGGCCTTCTGTTATTTCTGTAATTATCTAGTTAAAAATAAATTACTAGTAATTTAGACTTGATAGAGTAATTCTTGACGAAAACATTAATTAGTTAAGCCTTAATCCAGAACCTTCCCATAGCCAACTCATTTAGGAAGTAAAGTATGTCCAGGCCATTCTAGATATATAGGATCTAAAACATAAATGAAAAGCTTTTATCATACATTTGATCTGGAATCTGATTCTCCAATTGTTTACATATATCTAGAGTATAAATGTTTCTAGTAAAATGAAATGTGGCATTTGAGTCCTTACTTGGAAAGAAAAATTAGAAGCCAGGCATACAAAAATATCCTAATAAACATTAAACACAACAACACCACCTACCTAAACCTTCAGATTCAAAGAGGTAAGTCTCATCAACCCCGATGTGCCTGCACCAGTGAAGGAAGTTCGCAGTATTGTCTCTAGCAAAGAACGAACCTGATGCAGCATCTTTCTTACAGGGCACTTTTCTCATTGGAAAATTCTGAAAAAGACAAAAGGATAATTTCAAACATGCATCAAGGATATTTTCATTAAATATCCATTTTAATATTACTAAATAAATGTTCAGTGCATTGAATGTAACTAAAAAGTGCATAGCACTAGAGGAAAAAGGCATCTTCAAAAATCATTTTATTTTGCTTTTCATTAAGCATATTCTAGAAAATGATTCCTAGGAAAACAGTCAGGTCAAAATTAGCAGCAGGATCACACATATCTAACCTCTCTTTTTAAAATGACATGAGAGTCTTAGTTAAGATAAAAAATGACAGTCTAATAATTCCAAAGCACATCTTTATAGTTTATCTCTCCAAACACAGTTCAATACAAACACAAAATTATTGCTATGTTAAAGGTTTACACAGTCTCAATTTTGCTAACTTCCTTATTTGCAGATTCATAAATATGGTTCTGAGTTTCTTAAGGAGACTTTCAAACAAGGAAGTAGTAGCCCATTCTTAATTAAAGTTCTTTGAAAATTGACAAGCTAAGTTTTACAGAATCCTAATTCATTTTTATTTCCTGGACCAAGAGTATTCAGATAATCCTGCTGAGGGTGAGGGTTTGGGTTTTTTTAAGAAATTATTCATCTCTTTTTTTTTGGCTGCATTGGGTCTTCATTTCTGTGCACGGGCTTTCTCTAGTTGTGGCCAGCGGGGGCTACTCTTCGTTGTGGTGCGCGGGCTTCTCATTGCAGTGGCTTCTCTTGTTGCGGAGCACGGGCTCTAGGCGTGCAGGCTTCAGTACTTGTGGCACATGAGCTCAGTAGTTGTGGCTTGCAGGCTCTAGAGCGCAGGCTCAGTAGTTGTGGCACACAGGCTTAGTTGCTCTGCGGCATGTGGGATCTTCCCGGACCAGGGCTCAAACCTGCGTCCCCTGCACTGGGGCAGGCACATTCTTAACAACTGCACCACCAGGGAAGCCCGGCTGAGGGGTTTTTAGTTTTGTTTCAAATTTTTACTTGAATAAGAAATTCACGCATATGATTTTTTAAAATGCAATGGGCACAGTAGAGTATAAGTCTTTCTCCTACCACTACCCCTCAGTTCCTTTCTCTCCTTGGAGAGAACCACACTATTACCAGTTCCTTATGTTTCCTTCCTGTTGCTATTATTTTCTAGGATTACAATAACCTTGTGAGTTTTTCTAGTTGTATATAGGAAAAAAAAATCAACACAGCCAAATACAAAGATGGTTAGTATCAATTGAAATCTTCTTATCCACACTTCAGTAAGACATCTCCATACACAAGTATATCTGTACCTACAGGATGCTACGTAAACAGGCTATTCTGCAATCTGAGTTGTGTATGTGTGCATGCACACTTAATGATAGGTTGCAGGCACCTTTTGAGGTAAAAAAAAACACAAAAATTAAAATAGTCATTTCTAATGAATAGATAATATTCTACTCTGTTTAGGTACCATAATTAATTTTAAACAACTTCTCTACTGATGAGCATTTAGGTTGTTCATAATTTTTTTTGCACAGTCGTTTTTGTGAATTTGTGGTTATTTTCTTAGAATAAATTCCTGGAATTAGAATTATGTTACGTATCAAAGGATGTGCTTTATTTTCAATGTGATATATGTTACCCATTGTCTCCCAAGAAAGATGGTACTACCTTATATTTCCACCAGCACTATGTTAATATCTAGAATACACACTCACAGACACCAGATCCCATGAGTGAAAATAACCATATTTGATGAAAAGAGAGGAAACCTTATCTGCCTCAAATCCCAACTTCAGGGTCAACGGTAGAAAAGTATCTAAAAAAAAGTATTATTCATTCAGCCAATATTTATGAATTTACCATGAAGACAATATATAAAGAATAAAAAGATGATGATAATAGCTCTTAACTGTGTGCCAGGAACCATCACAACCTCTTTTTTCACTTAACTCTCACAGGAATCCTACAAGGAAGGTACTATTATTGTTCTCAAGAAGAACTAGCTATTTAGATATTTACTATGCACCAGGCATTATCTATATAAGCTAACCACTATCTATATATTATCTCATTTAATGTTGCTGAATCCTCGAAAATATATCCTACAAGGTAAAGGTTAATATCTCCATTTTACAAGTGAGAATATTTTTTCAGATGCTCAAAAAGATTAAGTAAATTATCCAAGATTTTACATATAGTTGCGTTGGAAGTTTACAACCTTGTAGAGATGATGAGAAATGTACATAAGCAAATCAATATGTACCAAGGTATTAAATCACTACTGTCAAACATTTTCTTACCACTGGTTCTTCAGAGTTGCATGTTTTCACCGTGTTTTGAAGAACATCAATCAGTTGGCATAACAGTACTCCATTATCAAGTTCTTCCAATAACCTTTCTGCCTTAACTTCAATACCTAAAAACATATTTCAAAGCTAAGAGCCTTCTAGAAACAGTAAATTCAAACAATATGGTTAAAGTTTAATTAAATGTAATCGGATTATAGCTGAAACACTAGGCAAATATTAGATCAGACTCCGAGCATTCACTCTTAGAAGGTACAGTTAAAACGGCAGATAATATCAAATTAAGAGAAAGTCAACTGAAACAAAAATATCTGTGGTGTAGAAGCACAGGAAAAATAAATGACATCTACTTTATTTCACTGAAAAACACCAAAGTGTCTTATATTTCAAGATCCACTATTAAGGTTAAGTTTTGATTCACTGCACATTACAACTGCTTGCACAAGAAAGAGTCTCTATAAGTAAGATGGTCTTTGTTGCAATTTAAAAATTAAAGATAACAATGTAACAAGCACTCAGAAAATACCAACTTTTCACCTCTAAAATCTCTTATTTGGAAGCATTATTACATAATAAACTTTTAAGAAATTATCCAAATCTTCAAACTGATACAAGAGTGAGTGTTTAGTGCGTTTTTAATTCTCTTCAAAGACCATAGATGAGCTTTATACGTATATATTCCTCCTCACGAAAACCTTACAATGCTACATGAAATTCTGTTATTTAAAAGAGAATTTTTTTCTAGGGAGAAAGTTCAGAGCACTCATGTCCCTCTAACTGAGTAAAGAAATATGATGCCATGCATTCTCCAAGCTGACATTTCCTCCTAGGTTTCATATACCTCTGCCCCTAGAAGCCTCAGAAACAGGAATCATTTTAACGACAGCATATATTCCACCCAGAATCTCATGCCTTACACAAGTTTAAGGAGAAAAAAGAAATCAATAAAATACAGACTCCCAAATTAGACCTATTCACTTAAAATTTTTTTTAACATTAACAATTAAAATGTTGATTATTCACAGCTCTGACTACTGACCTCTTCCATGAAGCCTCAAACTTGCCTACTATTCAAGCCCCGAGAGTCAGGGTGAATCAGAATATCTTCCCAACCAGAATGTAAGCTTGGTGAGAAAAAGGACATCAAATATTTCCTTCACTAGAGGATCCCCAGCCTCTGGAACTATCATTCCTTGACAAAGAGTAAGATTCTCAATAAACATTTACTGAATAAGAGATTACAGTTTTGAGCATCTTTGCAAGCCTTACCTAATAAACCAGAGAGCCAGATCGACAGATCTTCCTGCATGGGCAACAGGGTAGCTTCATGCCTCACAGCTATCCACTCATCATACTGACAAACGTCAGCCAAACCTGGCCCATGTCTGGGGGTCAGAGGACTCCGTGGACTTAGAGGCAGGTCTTCTCCAAACCACACCTAGAGAAAACACCAACCAACTGAATGGACGCAACCCTGTTAAAAGTCAGCACGCCTAACATTTATATTTAAATAATGAATTACAGACCATATTTAATATACAGAGCTGCAGCAGCTCACAGAAAGTTAATAAACTAGAAGCAAACTATTAGCCTGGATACTTGAGACACTTTCCGTATTCAATTCTGTGATAAATGTAAGTGAATCCCTAATTAATGAATGGGTTCTACCATCAAACTGAGGGGATGAAAGTCAACAAATATTTTTTTTCTTTCACTTCTTAGCTGCATAAGTTTAACAAGTTACTTGACCAGAGTATCAGCATCTTGGCTGTAAAATGAATTAATAATACTTGCCTTATAAGCTACATCTTTGTAGAATCTAGCATTGGGCCTAACAATATTTGTTGAATAATGGATAAATGAATGAATGCACAGTTGGCATTTTATAAACTTTAAATCATAATAACAGTGTTATCTAAAAAAAAATTCTAAATAATGTGGTCTGTCACTTGATTTTGCATGGCCCACAAGCTAAGAATGGTTTTTACATTTTAAAATGATAGTTATGTAAGTACCTACATAATAGCTTTGATTCTGCCTACTTACTCACTAAGCTAAAAATGTTTACTACCTGGTCAATCCCTGGTTTAGAATAAAAACTGACAGAAATATGCTATCAAACCAACACTTGCAAAATTTTGAAATACAACTAGATATACTTTTAATATAAGATTAGTTAGAGAAAAGACTGTCAAATCTCAACTCAGGAAGGGGTATCAGAGCCCAAGTGAAGTGATAAAGGGGTCCTCACAGGAGGGCAGCTTGAAATGGAGAGTCAGAGCTTGAGTGAGGTGACAGGGCATCCACGCATGGCAACGGCCCTGTGCAGCATCAGACCCTGAGCAGGATAAAGAGGGTGTCCACTGGGGACAACGGGGGAACATCCCAGTGCAGGGTGTCAGAGCCCAACTGAGCTGAGAAGGGCATCAGCTCAGGGAGGGGTGGCAGCAACAAAGAGAGACGGGTTACATACACGGGGATTTATCAAATGGGAGCCAGGTTTCTCACTGCCAAAGAAAAGAGGTACAACTGTGGACTGAGAAAACTAGAATGAACCCCATGGTGTTGGAATCGAGTAAGTTTTACCAGAAAGCAAAGAAGCGCTCAAAGAATGATAGGGACATGCAAAAGGACACAGAAGTCAGCTTGAAGGGACTTCTGCTGGCTAAATCGAGAAGAATTTGAGCATCAAAATAATGATATAAGTGGATTATAACACACTGAATAAAATGGACAACTCTGAGTCCACATAGATATAAATAAATGAATAAACTGGAATTTTGATGAGGAATGAGATTTCCATATACTTTCAAAGTACTTCCCCAGAAATACCTACTACAAAGAGAAAAAAGGTAATTTCACAGTAGAGAAACTCATCAGGCAGCAACTTAACCCAGGCAGCAACTTAACCGAGTGACACAGGTGAACATGATCAACAACGGGCTAAATCAAAATCATATGCACCTGACAGGATAGGAGACAACACATCCCTCTGTAATAGTCCTGCCAAGATGCATAACCTGAATCTAATGATGAGAAAACATCAGGCAAATCTAAATTGAGGGACATTCTACAAAATAATTGGTCTGTAATACTCAAAAGTGTCAAGGTCATTAAAGAAAGCAAATACTAATAAAGACTGAGGGGCACGACAACTAAACGCAACAGGTGATTCTGAACTGGACATTATTGGGACAACTGACAAATAGTTGAATGTGGTCTGAGTATTACATAGTAGTTCTGTACCAACGCTAATATCCTGATTCTGATGATTTCATTGTGGCTGTATAGGAGGGAGTCCTTGCACGCGATAAATGCACTAAAGTAACAGAGGTAACGGGACATTAGATTTGCAACCTACTCTCAAATGGTTCAGCAAACAAATATCTCTGCTCTACACTTAACAACCACTTTGCAAGTTTGTGATTGCTTTAAAATAAAATTTTAAAAAGTTTTTTAAAAAGAGGCATAAGTATAGGTAATACCAAGTGAATCTAGTTCTGTCTTGATTTTTCAATGTAGATAATTTCCCCCCCTTCAATATATTAAACTTACTGAGGTTTATTTGAGGCAAGTGTTACTATACCAAATCAAAAGCCATAACAACACCATTGTTAACCCAGACAAACATAGAGGGAAAAAAAAAGAGCTGCTTCCAATCTCCTATGATGAGAAATAAACACGTTCTTTAAAAATCTCACAGGCAAAGGAAGACAATGAATATATACCACACGAGGCAAGCAGGAGTAGCAAAACTTAATAAAAATACCCAAATACTAAGAGAAACATTGTTATTCGAGGGGCATTATTTCAGAAACTGAGGGTAGAGATTTGGGGAATGAACTCCTAAATACAGGAGGATCCCATAAAGTTTTTGGAAAAAAACAAGATGTTATTTCCCCAAATTCTCTTAGAATTACTTCAAAGGGAGTATAGCAAAGATATAATATCTAAATCTTCCCTTCATAAGAATGTCTTGCTTCTGTAATCCCAGGACTCAGTATAAGACCTACCTCATGATAGGCAGTCAAAAATATTAGTTGAATACTTGAGGAACAGATACTAGCAAATGACTCTTTGTACCATCAAAATCAAGATGCATCTTACAATAAATTGTATTTTACAGTCAACAGAATGTTATTTGTCCTTTAACCATTTGGCCGAGCTGACAAAAGGCAGAGAAGATGCAAATGTTTGTCAAGGAAACATGTACATTATCTAGGAAGGTGGTTTTGAAAATATCATGTATGAAAATGGAGAAGCTAAAATTAACAAAAGTCATTCTAAGTTCTTGCCACATTAGGGAGAAGAGTACTTGGATTTTCCTATTATTACAAGCAGAAAACCTGGGCTAGTCAGTAGCATATTAATGTTGTTAAAAGCTAGATGTTAAGAACAAAACCTGCATGTGTAAAGATTGTTCTCCATCATGCTGAAAGCTGTCACATTGCAGAGATTCCTAACCATAGGCAGTCTACAGAAGAACTTGAATCAGTATATAAACTTAACTTACATTTAGACAAAAATTTAGGTCTACGTACAAATGGGCCTTTTCTCAGAGAGAGAGAGTTCATAGTTTCTGTTAGATTCTGGAAAGGGTCTGTGACCCAAAAGAGATTAGGAACTATCTAGTTCATTGATTTTTAGACTGTAAGTTTATTTACTAATCAGAATCAGGGACATAAAAAAGGGGCAAGGAAGACCTTCATGGATTAAATGAATAAGAAACCAGCTATCTACTGGGTGTCTCCTCTCTGCAAGGCACTTATGAAAAACGAAGCCTAATTAGCAAAGAGATGAAAATCCGAGGAAGTTCTCACATTCACCAGGGAGAGAAGCAAAAACTTCTGTGAGGGATGTCAAGGGTACTCCTGGAGAAGAATCAATAGGGACAGATCTGTGGAATCTAGGTCAGAGACGGGTTCGTGGAACTATAAGACAACACTATGAAAAAAAATCACCAATTTAAGAAAGTATTAATGGCCATTAGGAGAGAAATGAGAAAAACATGGTCAATGTGGCAATGATAAAAAGCACTTTATAAGGAATAGAGAAAATATAATCAACATGAAACTGATGACATTTCTGAGACTTGGATAAAAAGAGATGAATAGAAGTAATCAGATAAAAAGTGGTTTTGAGAAATAAGGAGTTCTGAGCATACTCAATGTGGATTAGAGAAGACCCCAAAGGGGAAGAGTTAAGACCTTTTGGGAGACTGCCATGGACTCCCAAGTCCCCAAAGGAAAACAGTACAAAAGAACTCTATTAGTAGAGTAGGAGGATATAGCTGCACAGCGTAGGAGGGAAAAAGCAGCATCCCATTCAGAATTGTTCTTAACCATTTTATAAGTAAGTTATCTTCTCTAGGCTATCACACACTGCTATCTTGATAAGCCTTCTTTCTTAATTCAAAAAAAAAAACTTTCACGACACAGTTATAATCTCCAGCTTTACATCCGGACAATTTCGTTGTACCAATGATACAACCAAAGTTCTGAAGTGCCTACTAGGTAACAACACATTCCAGGAGGCACTTGGCTCATGTTATCTCATTGATTCCTCACAACTACCCTGAAAAATACACGCTGTTATCCTCACCTCAGAGGCAAGGGAGCGGGGACTCAGAGAGGTAAAATAACTTGCCAGGATCTCACAAGCAGAGTGGCAGAACAAAAATCAGACACAAAATCGGACTGACTCTAAAATTCTCACTTTCAAAGGCAAATTTTATTATCAGCTGCTTACATCCTCCTAGGTAGACCTTCAAGGTGATTTTTATCTTTAAGTTAAAATTCAGTCATGTTCTATTTATGCCAAAAGAAAGAAAACTTTTAAAGGATCTAAGAATAAATACCAACTCTGGAAATCATTCAAATGTAAGATCATTCTGGTTTGTCTTATTACCTCCATCTTGCTTCCCCTCACCAAAAAACTAACCAAAAAAACCACTCTAAATTTTAAGT
Source organism: Aethalodelphis obliquidens (assembly GCF_003676395.1). NCBI lineage: Eukaryota > Metazoa > Chordata > Mammalia > Artiodactyla > Delphinidae > Aethalodelphis > Aethalodelphis obliquidens. The sequence goes on along the minus strand of NW_020837952.1, from coordinate 44,022,211 downwards.
TTTAATGACACATTATTTACAGGCATTACAGGGCACATGTATAATTATCTAAAATTAAGAATTTATATTTGTTTTCACTGAAAGCTCTTTTAACTACAAACATATACTAAATTGTAATGAGAAGAAAATCACAAACTATTCCAATTCTTTTCCCAGAGTAGTACAAATACGAAGAACCCACCAATCCTAAGATATTTTTGATTCTTACAAATATGCAGTATAAATGAAAGCTTAATATTAGTCTTTTCAGAACTAGAAAGTGAAAATATAGTATTCCTGTTATTAAATTTGATGCTTAAAAAAACAGTAAAATAGAAAATTTTTGTGATAATTTTAGTTTTTTTCTAACTATTGTAATCTTATTATATTAGTCTCATTAACTTAAATATATATTTTCCCAAGAAAACCACTTACTTGAATTGCAGGCAGCATGGTCATCTATGCTGAAATGATACTGCTGCTATGAAAATAAAACAAAACATTAATATGCAGACAATGGTAGCTTTCCTACTCCCCCAAACCCTCAAATTACAAGGAATCTGCTTTATTCTCCTATCTGACTGAAAGCCTAATACTTTTCTATTTGGAATAATTTGACCATAGGAGAAGGCAATCATACTCCTCGTTTCTTACTTCATAAAAGTACTCCTCATTTGAAAGAGGAAAATCTGAAACACACTTTAATATGTAGTTTCTGGCACTAATATCAAAGTAATTCTTGAAGCATCTGACTAGTAAAATAAAACTAACAATAAAACTTAGCTTACCTTAAAACTGCCCCAGAATTTTCCCCTGTAAACACACTGTAAATATAATGTAAATACAAATATCACAACAACTGATACTGAAAGTCAAGTATCTCTCATCTGATCTTTACAAAGAGATAAGTTCATCCGAACTTTGTATAAATTCTCAAGTTTAACCATAAGCTTCTTCCACCAGGTGACAAGGTAATAAAGAAAAATATCAATTTTAACTATGAAGCAATACTCAATGCCTTTCCTTAATAATTTTCCATAAGTTATTTTCTCCATGAGGTGCTAAAGACCAAAAAAAAAAAGCAATTTGAACTCTAAAGGACTATTGAAACATACAAGAAAAAAAACCACAACTTTAAGTTAGATTAATACAATTCTTTAATGTATTTTCAGAAAGAAAGTGAAGAGTTTGAAAACACTCAGAATAACAGACTATATAAAAGGATTTTAGACTGCTTATAGCAGCATAACATAGTAGTCTATTTTTTATTGTAAGCCACCATTAAAATATTCTAAGAAAAATAAAATATTCTAAGAAAAAATAGAAAATGGCTTATAAGGCTATCAATTTCCAAGGAAAAGTTACTTTCTCCCCTAAGTTATACCAAACATACCTCAGATGTGTAGATGTGCCAACTACACATCCCACTTTCCTCTCAGGAACATTTCTTCCAGTACCAAAGCTGAACTGGAGCTAAACCTAACTGAAAAGTCTGATGTTACACATCACATTGTCTTTGCAAGAAGGCAAAGGACAGCAGAATGTCCTTGATGTCATTTTTCCTTCTCTCTACCCTAGCAAAAGGCCAAAGTACAATTGGGCATTACTAATGAGTTTGTTATGCTTCCCACGAGCTAACTCAGTGGGGAATACGTTTTCCTTTAGCATAAATAATCCTTTGTCCCCAACAAAGATCCACAGTAAGAAGCTTCCGAGACCATTTTTTAAAAAATACAGCAAAGAAGCTGCTCCCATTAAAATAAGGAGTCCCACATAATCAGACAAGAGCTTGAACAGCTGGAACTGCCAACCCCAAACAAAAGAAGGCCTGAATTATAAGGCATGTGCAAATCAAGAACAGTGACACAGTCACAAAGAAGCTGTCACAAGAGTGTTTAGTAGTTGCAGTTTTTATGGAAAATCCAAAATTAGTTTTATGAAAGAAATGAAGAATTTGTGCACAACCTTCAATCACTGAACTTTAGCAGAGTCTAATATATATATATATATATATATATATATATATATATATATCTTCCCCCACATCATTCTTATGAAATAGAAAGAACTACTTTAAAGATAACAAAATTAACCATCTGGATTACCTTTAAAAAGAAGTTATTTAATAAATGGTACTCAGATAAGTTATAATATATCTTCATATGTGAAAAACTATCAGGTACACAAAGATATGCTTTTATTGGAAAACTTTTATAAACTGATGAGATTGTATCAGTGAATCATCATTAACTCCTGAGTATTTACTGTGTTTCAGATCCTAAGAGCCAGTTATTAATACCTTCTAGTCATTCACTATTCTCTTTCCAAATCATTTTTGTCTTATTCTTGTCTACCATTAGCCCAGTCCCCAATCTGCATCACAATCCCAATTCTTGCTTCTTACTCAGTTTATTACCTGCTTTCCTCTTATCTATCTTTCCCTAAAAGTCTCAGTCTCTACATTTTTTTTCCCCACATAAACCAATTATACCGAATCAGCAACTCTTCATTTCTGGATCTGCACCTTGATTAGCAATTTATTGGCTTTTTTTGGTTTCTGTTTTCGTCTGTCTTTTTGGAGAAGACTACTTTAATTCTGTGCCATCGTGAGGAAGTCTCTTCCCTCGGATTTGGGCAAAAAAAAAAAGAGCTCTCAAATGACCAAGTGCAAACTATTCGCTAACCCTGCCTTAACAAGACAAACAGCTTATGCAGAGATCACGAGTGAATACTATACTTAATTTTTTAAATCTGGAGAAAATGTTAGAAGCACAGAGTGCACTTATCCACCTGAAACTTAAACAGAATTTGGGCCTGGCCCACTTAGAAACAGTTTCAGCCATGAGGTCCTCAAGATTATTTACGGTAAGGCTCTTCATACCAGTTTGACTTCAGATCATGATAGGAAAAAAATGCCAGCCCGTGGAGCGGCTCCTTTGTTCCACAGCTGTAGGCTCTGAAACTGAGTATATTTTAATTCCTCACTCACATTATAAAATGTGGTGGGGAGAGCACAAGGTGGTATGTCTCAATCCTGGTACAAATTGGGGGCCGACTTGGAAAAGAATGGCAAAAAAGCAAAGAAATAAAGTAAGTTTCCTCAGAAAAATAGTAACATTAACTGCCACTGCAACACATATACATTCGGCACCAGCCGACAGATTACTGCCAAGACACATGAGCTGCAGGGATGCGGTAAATGGTTACTGCTGAGGAGGGGACGGAGGTGAGATTAGGATGGAATGCACAGAGGCCTTGCAACGGTACCGGTAAGATTTCAGTTCAAGATAAGCAGTGAGAACACAGGTATTATTATACTGGTCTGTATGCCCTTCTGTGTGTCAAAAAAAACATTTCATCATTTTTAATGTTTCATTTAGAAAAATAGTTAAAGAAGATATCCTGATTTGTTCAGGGGAATAAAAAACAACTTTCTCAGCTTTAAAATTCTGAGTTAAATATTTCCTAAGTGCCTAGAAGAAAAAATAGAAATGCTGTATCCATACCAAACATATTTCATATTTTTTAATGTATACTAAAATAAATCACCATAAAGGCACCACCGGGGTAGTAGAAAGTAGCAGACCCATCTGCTAAATGGGGTACCACCACCTCTCGTGTATGCTTGTTGTAAAGATTAAATAAGGTGATACAAATAAAGTACCTGATATATAGCTAGCACTTAACAAATGCCTTGTTATGATGATACTATGATAGGACATAATTATAGTTCATTTAACATAATTCATCAAATTAAAAAGAGGTAAGAAAACAAAGCTAATATGAGAAATCATTAAGTGTAATTTGGAAAGCTTCTTTTACTAACATAAAAATAAATACAGTTGTAAGTGAACATAAAAACTTTAATACCAACATCCATACTCAAATACGAATGTGTAACATAGAAGTCTCTTGCTAGAATAAGGCTTAAGGATTGTGTCACACATAGGCCCTTTGCTCCATTCAGGCTGTCTCCTCACCGTCCACTCTATTGGTTTCACTCATTTCTGTGGCTCTATCACTGTTCAAGCTATACGTTTGTCCAAGCAGTGTCCACTCCTTCATTTATTAAACAATCATTTATTCACACCCTTTATTAAACTGGGCACCGCAGGCAACAGACGCAGTGATGAACATAACAGACGTGATGCTCTCATGGAGCTACTACATTCATTTGTGTATGTAGTGAATACACAAGGTTAAATCATGGTAATTGTTTTGAAAGAAAAAACAGAGAGAGAGACAGCAGGGGCCTACTTTAAGACTTTGATAGAGTGATTTAGAAATGGTTTTGCTGGAGGAAAAACATGAACTTGAAGAATGGTGGCAATTAGCCAGGGAGAGAGACAGGGAAGAGTTCTATGCATAGAGAATAATTTTTGCAAAGACTCTGTACAGAAGGGGAGAGAGTTTGGCGCATTCCGAGAACTGAAAGAAGCCAGTATGGCTGAAGCGTGGAGCATGTGCGGCTTAGGATAGGGTTGGAAAGTCAGGCAGTAGCCCCACCACGTGACGCCATACTGAGGAAAGTAGATTTTATTCTAATTGCAGTGGGAAGTCATGGAAGAGTTTTAACCAAGGGAGAGATATAATGTATTTCATAGTTTAACAGAGCTCCCTGAGGGGGAGAGAGAAACATGGGAGTGAAATACTGATGGGTTTAACAGAGAAAGGGGGAGGAAAACAGAAGGAGAGGTGGGTAGAGATGTGGGGGAAAGAATTAGTGGAAACATTGAGAGAAGGAGAAGCATAGAGGGGTAGAAACAGTGAGAGCAAAGGAAACTGAGCACACAGAAAGTGAGTTGGAGAGCAGCCCGGAAGGGGAAAAGGAGGGGATCCACTGCAGCAGTTCAGTGACCAGTGATGGTGCCTGGGCAGGGATGCTGACAAAGTATCCACCGGAGAAAAGTGGATGGGTCTGACATCTATTTTGGAGTTAGAATCAAGACTTGATAATGGTTAGAGATGGAGGGTGAAGGCGAGGGAGGTAAGGGCAGAGTGAAGCGTCAGGAACAACTCTTGGGTTTCTGGCTTAAGCAGCTGAGCAAATGGATAGTTGCAGCGTTTGCGGCGATGAAGATGATGGGAGTCTGAACAGACTGAAGCGGGGAACCCAGCAGAGACAGGGCAAAAGTGCTATGTTTTGGTCATGTCTAATTTGAGAAGGCTTCAAAGACATTCAAGTGGAAATGTCAGGTTGGCAGTTGGAAATACTAATCTAGAGCTAAGAAGAAAGTTCAGGAGGAGATAGAAATTGCCAGCAATCCTTGGGGGATAAAACCACTGGAAAGAATGAGATCATGCGAGAAAGAAATGGAGAAAGCAGTGACAAGGATCTAGGAACAAGTCCTGGAAAAAACCAACATTTAGACATGAGAGAAAGAGTCAGCAAAGAGATAGAGTCCTTACCTCGACTAATCCAGGTTTACAACTCTTCTGATTTACCTCCTCCCAGGAGCCCTTCCTGATTGGCCTGAATTAATTCTGCCTATATCTGTAGCTCTTGAATTCACATAGCATTTCTCCCAACTACCTGTCCTTACAGTGCTTTATACTATTTTTTCGTTGTTTCTGTACATTGCTTGACCAAGTATATTTTAAGTTCCTGGATTGCTGTCGGAAGTCGTGTTGAGAGAAGTATTCAAGCTGAAAGTTTAGGAAACACTTCTGGTGGGAGATATGTGAACATCTCTAGGAAAAAACGGTAGGTGAAATGTGACAGCAAAGCTTGGAAATAGCCATACAGCAGACACATGTCTGACAGGAGACTTTTTTTGGGTATTATTTATTATTTTTCACTTTTATTTATTATGTGGCCCAATAAATAATTTTGCCTCTCACCAAACATGTCCAAGGTGAAATATGTGAAGTGGTTACTAGTCAAGGTACCAGCAGGTTAAGTGAGCTGCCTGATATACCAGAGGAATCACTATGAAAAAAATGACTAAAACTGGTGTATTTGGCAGAGGGTCCAAACGAACGGGACAGAACAGCTGTGCCAGTGCACAAGGACTCCGGGAGCAATGTGCTACTCAGGAATTCATGGGGTTGCCCTACTGGACGGGCACATTTTTATTACGGCTTTAAATAAATTCCATTGTGGTAGACCACATAATGGTCCCCAAAGATGTCTATGTACTAAACCCCAAAACCTGTGAATATACTGCCTTCGTGGGCAAAATGGATCTTGGCGATTGAGTAAATTAAGGGCCTAAGGAGATGGGAGATTATCCTGGTGAGCCCAATGTAACCACCAGAGTCCTTATAAGAGGGATGCAGAAAGGTCACAGCCAGAGAAGGGGATGTGCCAAGAGAAGTAGAGAGAGAGAAAGAGATGTCATGACACAAGAGGCAGAGAAAGAGAGAGGCTGGAGCTGTTACGCTGCCGGCTTGGAGAGGAAGCAGCCAGGAAACGCAGGTGCCTGCTACAGGCTGGAAAAGGGGAAGAAAAGAGCTACCCCCCCACCCCCAACCCTTAAAATGGATGCAGCCCTACTAACGTCTTTTTCTTTTTTTTAGCTCATTTCAGAATTTTGACCTCCCAACTGTAAAATACATTTATGTTGTTTTAAACGACCAAGTTTGTGGTTATTTGTTCTAGCAGTAATAGGAAACTAATACACATCTTAAGCGAAGAAAGGAAGATATTCCCAAAGGGTCAAGACATTTGACCTAGAGGAAGCGATACGTATCCAAACATGGTTAGAAGACATAGCAAGGCCAATGCATTGAAGCAACAAGTAAAGGGCACCAGCTGTATATAGTACACTTAAAAAAAAAAAAGATGCAAAATTTACAGGTAAAAGCCATTGTGAGTGCTGTGTGTGTGCTATCGTCATCAACAATGGCCCTGCCTTTGTACATCTGAGATCATTCATTTAAATATTTACAAAGGCTCCTAGCGTTTACTGTCTCAGGGAACAGCACCCACACTCACCAAGTTCCCGGTCATGCGGACTCCTTCCTCTCTCACAGCTCCGCCCCAGGCTCCAACCCTACCTCAGCCAGAACAATCAGTGGCCATATCTCGTTGTTTCTACCTTTACATTTTCTCTTCAATACCCAAGGCCACTCCTTTAGTTCAAGCCACCACCATCCTTTTCCAGGTTTACTGAAACAGCCTCCAACCAGTCGCCCTCTCTCTACCCTTTCATGCCTCCAACCTGTTCCTGTACTGCAGCCAGAGTGAGCCTTCACAAACTCCCATCTCAGGACGTTACTACTTCCCTGCTTAAAACCCTTAATGGGGGCTTCCCTGGTGGCGCAGTGGTTAAGAATCCACCTGCCAATGCAGGGAACACAGGTTCAAGCCCTGGTCCGGGAAGATCCCACATGCCACGGAGCAACTAAGCCCGTGTGCCACAACTGCTGAGCCTGCACTCTAGAGGCTGTGAGCCACAACTACTGAAGCCCGCGTGCCTAGAGCCCGTGCTCCACAACAAGAGAAACCACCACAATGAGAAGCCCACGCACCCCAAAGAAGAGTAGCCCTGCTCATCGCAACTAGAGAAAGCCTGCGTACAGCAACGAAGACCCAACGCAGCCAGAAATAATAAACAAATAAAAACCCTTAATGGCTCTCCACTGCCTTCAGGATAAAGCCTAAAGTCCTTAAGGAAGCCATCAAAGCCTTATAGGATCCCCTCGGCCACCTCTGACCCTTACACTCCAGCCATGTTGAACTTCTTTTGGCCCGTGGAGCACGCTGCTCTCTCATCTCTGTGACCCATCTACATGGAACGCTCTCCTTCCTCCCCTCTTTCAGACTCACTCCTACCTACCCTTCAGATTCAACTGCTCTAAAAAGCCTCCGTGAACCTCCTCCCCTGTTTAAGTTGAATAGCAATATAGGCTTCTATTTTGCTGTACTCTATACTTAAAAAAAAATAAGATTCGTAAGGGGGTAACCTTCTCCATCTCTTCCACTTGTATGTAGAACTCAGTGCTAAATTTAGCCCTGGAATTATTCCTAAACAGTAAGTGTTGTATTTATTACTAAAGGAAATATGAAACAATAATGAAATAAATCTGTGGTATATTCCTTTAAGGTAAAGGTAGCTTCCAAAGCAGATGAAGATTTTTAAGAGGAAGAAATAAGATTCTTACTACGTAATAAAACATCACATGTTATCTGCAAAATATAAAGGCTCTTCATTTGTTGGGAGTCTTTACTTTTTTATTTGAAAATATCCTTTTGCAATGTTTGGCAGAGATCCCACCTGAAGAATTTAATTTTGTATTAGATAGAATTATTAGTTTGTCATAAAATTTTGTGGGATACAAAATTTTTTTTAAAAACTTAAAATCCATTTGCCTTTATATATGATAGACTAAAAGACTCTGGAAAACATACATATACAGTAACAAAGAAATGTAAAAACAACATTAAAAAAAGAATAAGAGCTGTATGTACTGATATGAAAAGATGTCTATTATATGTCATGCAACCAAAAGCAATCTGCAGTACAGTATTTAAGTATGTTACCGGGATCACAGTGTTTTCTAAACTGTGTGTGTGTGTGTGAAAAAGAAAAACTCTTGAACAAAGTTAAATAATTTTTTTCAAGAGCCAATTTTTTTGTGTGTCTGTGTGGTACGCGGGCCTCTCACTGTTGTGGCCTCTCCCGTTGTGGAGCACAGACTCCGGACACGCAGGCTCAGCGGCCATGGCTCATGGACCCAGCCGCTCCGCGGCATGTGGGATCTTCCCGGACTGGGGCACGAACCCGTGTCCCCTGCATCGGCAGGCGGACTCTCAACCACTGCGCCACCAGGGAAGCCCCAAGAGCCAATTTTATTTTGGGGATCAAAAATATTAACAAGTCATCCATCAAGGGAAAACACAAGTCATAATGTTTAAAATTCCATATAAAGTGAGTCCTTCACCATAGCTTATACTTTCTTACAAAAAAGTTTATGTTTTGTGAGAGTAGGCAGAAGTCTCTATCAGCACTTCAGCAATATCTAACATATGACTGATGGTTTTAATACTGTAAATCCCCATGACACTTTCAGCAGCAAAAACAAAACTGCATTTAATGTCTCTGCTACATTTCATACATTCTAGGTCTTTGTACATTAGTAATTCACTTATGAAATACATGGCAACATTCTGTTAAAACCACCTACTCTGTAATAACGTAATAACATGATACAACTTTATGAGTTTTTAGAAGGAGAAACACTAAAGAGATACAATTATAATTATTGCCTGCATCTTATAAACATTACTTCTTAGGCATTTCTCTATGGCAGTTACATTTCAACTAAAAGAGGGAAATTCAAAATGAGACAACAGACTGACAGACTCAAGTTTCCTAGTCTCTCAAATTCTATGTACACTGCATGGTTCATTAAGGATGTAAAGGTATATCTGATATCAAAGTATAGGAAGCAACGAATAATAGGAAGAAAGTAAAACACACATACATAGACATACATACACAGCCATGTTACTGTAAGAAAGCAAAACATAACAATACACATTAATCTTAATCCCTTACTTTCCTCATCAAGAGCCAGATTGAAAAAACTTATTGAAATAACTGCACTTTCATTCTTATCTCCAAACTTAAATTGAGATTGACAGGAAAGAAAAAAAAGAGTGCTCTTAGTAAAAAGTACAGTAAATGAGCAAAAACTAAATGGGAAAATATAAATTAGGAAACATTACTTCTGAACTGACCAATCATCCAAACATCACTGGACTCATTTAGTTTTTTAGTATATTAGCAGGTATACTGTTGACATTATTGCCTTATCACACACTTTGATTTACCATCACAAGTTACTTCTCACTATTTTTTAATGAAGTATTCAAAATAAACTGATACCCACAGCAGAAATGAACCTGGGCCATACAAACAACTCTGCAGAGAAGTTGCTTATAGCTGGGAATATAAATGCAAGAGTAGTGTGATTAAAAAAAAAAAAGAGGCTGGACACTGGAGACAGTCTAGACTGAATTCTGGGTGGACCTTAGTAGCTTAATTCCTTTCTCTGAGCTTCAGTTTAATCTATGACATGGAGAAAACACCAAGGAGACTGCAGGATTATTAAGAGGTTTAACAATAACATAAGTAAAGCACCTAGAACAGTACCTGACACATTCTAGGTAATAATGCGTTATAAGCAGTAGTGAGTGTTTAGTATGTGCCAGAAATAATTTTAAGTGCTTTACATGGACTAACTTAATCAACGAATGACAGCTACCATGACCTCTGGCACTGCCTTCACCTTCTGCTCCTCTCTGCCTGCCCTTTGGGGATAGCTTGAAACTTTTAATCCAAATTAAACAGCATAGAAATAATACAAGCTATGTGTCAGGCACTGTACTATGGATTATTTCACTTGATCTTCACAACAACCTTCACATCAATAAGGTAGGAACTATTTATTATTAACCTTCTTTTGCACAGTATGAAACTTAGACTTAGAAAGATTAAGTAACTTGCCTAAGGTCACACACATAGTAAAGTGTGATTTCAGAGCCCCCATGTTTAGAAACTCTGCTACATTAAAAGAAATATTACTTATAATTCATTAATATAAAAATAGCAGAGACACCCACTATTCAAAATCTGTGGGTTTTTAATGAGCTTTTGAAAGAGATGAGTCAGACAGGCAACATGTATCAGGATTCTACACCAGACGACTATCACCAGTTTCCACTTTTTCATTCAAATCCATTCCAATCTCCTCCCAAAGGGAATCTGAGGTGGTGAGAATTCCAATTCCTAATTATTTAAGTCCCAAGTGAGGTAATCAGACAGCAGTTCACAAACTGCTTATCTTCTGAGAGAGGAGGTAAGAGCACTCTCCACACAAACGAAGCAAAACCCAAACTCTGACCTAGACAGGGCCTGCAAAAAAAAAAAAAATCTCTTCACTTAATAACGACTCAACTTCACCAGACGTACCACAAAGCACTCTAAATCCATAAGACTCAATCCCGTGGTTCGAAAAGTTAGGAACCAGGAATGACTGCATGGTCAAGCACTCCCTCCAAAACTTTCCTCCGACTTCCAAGGCAATCTACAAACCTCCCCGTAACGCAGCCTTTCAAACCGAGACGTGTGGGTGGGGAAAGCATCGAACAGAGCCTCCAGTTATTGGGCGACATGGGCCTTGCAACGACTGGAGGGAACAAATAGGGAAGAAACTGTAAACTCTGCCAGAGTGCAAAATGACTGTGTGTCATTCTCCTTCCAACGTCAGTGACTTCATCACTTCTTGCTGAGGGAGGCACTAAGGAATCAAGCGACCCTATATGTGCTAGGTGCTTGGAAATGAAGGTGCCCCTGGAGAGCCTAAACTAGCTTCAGGCTCTCATCCCTCCTTGGAGTCTAAAGCAGAGCGGCAGCGGGTCGCTACCTCTCCCCTAACCTAGCACACCCACACCTGCCGTCCCCCGCCCCAGCACACCTGTGGCCCCTCGCACCGCACCCGGGTGGGCATGGGAAGGCAGGCATAACTTCACCTTGACGGCCCCGGGGACCAATCAGAGCACAGGACTCCCGCAGCGGGCCAATCGGACAGCGTCTTGGATCCCGCAGCTAGGGGCCCCAACCGAACCACCGCTTCCCCTGCGCGGAGCGCTGGGGGCTCCTCGAGCGCAAGCCGAGGCGCGGCAGCCCCGAGAAGGCAAGTAAGAGTTCGCGAGGAAAGAGAAGGCAAACAGAAGTACTCACCCGCCCAGGCGCAGGAGGGTCACTGCTCCCTGTGGGGCGACATTTCGCTCAATCTGTGCCTGGCCGGCACGCCCCTACCCAACCGCCGCCGCAGCCGCCGCCTCTGCCTCGAGCTTCGCAGCGGTTCGCCGCCGCCTGTTTCGAAGGAACCAATCAGAAGGCGGAGAGGGGGCTTGGCTGGAGGCCCCGCCCCCAAGCCGCCGGGAAGCAGGAGACCCGCGGGCCTCTGAGTCGAGGGCCGCCTCGCCTTCCTCCGCCTGGCGTCTCACAGCTCTGGGGGGCTAAGCTCCTCTTCTCACAGAAAATGGCTTGGTCACAGAGTACCTCCTCTCATCTGGCCCCTCAGCGACAGCAACAAACCCTTTTTGTCCCGATTAGCAGGAGAGGTGAATCAACTTCTCCAAGCATCCCGGAATAGTGCGCGGGAGTTGCTCTGAGTTTTATCCTGTTCTGTTAAGAGCCCCTCCCAATTCTAAATGCACCCGCGATCTGGCTGTACTGAGGGCGCTAGGTTTCCGGATACAAACTGTCACCCTGCAGGAATGGGAGTCCCGTGAGGGGTGTGGGGAGAGGGATGGAGAGAAATCCTGTAGCTGCAGGCCACAACTGAAAGCGGAAAGAGGATGTTGGCTTTTCCTTGAGGAAACACCGGAGCAGGGTCTGGGGGAGGGGAGGAGAAGGAGTAACCTCAACGCAATGAGAGCTGCGTACTAGCTCCCAGAGTTGAAGTACGGAGACTGGTCTTGAATGTAGCAAGAGGTAGGTCCGTGATCACTAATTGTGGCTTATTATAGTGGCAAAATCGGTGCCGAAAGCCTGGAAGGCCAGGCCTTTCCCCTCTTCTTAGTTTTATTTTGTCACATCATGTTGCCTTTCTGGGCCTCAGTTTCCCATCTGTAAAGAGTGGAATTGCCTGGAATGATGTTCCCCAGCATTTATTCCTTCATTCACCTATCAAAAGCAATGAGGAGGTACTGTTGCTTGCTGAAGAGACAAAAGTGAAAACGACAGCCCCTGCCTTCAAGTGCCCAGCAGCGTGGTAATGACTCAGTGGAAACCAGTGGACGTCTGCAAAAAGAGGGAACACCTAACAATCTTGTAGGGTGATGGTCAGAGGTTTGAAAGGGCTTGAATTTTGAAGGACGAATAAGAATTGCCAAGAGAGAGGATAATTTGGAGTAAGGAGTGCTTTCTAGGCAGAGAGAAAAACAAGCTTCCAGGGATGTGAGAGCAGTTGTTCTGGGAATAGTAGTTCTGAATGATTAAAGTTTGGGGATTCGGAGGTAGATCAGGCTGGAGGAGTAGGCACAGATGAAAACCCTCATAGGTACTAAGGAATTTAGATCCTTTCTTGCAGGCAATTGTGATTGATTTGTGTTTCAGGAAAAGAAAAAAAATTCATTTTTGAGGATTTTTGAAGAAAGGAGTAAGACTGGCAGCAATTCTAAAAATTAAAAGATGATAATTACATAAACTAGCTCAGAAGGGAGGGTGAGAAAGAGGTGTCTGGAGATATTCAAGAGGCTGATTTATCTGGACTTGGTATCATGTGACAGCGATGCTGCTCTAAGGAGCACAGGGAAAACAACTGTGGGGGAAGAATAATGCATTTTGGTGTGGGGTTGTGTTCACTTTGAAATGTGAGAGGAACGTGCAGGTTGAGGTGTTCAGAAGATGGTTGGAAAGTTAGGTCTGAAGCTGGTTAAATTAGTCTGTGAAAGAGATAACAGATTTGAGAAGTCAATTCAACAAATACTGTTAAACACTTTCTCTGCACCAGACTCCATCCTAAGCACTGGGGTCCTGCTCTCACAGAGCTTACCTTCTGGGTTAAGCAGGTGAAGATGGTCATCCAAAAGTTGACATTTAAGTGGTCATTGAACCTGATGCCCAAGAGTGGTTGCTCCATTTTTTACTGATGTCTATCCCAGAACCCTTTGCTGCCCATGACTGCTATAGATTCATTTTCACAGGACCTGTTGTTCAAATCAACCGATGTTTTATAGTGTTTCTATTTAAAACTAAAGGGCAGGACTTCCCTGGTGGTGCAGTGGTTAAGAATCCGCCTGCCAATGCAGGGGACATGGGTTCAAGCCCTGGTCCCGGAAGATCCCACATACCGTGGCGCTACTAAGCCCGCGTGCCACAACTACTGAGCCCGCACACCTAGAGCCTGTGCTCTGCAACAAGAGAAACCACCACAATGAGAAGCTCATGCACCGCAATGAAGAGTAGCCCCCACTCGCCACAACTAGAGAAAGCCCGCATAGCAACAAAGACCCAATGCAGCCAAAAATTATTAAAAAAAAAAAAAAAAAAAGGAAACAAAAACTAAAGGGCAATTTTCCATACCATTTCATTTAGCCAAATTTCAAGTGGAGTTCTGGTTTTAAATTGGATTTGTTGAGCCCTAATATCAAAATATGTACACTTCTCTACAGAACCTTAAGAATAAGTAAATTGTGTCACATGGATCTTGTTTGATGAGCCAGTAGTTAACATGTCTTTTATTTTTTCTTACATACATACTATGTAACTAAACATTTGAATACCACTTATTAAAAATGGAAACTATGCTATTTGAAGTATGTACACATTCTCATTCAAATACACACACACACCACTTAATATTTCTCTAAGACATTTGGCGAAAGTTTGGCAGCAGGGTATCTTTATGGTTGCTTTCTTTTTATTTTCATTGTCTGTTCGGTTTGTCTTGGTAACTCCTCTAAAAGATACAGGACACTGTGATGGAAAGTGAATCCGAAGTCAGGAAATCTGTGCAAATCGCTTCTCTAAGCCCATCTTCCTCACATTCAAGTTCCACATTTAACTTCCTGGTTAAATGTGGGGATTGGGTAAAGAGTTCCCTTCTAGATTCTTTTGATTCTTGTTGCTTTTCCCTTTCGTGTGAAAAAGAGAAAAGTTCCCCTTGTTGCTCCCTCAACCTCACTTTTACATGAATTCCCAGTTAGTACCCTGCCCCCTAAGCACACTCACCATCTTACCTACCTTGATTTTAACACTGCAATTAGTAATTGAGGGTTTCACCTAATGAGCTGCAATCTACTTTCATGTGTACATTTTCTAATTGGTGGTTAGGTTAATAGCAATGTTTTAGATGGTCTCACTTGAAATTGACATGGCTGTAACATGCAAGGCAAGACTCACCAGTTTGCTTCCATCGGATAATAAAGTATTTTCGTTCTGACTTTCCCGAGATTGTGATTATGTGCCCGCTTTAAGAAAGCACCATGCGTGGAGATCTAAAATTTTCAAGTTATTACATTAGGGATATTGGTTCATCTGACTAAACATCTCTACCAAATACAGAAGAGTCTCTTATATAACCTTTGAATATTGAAATATGATTTTTTTCCCCACAGCTCTTCAAGAATTCTCTATTGCTTGAAGTTTACTGTAGTTGTTGGAGAATTTTTTTTCTTTTTATTGGTTTATTAGTTGTTTTGTTCTGCATTTTGTAGTTTCTGCTGTTGTTTTTAATGCTTTGACATTATTGACTGTCAGTCTAGAGATTGTGCCTTGTATGAACTGCTGTATGAAATTTTGGGACAATAGAGACCTTGATTCATTCACAAACTACTCATTCAGCAGATGAGCTGAGAGCCAACTACATTAAAAACAAGACTAAGTTCTATTATAAAGGAATGTTATTGATTTACATTAACAAATATCTGTAAGTAATTCAATGATATAAAATTGTATGATAACAACAGTTGTGATCAATACTAAAATATCTATATAGTGAGTTGAATAGTGTTCCCTCCAAATTTCATGTCCACCTGGAACCTCAGAATGTGCCCTTATTTGGAAATAAGATATTTGCAGATGATTCCCTCTTCAGGTTTGTTAATTTGCTAGTATGGCTCACAGAACTCAGGAAAGCAGTTCACCTACCATTACCAGTTTATTATAATGGTTACATCTCAGGAACAATCAAATGGAAGAGACATAGGGCATAGAGAGGGGGGCATGGAGCTTCCATGCTCTGGCACACCACCCTCCTAGTACCTCAATGTGTTCACGAACCCAGAAGCTCTCCAAATCTCATCATTTAGGGTTTTTTTTTTATATTGTAAGTTCCATTACATAGACATGAATGATTAAATCATCGGCCGTTGCTAATTGACCTCCATCTCTGGGTTCCTCTCCCCTCTCTGGAGGTTGAGGAATGGGACTGAGAGTTCTAACCCTCTAATCACATGGTTGGTTCCTCTGGCAGCCATGCCCCATCCTGAAGCATCTAGGGGCCCACCAGTAGTCACTTTTTTTTTTTTCTGGCCGCGCTAAGTGGCATGAGGTATCTTAGTTCCCCAACCAGGGATCAAACCCATGCCCCCTGCAGTGGAAACGCAGAGCCCTAACCACTGGACCACCAGGGAATTCCCAAGAGTCACCTTATTAGCATAAACTCAGGTGGGGTTGAAAGGGTCTTGTTATGAATAATGAAAGATGCTCCTATTGCTCAGGAAATGCCAAGTGTTTTAGAAGCTCTCTGTCAGAAACTGGGGACAAAGACCAAATATATATTTCTCATTATATCACAATTCATTTTCCACATAAGAAGCATTATTACTTGCTATTACAAGGTCTTAACCACTTGCATAAATCCAGACCTAGAGGATTAACTCCTAGCTCTGTCTACAGTGCCCCCTTAGTTCCCACTCATTTCCCACCACCTTCCCCACAGATGCCTTATGATCTGGAAACCCCAAAATACACTCAATTCCCCAATCTGGACCTACTCCCTCAGGCATTCAGAAATTTACTTCTCTGTCTTAAATGTCCTTTCCTTACCCCCCTCTTCCCTGGTGGGTCTGCAATTTCCCATTTGCTCTTCATTCATCAGCTAAATCCCTTTAGTTGGTGGGTACTGAGATCTTCATTTTGCAGTGGTGAAACTGTGGCTTACAACGGTACTGTGCACCCTCCCTCTTTGGCCCAGGTTACTTGTGGTCTTTTAACATCTGCACAACTCCCTTTTCTCCCTTCTTTTGCTCCTGCCACCCCTTTCACCTTGAATCCCCTCCCTTCCTACCCTGACCCATGGAGTCCTGACTATCCTTCCAAGCCCAGGGGAAATGCCACCTCCTCCTTGAGGTTTTCCCAGGTGAGCCCACAGCACTTTGCTCTGTGTAAGCCCCTCCAGGCAGTTACTGCGTTTTAATCATCTTTGTATCTCCTATGGAGATTAGCAACAATATCTTACCTAGTGGGGACTCAAGTCTTTTTTTGTTGTAGCAAATGGAATCCAACTAATGTTAGCCCCAACTCACTCCATTTTCTACTGACTAGCCATTTTTAGGACTTCAGGGTTGCCCTAATATTTTAATATGAAAACCTCTTTGCTTGCTAAGCAAGCTCCGTTTTGGCTGATTTCAGGAGAAAGGGACATATAAGCCCATTACTTATAGGTGTTTTATTGTATTCACCAAAGGAAAATGGGGAGAAGAATGCAACAGTATAACAATGAAGGAAGGAAATGAACTAATTCCTGCCTTGGGGGAAGTATACAACAGCTGTGCACCCTGCTGAAGGAGTGTTTTCCAAAAACAAAACAAACAAACAAAAAATGATTAATTATATGCATTAAAGCCAATAGTGAGCACTTTTAAGAGACTAAATGGAATGTCCCATCACTGGAGTTATCTGCATACTCTGAATTTGTAAATGCTGCCTCAAGACCCTAAGTAAGGAAAGAGATTGCTTGAGGGAATGTTTCATGTGACAATAATTAACTTTTCTGTATGCTATTCTCTTTGAACTTCAAAGAATATGAAATGATCAGGGGGTATGGAAAATGAATGAATATTCACCAGGGCTTCCAGGGATGAGAAAAGCACAATTTATGTCCTAAGAGTTTGCCTTTTTGGAAATTACCCCCTCAGATTCGGTAGGATGCTATTCATCATTTAAAGAAATAAGTTGTATATTTTTCAAATTTTGTTCCCAAAGAAAAGCCTGTTGCCATTATGTTCAGTTTATTGCCCAAATTGAACACAGCCTTTTAATAAAATATATGCAGTAAGGTAAGATGAAGAGCAAAATGAGATTTTCCCTATTTCAACAGATAGACTTGAAGTAATGATTAATTTAATTAGGCAAACAGGGCATACCAATTTGAGTGAAAGATTCCCTGAAGCCTTGTAGAATACAAGTAGAGAAAGTATTTCAACCTAGCCCCACATTTACAATTGTGGAGGTTATATAACTACCACATAAATATTGATGAGAATTCTTGCATAAAACCAGGTACAAATGAAATAAAGGAAAGTTATATATAGGATTTATATTATGAGGAAAATGAAGAGCTAGACCCTGCCCCTGCAATGCCCATCACTGCACATCCCAGATTTCACAGAGAAGCGGGGTAAACTTGTGGTCATTCACTCTCCATGACATAAGCATCTCTGCGTGGTGATGGTTGAATGTCCGCAACTCAGTCAGGCGACCCAGAAGACAGGCAAAATGTTGAGGATTTTCAGGCTGATGAATCTTACACAACTTTTGTAGCACATCAAGCAGTGGTTCCTGAAGCTTCTCTACTGCCTCTCTGTCCTTTATGTATTGTCTGTCTGTTTAGAAGTTTAAAATAAAATGACAAAAAAAGTGGAAAAGTAATAATTTGGCATAATTACAGTAATGTTAACGTTTTTGAAGTGTAAGTTATAAATGTACACTTAAAATGTAGAAATTAAGTATTCAAATTGATGAATTTTTACACACATGTTATTTAGACTCATGTAATCACAACTAGATCAAGCTATAAGACCTTTACTGCCCCCCAGAGGCCTCCCTAAATTCTCCTTCCAATCAATGTGTACCAGAAAGACTCCATACTGAATCTATTCCTTTAGCTCTAACCCTTGTGCTCTGTTGCTTGTGCTTAGTCATGCTGGCTCTGTGCCTTTTGTGAAAGAATGTTGCCTAGAGCCTGAAATATACACGATATCCCAGTCTCAAGGTTCTGACCTTTAAAGGTATAACACTTTTCCATTCATATAGAGATAAAAAGTTGCAGAACAGAGAATAACATTTATCTTGTTGGAGGTTTATAGGAACATTGTGACCGGCACATACGTGGACAGCTGCAAGAACAAAGGATTCCAGCATCAAGAAGTTTGCAGCAACCAGCCATACCCTCTCCCCTTTTAGTAGAAAAGAAGACTGAATTCTAACTCGGGTAAGGTGGTTCTTTGGGACACTAGTCCACCATCTTCTTAGTCTGCTGGCTTTCCAAATAAAGTTGCTATTCCTTGTCCCAACACCTCGTCTCTTGATTTATTGGCCCATCATGCAGGGAGCAGTACGAGGTTGGACTAGGTGATAAACGCACTCAAGGTAAACTCTATGATGGGCATAAGTATCATTTCTGGTGGGTATATTCTGGAATTGCTGGGTTATAGGGTATAAATGTGTGTAACTTTAGTATGTACCGCTAAAAAGTTTTTCTTTTTTAAATTATAATTTCTTATGGTAAAACAAACTAACAACTAGCTTCTGCCTCACTATCATGTATAAAAGTGGTTTAAGGGCTTCCCTGGTGGCGCAGTGGTTGAGAGTCCGCCTGCCGATGCAGGGGACGCGGGTTCGTGCCCCGGTCCGGGAAGATCCCACATGCCGCGGAGCGGCTGGGCCCATGAACCATGGCCGCTGAGCCTGCGCGTCCGGAGCCTGTGCTCCGCAACGGGAGAGGCCACAACAGTGAGAGGTCCGCGAACCGCAAAAAAAAAAAAAAAAAAAAAAAAAAAAAAAAAGTGGTTTAAGGCTATCATTGTAATTAAGCTTTACAAATCATGAACATGGCATCACTTACTCCCAAATAATTAAGCAAAAATATAGACAAATTTTATGTACAAAGGTATTCATTTCAACGTTGTTTAAAACAACAGCAACAACAAATCTGGAAACATCCTGAATATCAAAACATGGTAAAACTGAGTAAATGACTGTACATCATACAATAGAATATGATGTACATATTACAACAAACTTTTACCAATATAATTATTTAATGACATGGGAAAAGTACACTTAAAGACAGTATGTTCTTTATTATGTTAAAAGTATATAATTTATGTCCTTGCTCAAACTTCAACTCCTTAAAAAAGCCTTCCCTGACCACTGATTAAAACAGCATTTTGCTGCCGCTTTCTTTCCTTATACCCACATCTTTATATTTTTTGTAGTATTACCACCTCCTGAAAATTATTTGTATTCATTTCTTTATTTACTGTCTTTCTCACCCTGCTAGAATGTAAGCTCCATGTAGCTGTATCCTGCCTGTTTCTTTGCTGCTATATCCCACAATGTCTAGAAACATGTTTAGTGCATATAAGGTGTTCAGAATGAAATTACTGAATGAGTATGATGTTTAGAAAAAGGCTGAGAACAACTACACTGACATGTTAACAATGGTTCCATTTGACTGGTGGAATTATATGCCATTTTACTTTCTCTTTATGTTTTTTATCCAAGATTTTCTTTAATATTACTACTATACTTGAGGGGAAAACCAACAAATGGCATAAAAATAAAAATGTAACATTGAAATTACCTGGAGAGAGAATAACAATTGCTGTAAGCAGAGCATACTCTTCTTGAGTCATTTTCAATTCTGCAACACTTTTATAAAAGCTAAACATAGGTGTTATATATTCATCAGAGATACCTATGGGGGAAAGGTGAAAAATTGCAGAGGCATAGTAAAATTTTTGAATGACTGAAAAGTGTAAAATTACAAACATTATATATATATATATACACATACATGTTAATATATCCATATGCAGACATTTGATAAACGTCCCAGCCACATTTAAATAATGACTATATATTAAATGTCCCAGCCAAAGGTGAGGCATTGCAAAGAAGATCAGTTAAAATCCTCAAAATATAACCTAATCAGCGATTTGTATGTCTTTGATTTTGGCAGTGCCTTTGTTTTAGTCACTACTGTGTAACAATAAATGATAATGTTCTCGAATTGCCAAAAGAATCTCTGAACTTCACCATGCTCTCGATGGGCTTTAGTTAATCTTTTTAACATTACTATCTATAATCAAGACATAGACAGCATCTTAACCAACAAAAAATTATTGTTCTTCAGTCCAGAAATATAAACTCTACTTAATACATTGGCTAGAATTCTTATCAGAGTTCTGATCTCTCTCTGAAGTACCAAAGCTGTTTATCCATTGCCTAGTAGGCAATGGTACTTGGCCCTTCTCTTCAAACTCAGTGTGTCCAAAATCAAAGACACCATGTATAGAACTAAATTCCCCATCTTCCTCCAAATCCACTCCTTTCCTGATGTTCCCATTTTCAGTGATTGGTATCCTCACCCATCCAATTGTCGCCACCTGACAACCAAGATTCAGCCTTTCTCTAACTCAGTCCAGTGCCTGGATTGAGTCAAGTCCTGTGTATCTGACCAGCTAACTCTCACTTGGTGCTCTCTCCCCTCTTCACTGCATCTGGTTGACCTAGTTTAAGTCTTTCTTTCTTTTCATCTGGATCACTCCAATTGCCTCCTTACTGGTCTTCCTGTCTTCAGTGTTGTCCTCTTTAAACCATTCTAGAATCACCTTTCTAAAATTCAAACCACACTCTGTCTCCCCAATTCTTACAAACCTTCAAAAACTCTCCATGGCTTTTGGCATAAATGTTCTTCCTTTTTACATAGGAAACTCCTGGACCCGTCCCCTGCCTCTCCCACCACCCAATACTCACCCACATGATAGCAATAGGAGTTCACATTTACTGAGTACTCATTATGTACTAGGCACTGTTCTAAGCACTTCTTATGCTAGAACTCATTTAATCTTTCTA
Organism: Aethalodelphis obliquidens; assembly: GCF_003676395.1. Taxonomy (NCBI): domain Eukaryota; kingdom Metazoa; phylum Chordata; class Mammalia; order Artiodactyla; family Delphinidae; genus Aethalodelphis; species Aethalodelphis obliquidens. The sequence goes on along the minus strand of NW_020837952.1, from coordinate 44,000,690 downwards.
ACACCCATGAGATAGGTACAGAGAGGTTACATAACTTGACCAAAGACACACAGCTGGTGAGAAGTGGAACCAGGATTCAAACCAAAGCTAGTAGGCTTCAGAGTCCTGGCTCTTAGTTGTGACTAAGGGGTACTATCTTTCTATCACACAGCCTATACTCCAGCCATGTTCAGGCACTCGGAGTTCCCTAAACAATTCTTATTGCCCAGTTTTGTACATGTTCTCTCTACTTGGAATATCTTCCTTCTCCTTTATAACTTACTCCTCTTCATAATTTAAGATTCCTTTGTGCCACTTCCTCCAATCATTCAACAGCTATTAGTTTGGTGCCTGTTCTGTGCGTGGCTCCACTCCAGAAAAGCTTTGACTGGGGAATTGTGCAGACAGAAAAAAAAAAAAAAAAAAAAAAGGTGTGTTGTGACTTATGGATGAATTAAGATGAGTTTCCCAGAATTGGTCCACACTAGAATAGACTACTCTATTCCATCCCAAACCCGACCTAAAAGCCTTAGAGCTTCAGTTGAAACACACCAGAATAAAGTTGGATTCCAGATGCTAAAGAGTATAATTATCATCTAATGTTATACTTCACAGGATCAGAAAGCCTGAATCCTCACCTTTAGATGAATCTAAAGAATCTTCACAAACAGAATCCTTGGCCTTTCTGTCTTTAGTCAAAGTAGCACACTTTCTTCTCCTTTGACGTTTAATCAACCCCAGTTGGCTCTCTTAACGACAGTGTCTTTGTTGAGCAACTTGGGGATGACACCATGTGGAAGATTGCCCTCTATCCAGCTGTTACAGACTGAACTGAATACCCATGACCAAACTAGATACAACTTAAAATGCAGAGGGTTGGAGTATGTGAGGCTGGGACTACTAGTCCCGGTTTCCAACAAACATAGTGGTTAAGAGGTAGTAAGCCTGAGTTTAAAAGCTGACCTATGACTTGATCTCGGGCACATTACTTAAACTCTTTAAGCCTCAGTTTCCTCATCTGTGAAATGTGAGTTATATCAATAGTATTATATGAGATAATATATGTAGAGTTCTTAGCACCAAGCCTGGCTCATAGTAAACCCTCAATAAATGTTAGAGCAAATAATCATAAAAAGAACTATTAATGTTGTTATTCAGGAGAATTGGGTCAACACATTAGTTCCATCTCAACCTTCGATTAAGCTCATGTACTTTTGTGTTTACAAAGCTACATTTTTGTTTTTGTTTTGTTTTTGCATTCTGCAGTTTGCTAGGGATGAATACAAATTGGCTGATCAGTGATTTGCCCTAGTATTTTTCTAAGTATTAAAGCTAAGCTAAGATCTGTATTTGTTAATACAGCTATTCTTTTTCATCTTCAAAAGATGGCAGTCTTCAGTAGTTGGGTATTACACCCGTTAATTGTGGTTACCTAAAATAATAATTCACGACTGTGTCATTATTTTAAATAGTATATAAGGGTTTGGAGATAAGATTAAAGGCAACAGATTTGAAAATATTTATGAAATCATCTTTGACTACCTAATTTTCTATCTTATTTGTTTTTCTAAATCCTCTCTCACCTTCCAAAGATGATACCTCCATTAGCTATCTAATTGCAATTGACAATTTTTGGAAAAAAAAACAAAAACAGGTTAAAATGTTTATTACAACTGTTTGTCTTGTACACCTTGTAAAGAACAACAGTGAATATAGAGAAAATGTAGAAAATAAATAATAGAAGAGTTTAAAAAATCTTTTCCTACAGGATAGATAAAATATAAACCTGCTTTTGGAATTAGAGTCAATAATCAGAATTAATCACACCAACATAAACAAAGGGTGTTTTAAGTGTTTATCAGCCAGCAATTTCTAACATAAGAAATGTAACAATAGCATCGTCCTGAAGGGGCAGTCTTTTCCTGTTTTCCTGTTGACTCCTCCTTTCTGAAACTTACTCAAGTCCAATTAGTTGATTTTTGGTCACAAGAGGGGGCTATTTTCTAACTTAATCACAAAGACTACCATGGAAATGTTCAGTTGTAAAAAACCATTGTTTCTGCTCCTCTGTTTCTTGTTTGCCTTAAAAAAAAAAAAGAGGCCTGTGATTGATAAATTAATTGTCCAGTGATAAGAAATATTCCCTGAGAGAATAACCATGTGATAGAATTAACACTATGCTCTTTTGAGTTATTTTCATTGGGGACAAAAATAAAGCCAAGGTGTGTATGTGTGTGTATTATACACAAGTGCACATATACAAGGCATCCTTGTTCGGCTAGGACACCCTACCCATGTTTCGGGGCCAAGTTCAAATTTTGCTATCTCTGTGGAGCTTTACCTGTCACGGTGAAGCAGAATTAGTTGCTCCCTTCTCTACGTTCAATTCTGTTGCACCTCTCACAATTCATATCTCTCCCTCCCATTAGAGTGAAATACCATATACAGTTTATGAGAGCAGGAGTCAACTGCAGTATTCCCAATGCCTGGCAGACTGCCTAACGAATAAAGATGTTTCTTATTCCTCTCTGTATCCTTAGTAACTAGGGTCCTGCTGGAGACAGAGTAGGAGATTAATAAATGCTTGTTAAATTGGGCAATGTTATGTTTTGTTTGTGCCTAGCAATGAAGGTTACATAACTGTGAGATGTGCTAGGGGAAAGGATGCCACTCAGACAATGGAAACATTCTCCTGGTGCTAAGAGATTGGACCTTGGCCTCTGTTTCAATTGCTAACCTCCACTCAGTGAGTCATTTGTACCATACTGTTGGCCTTGAGTAAAAAGCTGCCGTCACATTAGCAATTCAAAAAATAACTGCTTTCAATGTAAAATATTTAAGATATTTAATAAATAACATACTTTCCAGTACTACTGGCTAAAATTTATCTTAGGATAACGATGCTTAAGAGTTGCCAGGATTTGGACTGTCAAGTTTCAGATTCACCTCAACCAAATTCACCAATTTTTGTGTGCCTCATCTGTGCCAGGCACTGTGATGGTGCTGGGAATAGTCGTCAAACAGTTTACAGATTAATGGAGAAGGCAGATACATAAATAAATACATAATGTCCTAAACTGGGCAAGTACAGAAGGCTTGGGGAATACTGCTGAGGGGCAATGGAAATACTGACGCTTTTATTAGTTTAATAATCTCTTTTACTTTGAAGAGGTTTCTTCCTATAATTTGACTCCCAAATTTGTCCATGCCAAAATTACTGTGTGACAACTTTAAAAAGCAACATGAGAGTTGGTAAGAATTCTAATTCTTAAATTAAACTTTCTCATAAATATTGTCATTTGTTTCTGTACATTTCCAACCTTTCTTTCCAAGACTGTCTATGAACTGATAATCAGCTTATATGGGCTTCATCAGAGAATTTAGTTCTTATTGTTTTCATCTTGCACAAGTTGCCAAGGTTAAAGCAGCAAAATCATATATATTTAAAGAGCAGAAAAAATAAGCACAATATACTATGTACAGTATATTTTACTATCTACTACAACTTCATCACTCTTATAAGCATCTCTCCTTCCTCTGACCTCATTGTCTTTATTCATTTTATCATTTGCTTAAAAGCAATTTCAAATTACTAGCTGCTGCTTATGCTTTCTCACTCAACCAAAAGGCAGGAACCATGTCTTACTGGGTCTTAATATTCCCTACCAGCTGACAGTTGGGCAAATATTGTATCTTAGCGAGTGACAGGTGCAATGTGCAGAAATGGTACTGGGCTTTGAGTAGAACACCTGTGTTCACCTCCTGGTAGTCTACTGATTAGCTGTATGACCTTGGGCAGGTCACCTAGCCTATCTAAGCCTGTTTCCCCATCTATAAAATAGGAACACAGCACTCACATTTAGGGGCCATTGGAAATACTAAGGAGATAATGCATGTAAAAGCAAACCATTGTAAGATCACAAGGTATACTTTCATCCTAATAAACACTTACTGAATTGAATATTTCACTCATGTCTGTTGCGGGGAATCAAAAAAGGCCGAAAAATCCTATAAATTTCAGAGGTTATTTGTATTTGAAGTGAACATAGAACAAGTTGTTCTGTTAAGTCTGTGAGAAGTTATTGCTAACTTCCTTAATGCTAAAATGTAAACTCATTCAGTGTTAGAAAGCCCTTTCCAGTTCTATCATATTTTATGTTTTCATATGATTATTCCTATATTTATTAAAACTTCCAGCTTATAAATGAATTTTGCATAATACCACATTAGGAATAAAGGAATTGATGCACTAGAATTATGTAGAGACAACTCAGCCACAGGTTGTATCAGATATGTGTTCTGAAGCCTCAATTAATATAAATAAACCCTGTAACCCTCACTAAGTAAATGTGCCTCAGGAGACAGTATCTTTGTATATATGATGGGATTTGAAAAAAGCAAACAAAAGAGTATGAATTTGAAGAACAAGAAAAGAAATTTCACATGATGTTCTTTAAAGAGTTCTATAGGCTTAAACAGGGTAACTTTGAAATGTTATGTTATTCTGGAATTAAATGTACAGTAGAAATAAGAATGTGTTATATAAAAATAAAAAGTTATTCTGAAAGGTCATCTTGCAAGATCAGGTTTTTCTGTGGTGTGGGGAAGAGGCAATGTTCTGAAAATCCACTGGGAGAAGCAAATTCATAAATATTAATAAATGGAAGCATCATTATAGATAATAAAATACGAAGCAGCATGTGACTTTGGATGGTTTTTATTGTCACAATATGTGGTTGATGTTTGGGTAAAGTATCTTATTATGAGCTGGAGGCATGCATTTTATTCATACAGATTGTGTTCTGGAAAACTTCATTCTTGAACTCATCTGAAACTTGCGGTATCACAAGTTCTGAAACTTATGTTCTCAAGCAAGGTTTTTTCTTTTTGATCACTACATATTTTTAACCTGCAAGACCCTCATGTGTTCTCACCTAGTTATTGCATTGGTCTCTTGTCTCAATTCCTCCAAACCTTCCTTCAAATTACTACTAGAAAGATCTTCCACAGTACTGCTATGGTCATATCATAGTTGCTCAGAATATTACCAAGAATCCCCATTATATAAGAACTAAAGCTCCTTTTGTGGTATTTGCCATCTTTAATAATCTAGTACTCACTACATTTTCAGCTCCACAAATATTATTTTCCAGCACTATCAAGGTATTTGTGAGTCCTATACACAGATGCTCTCTCATTTCTCCACATCTTTGTACCTGCAATTTCTATATTATTATGTTATAATGGCTATATCTCTTGGAATGCCTTTCTCAGACTTTTGTGGCTTGACAAGTTCTTAACTTGTTCTTGACAAGTTCCATGGTTCAGTTGTCAACTTTGTGTGCCTTTTGTGACTCACCAAGTAGATTCACAGGAAGGCAGGCACATCTTTACGCTTCATTTTATATACACATTCCTTATAGTCCCTATTACACTGCACATTGATTTAGAATCACTTGCTTGTACACCTTCCCCACTAGTCTGTGAGTTCCTGGAGGACAAAGACCATACATTGTCATCTCCATACCCTCCCTGTCACAGTATTCCTCCATAATAAGTTAAATTGTGTTATTCATTCATTATTTCATTTTTATCTCTTGAGAGGCAGTAGAGTATAGTGGTTAATATACATGGCTTCTGAAGTCAGGCTTCATGTCTGCCTCTGGAAAAGTTATTTAACCATTCTCTGTCTCAGTCTTCTCATCTATAAAATGGGAATAATACCAGAACTTATAGGATTTTTATGGGGATTTGATGAACTAATACATATAAAGTATTCAGAACAGTGTCTGAAACCTAATAAATTATGTGTAAGTGTTGCTATTAGTATTATTTCTTATTTTGCTTTGCATCGAGATGGATAATAGTTTGATACATAGTCATTCATACCTGAAGATTTTGAATAAATGAACCTTTTTCTAGACTGAATAATCCCAGCTCCTTTAGGCTATTTTAAAAATCAGACTAATATTCCAATCTTTAAAAAATTTCTCCTTTGGTCCTTCATCTTAATGCAGTGAAAAGAGTATTTTTGGTATTTTGCTATTACAACAAGAATTTTTGAACCAAGTCACTAAATTCTCATCTATTCTTTTTAGTATCGTTCTCTATGCTAGTCACAATGGTCATATAACTGCATAAGACAGTGTCATTTTTAGTGCCATTGCTAGTCACAGTGGGCATATAACTGCATAAGATAGGCAAGAGGCCTGCCTTCATGGGATGTACAAATTCTTACTTGCAGGAATAGACTTTTTACCATTAGCCAAATTACTTACCGCTCTTTCGAATTCTCTCTTCCAATAGGTCAGCATGTCCAGCTGGAAGTTTCTTACTGAAAATCTCAGCTGAACGGAGAAACATAGCTTCAACTGCAGACCCTTTCAGCAAAGCAATCTGATCTTCATGGTCCAATGTCTGAAACCCTGAGTGAAGATGATAATCAAATCAGTATCAAAAATTGTGAATGTTGTATAACAATATTTCATCATCACCATCATCCCCATTGATAAAACCTTTCCATAAAATGATTTTGTAATTGTTTTAAGATTGAACAGCTAAACTGAGTCAATAAGTATCTGTTGTACTCCCCCAAATAGAAGCTGACTTTTATCTTCATCGAGCAGGATTTATTTAACAAGTCCAGACTAAAGAGGATATCAAGTCCATACCAAATATGTATACTTATATACTATGGAAGAGACAGGCTGATTCATATGAAATATTGGAGATAAAGTAGATTCTCTTTGAGCCATTATTTTAGTCATATCTTGTCACATCAGAGAGGGTCAGAGAGGGTCAACTCTGCAGAATGGAAGCATCCACAGGCCAGAAAACATTTTACATGTATTCAGAGTTTAAATGAATATTTGGCCAACTCGTTGAGTCTTTAATCAATGTGAAGAATGGGTAGCATTCCTGCCCGCCTGCCAAAAAACCAATCAGGGCCATGCTGAGGTATCTGCTCTGAGCTCAGCACTGCACATGTGGGGTAGGGAAAATCAGAGACATATAGGAAAAAACTGATGACCTGAAGAAATGTAACACTGCCCAGAAAATCCAAAGTCCTTATGCAGGCTTATATGCTATAGTCCCCAGTGGCCTCTCTGACCTCACTTTCTCCTTCATCACCTCCTCCTCAGTTATTGTGCTCCAGCCACACAGACCTCTGGCTCTGTGGTGAACACACAAGTCTGATTTTGCCTCAGGGTGTATGCTCTTCCCCAGCTATCCCCATGCCCCACTCCCTCAGTGTATGCAGGCTCTGCTTCAAGGTGACCCTACCTAAAATAGCACTCCCCAGCACTCACTAGTCCCTACCTGCTTTATTTTCATTCATAAAACTTACTACTGCCTGACATGATATTATAAGTTTATTTGCTTATTTGTTAATTATCTGCCACCTCTCCTGGAGTATAAACTTCTTGGGGACAGAGACTTTGCCTGTTTTATTCACTTCTGTATCCCAAGTGCCTGGCATATAATAGGTATCCAAGAATTAAATAACAATGGAGTTCAGAGAAGAGAGTAATGCTAAGGATTAAAAGTCACTACCTTGATGGTAGGCATTCAAAAATACTTGCTCAATGAATAAATGAATGAATTGAAGAACTGAAAACATAGCAGGAGTCCATTCATGGTGATTACTTAAATAAATTATGGTAGATCCATAGGAGGGCAGTATAAAATGAGGTCTCTAAAATCAGATTGCCTAGAAGAAAATTCTGTCTCTGACACTTACTATCTTTGTGGTCTAGGGAAACGTACTCAATCTCTTAGTGTCTCAGTTTCCTCACCTCCAAAATAGGGATTATAAAAGCACCCACCCCTTAGGATTGGCAGAAGTATTAATGAGGCAATCATATTAAATGCTTAGTACAGTTCTTGACATACAGCAAATACTTAAATAATGTTAACTATTATTATTACAATGGAATACTATGCAACTGTTAAAAGCATGAGGCTGGTATACATATATGGGAAGATGTTAAAGAAAGAACGATACCCCAAAACAAATATGTACTATATAATCTCACTTACATGTTTAAAAACAACAATCTATGTATGTGTATGTGTGTATAGATTAAAATATATGAAAGAAATCAAACCAGACTTCTGTCAATAGTTGCCTATAATAAAGATGATACGGATGGCTGTGAAGGGGACTTTAACTTTCTGGTCCATAAATTTCTGCATTGTTTGAATTGCATGACTGAATTACTTACAATGGGTACCAATCTATTTGGAGTTTTTGTATACAAAACTTTAAAAATGGGGTGAAAATGTCCTTCTTTTCCTGCCTGCTGAGCCTGCCTTCCGAGATGGTCCAGCTCTCTGAGGCATGATTTTAAGGATGTTTGGAAAGGTCTCCGGTAGGACTTTTTTTTTTTTAATTCAAACAGAAAGTCACAAAAATTATAATCATCCTCATCAGTTCACTCAGTCCCATGTAATTAATTTTTTATCTTGATCTTTTGTTAGCACTTTTATGAATTCATCAGTTTTTCATTTGAGTTCTGAAAATGCTTATTCATTCAGTTCAGCAGTATCTGGTAGGACTTTTTATCAAAGTCCATTGATCTTCCAAATTCAACCCCTATGTTGATAAGCAAATATTTAAGTCCCTTTCTATAATTTGCATTTTTCCCCAAGTGTAAAATCAGATCGTGAGAGTAAAGAACAGGCTTTTTCAATCTATACTCCCTGTCTCCCTCTACCCAAGATTCTGAATCACTCTCTTAGAAGGTATGCCCATTTGTTTCTCTTCCTAAAATATAACCTAGAAACTTAAATCAGTCCTAAGTCGCATTTTCACCTCAGTGTCACAAATGCCTGATCAATGAGAGCAGCAGAACATCTTCTTTAAGTATCAGCTCTGCATTGACCATCTCTTTTCCTGTTGATAATGAATAACCTTCCCCTGTTCTGAGAACTTGAGTCTTTTTTTATGACTCTTCAAAAAGTCACTACCTTAGAGAACCTAAGAGCTCCTTTGAGGGCAGGAGCCATGCTGAGTCTCCAGCACCCTGGACAGTGCCTGGCACAGGTTATGCTCAATGAACTGCTGAAAGGAGTGACTCAGCTGGGTCTTTCACAAAACACCCTTTCCTACTGGTATTATATATCACTATTATTACTATATATAATAATGTTGTCATTTCTATAATTATTGTTAAAAGACATTTTTTTCTTTCTCAAGGTTTTCTTGCCTTTTATTTCCTGCTGCATTAAAATTTTTTTCCTTCTACTTTACTCGTTAAACATGCATTAATTGCACTCTTTCTCTCCCTCAGGAAATAGGTTAGGCACTGGAAATGAAGAAGTGTGTAAGATATTGCCATTGCTTTCAGATAAGTTACCTTCTTATGAATAAGATACTTTTTCGCCTTCAGTTATTTCCTGATTCAATACCAACTGACCATTTGAACTGAAAACCCTTTCCCATAAACAACCAAGAACATCATATTCTCCCTTTCCCAGTTCTCCCCCCACAGTTATCACTCTCGTGTAATCTTTTTTTAATCATGATTGCCTTCAGCCAAATTAGCATATAACAATTAAGTTTCTCTTTCATTGTTAATAAATAAATGAGAGAATATTAATGTTTCAATGATAACAAGAACTTTCTCCCCACATCTTATGACTTTTATATAAGCTTATGTCTATCCATGACACATTTAATAAAATAATAGCATAATGCTGACAAAAGAAAGCAAATTAAACTGTCTAATTAAAATCCTACATCAGAAGTCACCTTCTGTAATTTAATATTACAGTGTTATGCTGCTATGCAAGATATTTATTATACTCTACTAGACCATGGATTCTAATGTACTAAAATATTTTAAAAACACTGAAACAACTTAAACCTATTGCCTTATAGAGCATTGATAATGTGGCTGAAAGAATGGGGGAGGAGTGGCACTGGGAGACAAGAACCTTGAATTCCACATTCTGTACTGGCACCATCTAAATGACTATGGATAAGTCCCTCTCCCTCATCCCATTCATACACTTGTTCATCAAGCCCTACCAATCTTTGAGTCTCTCTTCGTTTTGTTTCCTCTTCTCTCTCCCACTGCTATTGCTTTATTTCAAGCCCTCTACCTGGACTGGTGCAGTAGCATACTAACTGATCCTCCCTGCCTGCAGTCCGTCCTCATTCAAATCCATCTTACACAAACCCAATAAATCCATATATCTATAACATAAATCTCATTATGTTCCTCTCAAAAAGAAAAAAAAAAAAAGCCACCAAAAACTTCTTACCATCCAGGGCATCCTTATCAGTCTGGTACCAACTTGCCTTATGTCTAGCCAAGGAGCCCACCACAGACATTATTCTATAGCTACACTGAATCTTCTCTTCCATTTCTAATAATCCTATTCTTGGTCATGCCTCATTACCTTTTCACAAGCAGATCTCTCGACTTGCAATGCCCCTTCTCTTTCATACCACTGGGAAAAACCATTTTTTCTTTTACACTCAAATATGATTCTTTCTGAATCCTCCCTGTCTTTCTCAGATACAATTAGGAATCATTTTCTCTCTGTTCAACAGCACTTTGTATACATGGTTTTTTGGGGTTCTTTAAAATTTTAGCCTTTAATCACTCTCCTTGATGGTAATTGCTAGGTACTTAGCATAGAGTACATTTCAAAAAATGCTTATTAAATGAATAAATGGATGAATGACAACTTTGGAAAGTCTCAATTTTTTAATCTATCAATTTGGAGAATTATTATAATTTAAAATATCCCATCTGGCTCTAATATTTCATGTCTATAGTAATTAGACACATTAATTTAAAGCAGATGTGGGGGACTTCCCCGGTGGCGCAGTGGTTAAGAATCCGCCTGCCAATGCAGGGGACACGGGTTCAAGGGTTCCTGGTCAGGGAAGATCCCACATGCCACGGAGCAACTAAACCTGTGCGCCACAACTACTGAAGTCCACGTGCCTAGAGCCCTTGCTCCACAACAAAAGAAGCCACTGCAATGAGAAGCCCGTGCACCGCACGGAAGAGTAGCCCAGGACCACCACAGCTAGAGAAAGCCCGCGCACGGTAACGAAGACCCAACGCAGCCAAAAATTAAATAAATAAATAAATAGAATTTTAAAAATAAGTAGATAAATAAAAAGTTATAAAGCGGATGTGGCATTATTCCCTTTTTACGATGAACAGACTGCCTCTCAATGTCACAAGAATATTGTACAGTGTAGTAGAAAAGTAACTACATGTAAAAATACCTGGAAGTTTTTTTGTGAATTCTACGAGAATCTGTACATGACTGGTAGCCATTTCAGTTAAAATGAGAAAATTTTCTTCTGCACTGAATTCTTCTTTTAACTAAATTTTAAGAAAAAAGCAAATGATAAGTAGATAGAAGGAGAAATCCATATAATATTGTTATACTATAGAACCCTATTTAGATAATAAATTTTAAGACCCAGCTCAAATTTTTCAGATCCTTGGAGAACAATTACTATTACCAAGCTAGGTATGAGACTTCTTACTCTTTGTTTAATGCTGCAAAAAGTTTAAATGTACAACTTAAACTCTAAGCCCTAATCATTTTAACTAACATATTCATATATAAATTTGACCCCCAAGGTAGTAAAAGCTCCAGAAAATATTAACTTTAAACCCATGAATCCTCAGATATTGTACATACAATTTTATTTGTTATTTCCTGAGGCATCCTCTGCTTGCTGTATGAATCCATAATATAATGAAGAAGATTCTGTTGATCTGGGGTGAGCTCAGTTTTCTCCTACACTGGCAAAAAAATGAAAGGTGTCAGGGAAGCTGGTTATAAGGCATGTTTCCCATGTGTACTCTCATCTGGAGTAAACCACTAGCAGAAATTGTTGAAAAAAGCCCTAAATATGGCAGAAACTGTGCATGCACTCTGTTATAATGTGTAATTGCTTTCTCTAGTTCCTTGGGCAAGCCACATCACATTTCACTAAATGTGTCCCAAGTGGGTAATTTTCCTATCTATGAAACAGGGATAACAAAATAATCCTTTCATGTATTTCTTGTGAATAAATAATAAGCAGGATATGAAGCCTGTCAGGCCTACTACCATAGCAGAGTTGAGTAGTTCTCATAGAGACCATGTGGCCAGGCCTAAAATATCTGGCCCTTTACAGAACTGTTGCCAACCCCCAAAGTAGTAAGTCATCAATCTGGACAATTCAGACCACAAACACCTCTTTCCCCCTGATTAGCATCTTTTGATGAGTGTGAATAATAGTGTCGACTTGTTGCTTCCTTTACCAAAGTGTTATTGGTGAAGCACTATGACAAAGTAATACAGCTGACCCTTGAACAACACAAGGTTTGAACTGCATGGGTCCACTTATACACAGATTTCTTTTACTACACATGTTCTACTGCACTACAGAATCTGTGGTTGGTTGAATTCACAGGGGCAGAACTGAGGTTACGGGAGGGCCAGACTGTGAAATTATATGTGGATTTTCGACTGCCCGAGGGTGGACATCCCTAAATACCCCCCCAAGTTGTTCAAAGGTCAACTGTACTTTTTACGTAAGATTATTTTTTCTGAAATGAACACAAAATAACATATTTGCAAAACTAAACTTGGGTGAAATTTTCTTTGTCAGTAGTATAATAAATATTGAGAAGAGTGTGACTTAATCAATCATGGATTATAGGTTTTGCAACTAATGGCAAATTAAAGTTCCTCCAAATGTTCTGTGAACTATCACAGCATGTTTGGCTAAGCATCCAAGATGCTGTTCCTCTATTTTGTCCTGAGTCACGCAAAGGATTTCTTGAGTAATTTGTGACCTCAGGGAGAAGGGCCTTTCTCTATTGACCCACAGATGTGTATTCACCCTGTTTTACCCCTCGATAAGGACTAATCCACAGACCCCTATTGAGTCCACATCCTTTCCAGTCTCAGCCTCCCTTCTCACTGACAGGGAAAGAAATGTCATCGACACTCGTTTTAAAGCCCGAACCATTCCCACCGGTTACCTCTGGGAAGCAGGAGGAGAATAGGATCAGGGAGATGGAGAAATTTCACTGATTTTACTTCATCCATGTTTACGTAACTGCTATCCTTTGAATTTTTACATGGAAGCATGTATTACTCTCTTGACTAAAAAGCTCTTGATGCACACTTGAAATGAAATTCTGCTTGTGGCTGTGGCCCTGGTGTGAAAGCTCCCCGCCCAAGTCACAACATCCTAGAAGCTCAGTGGCCGCCGGCTATGGTGGACACGCTGGCCCGTCATTACCCTGCATGACTTAGTTGTCGAGGTCACTTGCCGCAAGTCACGTCCTTCACCGTCTTCATTAATGGTCTGATCTGCGTGCTGCTTCACGTTTTTCCTCAGTCTTTTAGATTTACACTGAATGTCGGTTAACAAGCCTGAAAACATAAACAGAGAGTCTTCGCCATCCAAGGAAAGTCCTGTTGGGTTTGTGGTCCCAAGGCAGCTGAGGTGTGGTCAGCTCAAAAGGTCTCCTTCGCCATTTAGCACAGAGCTAATTCTGGCCCTACTGACAGTTTAAGACTTGGTCTTGAACAAGAAATGTATCTCCTGTGAGCCTGAGTTTCTTCCTTGGTAAAATGAGAATAATACTTAACCCACAGAGTTATCTGTAGATTAAATATCATTAGGTCATTTTTTAAAATGAGCTTTCTGCAAAGAATTTGTAACACCAGAGCATTGTACAAATGTAAGGTACTCAATAAAAAAGGTGAATGACACTCACCCTCTTCCTGGCCTAGGGGGCCTTGAAAGCTAGTGTTTCAAAACATAGGATTAATATTGTTTTCCATCGATGTTTACATAACTGTACTGTAAGAAGTAGATCCAATTTCACATTAAACACAAAAGTAAATGTGTTGAGGAAAATGATGTCAACATCCTTTAGGGAAAAATTTTAAAGTCCTGTTAATTTTCAGAACTGTATAAATTATTAAGAATATAGTTACAGATGAAAATATCTCCAGGGGACTTTGAAATTTTCTTTTGAATAATCATACAATATCACCATAAATTTACACTTAAACAGAACTAGTAAAATAATGAAGAACAACCTCCCATGTTCCTATTTAACTTCCTTATTCTCTCAATGTTAACGAAATGAAGTTCCAAGAGTTTCTTTGTCCAGGGCATTTACTTTATAGGATCATACAAAAGCTCTTATATCTGTTACTAGATAAGTTTGTGTTTTCACAAATAACATTATAGACTCTTGTAGGTAGAGTCATGAAAAATGTCCTCAGGACTTTGCTGGAACAGGTTCATATTTAAGTGATGAGGAACATGAACCACCCAGGATCGAAGTAAGTGTTTCCACTGCAAGATTGGATTCCAGCCACAGCCCCTACCGCAGTCTCTTGTTTCATATACGCTAAGAAGAGATTGTGATCGGGCACTATAAAATTTTCATCCATCCAGAGCTGGATTATTTACACTGACCTATTTTTACCCCCCTCCTGCACGCGTTATTTCTTTGGGTCCATCCCAGTTGCCTGCAGTTGGGGAACAATAGAACTGGAGTCACCTTCCAAAGGCTTTTATTTCATGTGGCATTCCCTCTCTGAGTGTTATCATCCCCTTGGTGATGTTTGTTTGTTTATTTGTGTTTTGAGCAGGAATAGGACATATCTCAGAATCTGAGTGGTCTGTAGAATTTGCAGAATGAAAAATTAATATGTTATGTACGAGCATGCATTCCAAATTTTGATGAAGATTATGGTTTCTCACAAAGCCAGCAGTTAATACAGTGTCTCTTTATCTGATTGAAGGACAGAATTATATTAAAACTCGGAGTAATTTCCTGTGTAAACCTATACAAATTGGTTCAAAGCTGCACTAAGAGAAAAAGGAGTCTTAATAAAATGACTAGGTTTAAAACTCTATTTAGACAATTCAGAGGCAGTTACACCTTATAGAACATTCTTAATTTTTCCCACAACTGTGAATTTTTATGCTGATTAAACAATAAATAAGAAGGATATTAAATCATATTTGGAGGAAACATTTAGGCTGTCATTCTTTGTAGCTTATTAAAACATGTTACTTTGACTGTATGTTAATGCCATTTCACTTCACGTATAATTCATGGCAACAATGGACACCAAAACACAGCTGTTTCTTTCAGGTGCATAAGATGCTCTTTAAATGACAGTTTCGACAATTTCAGTGGTTCATTACCCTTTTCAAGAACTTAGACAGCTTAGCAAGTCTCTGCTTTAATATGTGACGTACAATTCCAATCATGTGAGTTACCTGACATCTGCCTCCTTAAGAGATTTTTAGTGGAATTTAATTGCTTGTTGCGAATACCTGTATACATACATTCAGCCAACATTCCCATCTCTTTGCATTTCCTTAGTCGACACTCTTGGCACTTCCTTCGCATGTACATGTCCATCACACAGTTGCCCCCGTTTTTACACTTGTACACGGCATTTTTGGTAATGCTTCTCCTGAAGAAACCTGGGGAAGAAACGGAAAGAAGTAAGAGGCTCCAAACCACACACCTGGATTGAGAGATGCCACAGCATTTTTCTCATGAACCCCCGTGGGGCACTCAGGCCATCCTTGACCATATCGGTGACAAATGTACTTTTGGCTGTGCTGCACGGTCCAGACGGCTGCTGTTGTTAATGATTTATTTCTCAAAAATAAAGACACATTTGAATTATAGCCTCTCTTTGGAAAAATCTTGGTTTGTTTTAAAAGACAGATTACTTTCATTAGTGTATCTTTACTGGGAGACCATTATGTACTAATGAGCTCTAGGTGCTGGTGGTACAGGGGTGAATAAGTTATCACTGCCCTCTTACAGTTTACGGGTTGGTTGAGAACAAAGGGAGGCAAACAACCAAACTAGCGAAATTCCGTGTTCCTGGGCTGTGCTGAGGCAGAGAGGCTGACTGAATGATCAGTTCTGGATACAGAGGTCAGACTCGGAAGTGAGCATTGAGGTTTCAATTCAGTACTTAATATACGCAGCTTGGTATAATAATAAACATGCCAACCTTGCTTTAAAATAAACATCTCCCCAGAGAGCATGCAGCCACAGCTACAGCCGCTACAGTTCAGCTGCCTGGAGGTGGGGAGGGGACTGACTGGCCTCCTTTCTGCTTCTCCTCTTCCTCCTCCACCCATAAACCTGGATGACCATGGTTCCTGACACTTCTGGAGTCGAGGTGGAGTGGTGAATAAGGATTGGGCTGGGGGAGGCAGGGGAAGAAGTGACAGGAAAGAGCTTACTTGCCTGGTGTTGTTAGAAGCTGGTTTGTATCTAGCAAGTTTTGGAAACTGACTCTTTCTCCCTTGGTTTGGGTTCTTTTGAGAACTCCTCCCATCACTGGGATATTTTCCTCTGCAGTTCCTTGTTGAGGGCAAATATGTCTCTCTTCTAGCCCATGGCTTGCATCTCATTCTTCAGCCTCTTGGAATTCGGCAATTCACCTGCATCCTCTTTCTTCTGAGGTCCCTCCACTCCATGGACTCAACCCCATGCCAGTTTTCTCTGCTCCAACAAACTCAGAGAAAATTGCTTCCACCTACCTATGAGCAGTCAGCCACCCACCCTCTTGCCCTTTCAACTTCTCAGGTGAAAGTCAGACGCCGATCTTCAGTGTCCCTCAGCTGCAGGGAATACATGTCAATCTCCTTGAGTGATCCTGTTGAAGACCCTTCCATTGGGCCTGGGGCAGCAGGGCCTCCTTAGTGTACAGATTTTATCTGGAGAAGGGGACACCTTTTTCTAATTCTCACAAAAGTCCCATACTTTCCAGCAGTGGCCCCCAGGGGCAGACAGCCACACCCCACCCCACCCCTTTGCAATGGGAATGTGGGATTCCTAGCACACTAATCACATGTTCCAAAAGCTTTAAAGATCACTCTCTAACTTCCAACTCCTGCTCACTTCATACCTTCAGAGTAAGCGAGGTATTTAACTAGTTCTTAACTACCCACTGCAAGATGGGCTCACTTTGGAATGTAGCATCTATTGTCTTCACGCCTTTGCCAAAATTGAGACAGCAGTGTCCTTCCTATTTTAACAGCCTGTTGGAATAATAGCTGACATTTACTAAGCACCCACTCTCTGTTGTTCTAACCACTTCACCTGCATTTAGTTATTTAATCTCCATATCAATGTTATGATGAAGATAATATTATGTGTCCCCATGTTACAGATGAAAAAAACGGTACAGAGAGGTTAAATATTTTGGCCATGATAACATGGTTAATAATTGGACTAAAAAGATTTAAATCCAGGCAGTCATGCACCAAAGCCCACGCTCTTAACCACTATGTTATAATTGCCCCCCTTGCATCACAAGAGAGTAGAATAACTTAATCTTAAATACCTACTATCTGAAAGCTGCATCAGAGAATGCAAGGGAGACACCAAGATGAAGAAAACATTCCTTGTCCCTCAGAGCTTCCAACTTAGGGGGAAGACAAAGCAGTAAAATCACAACACAATAAAAATGCAGAGTGACAGGATAGCCAATTAAGTAATACATTATTGGAAGGTAGATGAAAAAGTGATCATTTCATGGCCACACTAGATGCTTGTGAAGGACGTGCCACATTAAAGGGAGACAGCAATTCCATCACAGACTTGGAGATCTGCACATCTGTTATGACAATTTTCCAAGCAGAAGGCAATAAAAATTGTCCTAGTAAAATAAGTATAATATGACAATTTCCCATCAGCTAAAAGTCTAGTGTCTCGAGGAAAAGGCATTATATGGGCTGGGAATGGCCCTGATTAATTCCAAGTAGGGGGAACCACAGAAGACCTCATGAAGGAAGTAGAATTTGAGCTGGACCCCAGATAATAAGTAGGATTTTGAAACATGGACTTTGAGGGAGGAAGGACAGTCTGGGAAATGAGCAAGTGCACGGAGTTATGGAAATTCCAAGGAAGGGTAGATAATCCATCTTGATGGGAGGGTAGAGTGTGGGGAGAATTAGTGGGAGCTGGATGAGGGCATGTAGTGGGACAGAATATGGTTAAATGCCGTTGAATTCCAAGCAAAGAAGTTGAATCTTTATATCAAGTAGAGAGAGAGAGAAGCCTTTAAAGGGTTTTGGCAGGGGAGGGTCTAACCTAACCTGCGTGTTGGGAAGACTCCTTGGGGCAAGGTCAAGAAAGGTGGGACAGGGAGATCGGAGACTGGAGGCAAGAGGCTGTTACGGCCAGAGGGTGACTGATGCCTGACCTATATGGGGCGGGGAGTGGGGGGGCAGGAAACAGAGGAACATTCAGGACTTGAAAACTAACTCAATATGAAAACAAGCTGAAGAAAAAGTTAGAGATGTCAAGGTTAAAAAAGTCATAGACTTGCTTTTGAATTTGTGAGCTGGTATAACTTTCAGTAGGAATGGCATTACCATTTTCCTAAATGTCAAATCCAACCACATAGAGTCTAAAAAAAGACTGTGCTTCAGATCAGTGTTGATATTGGGAGTGCAAACACCACATCGTGTAATTCAAAAGAAACTACAGACAAAGAAAGAAAGAAAGAAAAGAAAAGAAAAAAGAACTTTTTCCTGATACCAAATGATTGATCTCAATGACCACTTTAGCTTACTTGAGTCAATCTTCCCACTAATTTTCTGCCCCTCCCAGGCACAATTCCCTCTAAAACCATGATAGATATTGATAGCTCAATAATGAATTGAAATAAAATTCCTTATTCCAGGATGAGTCAAAGGAACAGTGCTAGGACAATTCTGCAGGGTTTTTTTGCTCTGGTATTAACTGAGAAAGGAATCATTATCATCTCAATAGCTGAATTAATTAGCTTTCACTCTGAGGTGGCAACACAATGTTATCATTCTATCATTTAAATAAGGCTACATATACCGTATTTATACTTTCAATCCGTACACATACCTCTGCCTCTATCTTGTGCATATTCAACAATGCCCATATCAGAAAAGTCATATGAAAATGAATGGAAAGGAAATTCACTGAGGAACAGAGGCTCCCCGGTAAAGGAAGATGAATAGACAGGGCTGGCATTGCCCTCAGGGGAGTGTGTAGCGCTAGGGGGCTTCCTGGGGTGGCAGGCGAATAAGCTATAGGATGGTAAAATGGATCCCTCAGTTACGCAGAATATTGGACATCCTGCTTTTCTGCTTCTTTATACAGATAGAACCCATACCATACCCTACTCCCAACTCATACTTACATACATGCCCACACAGACGCACATGCACATACTGGACTCCAGGGACTGACAGTAGGCCACACATTACTTTGAAATCAATAAGATGTTGGTTGATGTTTCAACCTCTAAGGGTCTCCTGACTTTTTAAACAGCAACAGACACATAGGACTGAGGAATTAGTTATGTTAACATCCAATACGGCCTAAAGAAAGTCAGCTTTTAGTTCTGCCTCAGCAGACCATAGAATAAAAAGGACTCCACCACCGACTTGTACAGGACTTATTCTGTAGCAGGCACTTTTAAACACTTTGCATATGGCGTTTCACTTAACACTAATAACAATCCTATGAGGTAGACCTAGTCTTATCTCTCTCTTATAGGTAAGGAGACTGAGTTACACAGAAATTAAGTCATTTGCTCAAGGTCCTACAGATAGTAAATGGTAGAGCTCAGATTTGAACGCTGATAGGCTCAGTTCCGTACTCTATGCTCTTAACCACTATATTATGCTGTCCTTCTAGTTAGGAGATTACATTCTTAAAAATTGTCTTTTGACATTAATCTCCCCAAATCCCATTTTGCAGGTGAAGTGCTCCACAGTTTCATCCCTATCTCCAAAGCTTCTTCAGAAACATCCTGTTCTCCCTCCCCACTCCAGATGTCTGCTCCACCTCTGTCTCACTGGTAGAAAACTGCAAAGTAGCACAAACTAGACAGAACAGCTGCCAATACTGAACCAGGTAAGCTTTGGTCTCCATCACACAGTTTCTTAGGCTTTAGGAGCTCAATTCCTCTCTTTGAGTTGTTTGCTGAAATTTTTAGAACTCAGTAATAGACTCCTGATCGCCTGGCAGGAGCTGTTTTAGGTCGTTGTTTTTGAAAAAGCAAACTCTCAAACTTTTGAGATGCAGTCGATAAAAATTATTCTTGACTATTTAGTTCTTGTTAATGTTGCTTTTAAGGTTTTTTTCCCCCTTTATCTGTTAGGGAGCCACAAAAAAATGTCTCCCTGATTTTCCAACACTTACTTTTATCACTATAATTTCTAATTTTTTTTTCTTAAATAGGTTTAAAAAGAACTGACTTTGAATTACTTTTGGAAGTTGCCTAATGTCACTCCAAAGTAGGCAAATCAACAAACAACCTAGTAGTCAAAGGGCATTCGTAAAACTTCTATACTCCCTCTGGAAAAAAAAAAAATACTGTGAAATAAAAGTTCATTAAAATAACATAGTCTGGGCTTCCCTGGTGGCGCAGTGGTAGAGAGTCCGCCTGCCGATGCAGGGGACACGGGTTCGTGCCCCGGTCCGCGAAGATTCCACGTGCCGCAGAGCGGCTGCGCCCGTGAGCCATGGCCGCTGAGCCTGCGCGTCCAGAGCCTGTTGCTCTGCAATGGGAGAGGCCACAACAGTGAGAGGCCCACGTACCGCAAAACAAACAAACAAACAAAGGAGTCCTGCAGATTTGAGTACCAGTTCTACTGCATTCTTTCATAGCTGTGAGATCTGGGCGAATTTCTGAGTGTTGGTATTTTTATTTGGAAAAAGGAGATGATAATACTATCTCAAGGAGCCACTATAAGGATAAATGAAATAAAGAGTCTCCAGTGGAAACTGTCCAGCCCATAACTGAGAATCATTATTTTCCCCAGTTTGTCTGAGTCCATAAATGTGTATTTTTCAACAATTTTAGGAATTTTAATGTAAAGGATGATTTATCAAGTGACTCATGTGTGATTTATACTTGGTCCTATTGTTTTGGGGTTTGGGGGTGCTGTTTTGTTGTCTTTTGCTTTTCTATCCCATCCCAAGAGGGTAGCCATCTTTTTATGCTCACTTGCTAAGACAAAAGCTGAAGTTGTTTACCTCTAGATAAAGATAACTCTCGGATAGGGCTTTTGTTTTCAACCCCTCATTGAAAGGGTTGCACTGCATCATATCAAAGATGATGGAGGCGGAGGTCAACGCTTTTAGAGTTGGGGGAGCAGAGGCAGCTTAGCTGGAAAAAGGTTTGGGGAACTTCACCAGAGCCTGAGAATGGGATGAGTCTCACAGGTTCTCTGAGTATTGGACCAGCACCCATAAAGAGCCTCTAGAGAGGTGACAAATCTCTAATGGGATAGCTCTGAGATGAGGACAGGAAGATACTAATAACATGACCTTGGAAACCCTGAGATAAAATACCCATGTCAAAAGGTGGCTGAGTTGTCCACTCTCAAGGGATCAATTCAAAGGTGAACAAGGAGCATATCAACTAATACCAAAATATTCCCCCCTGTGTAAGACCCCTGAGATTTGTGCATGTTCCTGGGGAAAAGAGCATCCCCAAATATATCCCAAGTGGAATTTCTCACCAGCCAGGGGGATTATGAGCCTGGGAAAGATTAAATTTGATTACAGAAATATAGAAATATGATATGTCTTACACTTAGTCCTACCTGTTTCAGTAACAAAGTGTTTCTGAAATGCTACACATAAAGTACATCTAAAATACGGAGGTGGCTATCAAAGGAAAAACGTAGAAATGAACTAAATGAAAATGAAAATACAACTCATCAAAATTTGTGGGATGTAGCAAAAGCAGTACTCAGAGGAAAAATTCATAGCATTAACTGAATACATTAGAAAAGAAATACATAAAATCCAATAATCTAAACTTCCACCTTAGGAAACTAGAAAAGAGAGCAAATTAAATCCAAAGTAAGCTGAAGAGGAGAAGCAATAAAAGTTAGAGCAGGATCAGTGAAATTGAAAATAGGAATACAGGGCTTCCCTGGTGGCGCAGTGGTTGAGAGTCCGCCTGCCGATGCAGGGGACACGGGTTTGTGCCCCGGTCCGGGAAGATCCCACATGCCGCGGAGTGGCTGGGCCCGTGAGCCATGGCCGCTGAGCCTGCGCATCCGGAGCCTGTGCTCCGCAACGGGAGAGGCCATGACAGTGAGAGGCCCACGTACCACAAAAAAAAAAAGAAAATAGGAATACAACAGAGAAAATCAATGCAACCAAAGCTGGTTCTCCGAAAAGATCAATAAAATTGAAAAATATCTAGCAAGGCTAACCAAGAAAAAGAGAGAAGACACAAATTACTAGTATCAGAAATAAAAGAGAGCCATTACTACTAATTCCATGGATATGAAAAGCATAATAAAGGAATATTATTTTAAAAATTGTATGCCTTCTCTATATCTTTAATTCTGTGTTTGTAAGGAGGGGAGATGGTTCTGTGGAAATAAAGCCTATCCAAATGATCAAACAACAAAATGCAAAACACAAAAACACAAAACCACTAGTGGTTATCAGTGGTTGCCTCTGGGGAACAGGACTTGGGGCAGAAATGGTTGTGCAGGGGATTTTCTACCGTTTGACTTTTGAATGACATGTACTCATTGCTTTGACAAAATGTTCAAGTGACGAAGTTGTCTAAAGGAGTTGAAAACAAAAATCCGTGGACACCCTCACCCCTACTGGGTATCCTTGGGAGACTGAGGGCAAGGGTAACATCTGCAGGGGTTGGGCTTTTCAGGCCCTTAACAGCTGTTTAAACTCCCAGGTAGGCAAACTCCCAGGAGCTGGAGGCTTATACTGACTAGTGGCCTCTAGTCACTACTTTCCTATTTATATATTGCTTATATATTTAGTTTAAATATTTTTTCTTATTTAAATCTAATTTCTATTGTCTTCAGTTTGTCTTATATCATTGCTCTGTATTTATTTGATATATCAATTTTATTCATTGGAAATCACCCTTCTATCGTTTCCTTTTTCTATTTGTTCTTTTAGATACCATTTTATTGCTTTTGTATTTTTAATCTTGTTTGTTTGTTTGTTTTACTGGTTTCTCTTTTTTTCTGTTTTAGCTCAATTATGTAAACTGTTTTCCTACTTTGCTTTAAAATGGTGAAAGTGAGAGCAGGAATTTTGTTTTGTTCACCACTGTATCGCGTAGGCTTAGAATAGCGGCTGGCATATAGTTGGTACTTAATAATATTTACTGAAAAAAATTGAATTAATTAATTCAAACTCCCAGCAGCTAGAGGCTTAATTAGTTAACTAATAGGAAGAGAGATAGTTTTGAAAATAGTGTATGATCCAAATTAAGGGGGCTGGATGAAGAGAAGAATAACGATGATAAAATAATAGGAATTCATCAACAAAACAACAATAGCGAATGTTTTATGAGCACTCAAGGTGTGCCAGGTACAGAGCTGGAGGTTTTAAAAACAATGTCTCTATTCACAAATGAATCAACGGACAAAGGATTAATCTCCAAAATATACAAACAGCTCATGCAGCTCAATATTAAAGAAACAAACAACCCAATCCAAAACTGGGCAGAAGACCTAAATAGACATTTCTCCAAAGAAGACATACAGATGGCCAAGAGGCACATGAAAAGCTGCTCAACATCACTAATTATTAGAGAAATGCTACAATGAGGTATCACCTCACTCCAGTCAGAATGGCCATCACCACAAAATCTGCAAACAACAAATGCTGGAGAGGGTGTGGAGAAAAGGGATCCCTCTTGCACTGTTGGTGGGAATGTAAATTGATACAGCCACTATGGAGAACAGTATGGAGGTTCCTTAAAAAACTAAAAATAGAATTACCATATGATCCAGCAATCCCACTACTGGGCATATACCCAGAGAAAACCATAATTCAAAAAGACACATGCACCCCAATGTTCATTGCAGCACTATTTATAATAGCCAGGTCATGGAAGCAACCTAAATGCCCATTGACAGACGAATGGATAAAGAAGAGGTGGTACATATATACAATGGAATATTACTCAGCCATAAAAAGGAACGAAATTGAGTCATTTGTTGAGATGTGGATGGATATAGAGACTGTCATACAGAGTGAAGTAAATCAGAAAGAGAAAAACAAATATCGTATATTAAGGCATGTATGTGGAACCTAGAAAAATGGTACAGATGAACTGGTTTGCAGGGCAGAAGTTGAGACACAGATGTAGAGAACAAACGTATGGACACCAAGAGAGGAAAACCACAGTGGGGTGGGGATGGTGGTATGCTGAATTGGGCGATTGGCACAGACATGTATACACTGATGTGTATAAAATTGATGACTAATAAGAACCTTCAGTATAAAAAAACAAACAAACAAACAAAAAACAACTAATACTAAACTTTCTTTGGGTTATTTATATGGAAATATGTTAATATAAATGTTTCAGATATCACATGAAATTTCTAAAAATCTTATATGTTCTGGTATAATATTATAAGTCATAATTCTAGTTATTACTTTAAAATGTATATCTCAGAAATAACTAAATTTCCTTGTCAATTGCATTATTATGAACTTTCATCAAATCTTTAACCGTGGTCATTTTTAAGTCGTTTGTCATTTAGAGACAGTTCTGGGTGTACTCTGACGCTTTCACAAAAATGTTCCTACAAAAGGGTTTCATCTTCAAGGAATTCATGGAAAAGACTCTGACAAGTACAGGTTTCTGGTAACCGACTATACTGCTGAAGTGAATGAATAAGCATTTTCAGAACTCTAATGGAAAACTGATGAATTCGTAAAAGTGCTAACAAAAGATCAAGATGAAAAAAAAATTAATTACATGGGACTGAGTGAACTGTTGAGGATGATTATAATTTTTGTGACTTTCTGTTTGAATAAAAAAAAAATCCCACAAGGACTCAGAGGCAAAAATATACAAATCAATTTTCACTGCAAAGTAAAGAAGCTGTTACAGTGGTGGATTACTGGACTGAATGTCAATATTATGACATAGCGTGAGTGTGTTTCGTGTTTGGTAATTGCAATCATCATTGCTTTTGTTGTGGTCATCCATTTACAATGCTTGGTGTCAGTTTATTTATCTCTTGTAAAAATAAAATACAGTGTGTGTGTGTGAGTTGTGAAAAAACAAAAGGAAACTTAAAAAAAATAAAAGAACCACAACAACAAAAAAACCCCACAAATGTCTCATTTTTTTCTTCATGACAACCCAATCATAATAGTAATAATAGCAGACATTTATTGAGGGTTTCCTACTGGCAAAGACTATGATAATCGCTTTACACACATTACCTTATTTAAATCTACCTCAAAGGGTTTTCTTGAAGATGAAATGAGTTAGCACACGTAAAGTCTCCTGATAAAGCCTGCACAAAATAATCACTTGATGTATGCTATTTCTCTGTCTATCATCATCACATTGCCATCATCTCACCTTCCTCCTCCTCATCTTTATTATTATCCTCATTTTACAGGTACAAAGTCTGAAGCCCAGAGACATTAAGTAACTTGGAAGAGAATCAGCTGGGGTTGGAATCCAGGTTATCTGCCTTCAGAGTCCTACTCTTCCCAAGACTTTTATAACAAAAGTCTTCCAATGCAGTGAAATCGTTTAATCCCCACCCCTTGAATCACACTCTAAGATAATTTGACCTATCGAGTTCATTGGGATCATTATTAAATTTTATAAAATCAGACCTCAAAATCAAATAGGATTTCAGTAAGTTTATAAGTAAGTCAGGGCTCCTCAGCTCTAACCCATAAACCAAAGGCCCGTTGGAAACTCGCTACATCTATCCTACATGTCACAATTGTTTCAATAATTCTAGAATCTTTTCTAAAACTTCGGAACTAAGTCTAATGCTGGTTCACTATCTTATATAAAAATATGTTCCAAAGGATGAAAAGTCCCCCATTTGCTCATATAAAATGCCTTTTAAACGTTCTATCATTCTTTCCTGGCATGGAGATGGTTGTGAGTGGCATTGACATTGACCTATTTGGGAATGCAGCCATTTGAAATATCCAGTCAGATGCAGATCAGTTTTTCAGTTGAGGTTTGAGATTTGAGTCAAAATTCATCCAGACCTTAGCATATTTCCATATGCTCCACACTGATAACCGAGGGGGAGGGACAGCTCTCGATTTAATCTAGTGCCGAGCAAATGGCTCTCATTGTCACTTGGCATTATGCTTATGTTCTGCAGTTGTTGTTTTTTTAAAAAATCAAAATTTATGTCATTGATGCCATAAATACCTATAACAAATAAAACCTTAAGAAAAATTAAAGTATTTCTAACAGAAACAGAGACCAGTGAAATCAGGAAGTTTAACCGTGGTCTTTGTTTTATTTTTAAGTTTTAAAAAATTGGGACTTCCCTGGTGGCACAGTGGTTAAGAATCCGCCTCCCAAAGCAGGGGACACGGGTTCAATCCCTGGTCAGGGAGCTAGATACCACATGCACGCCTCAAGTAAGAGTTCGCATGCCACAACTAAGGAACCTGCCAGCCGCAACTAAGGAGCCTGCCTGCCGCAACTAAGACACAGAGCAACCAAAAAAGAAAAAAATTTCTCGTGGGTATGTATGAGTGTGTCTGTGTGTGTTTAAAGTATTACATTCATGAAAGATCTGCAGTGAAGTCCTAAGGCAAGAGAGCTACCAGGATCTTTACATAAAAAAATCTAATTTAATCCTCACAAGAACCCTGTAAAAAATAGATATTATTCCTAATTCACAGATTGGAGGCTCAGAGAAGTTACGTATTCTGTCAACTGAGGTTGGCTAGTTGGATTCGTGCGTCCTCTACTGTGAAGGCAGGACAGTTGAACACAATCTCTCCCAGACTCCCTTGCCGCTAAATGTGGATACGATTTAAGCTCTGCCAAACAGATGCCCTTGTAAGATATTTGAAAAGTGGAAGTGAAGAAAGAGCTGCGCTTCTGTTGTTTCTGCTGGCAAGCAGGATCATGGTTTTGCTGTGGCAGCATCTTGTTTTCCAGTTGCTAGCTTCCAGGGCATTGAGAGACTAGACACAGGGTATTCATCTTCTGTATGTACAGATTTAGCAGGTACACCATGGCTCTGGAGCCAGTAATTGCAGTGAAGGCAACTTCCTGATCCCTAAAGGTCAACTAAGGTACCGTCTTCCTGGAGTCAATAATTCTTATGTTACCTTCCTGACCCCCCATCTTCTTGAATAACAACTGCCCCGGCAAACCAGTTCTGCAGTGTGGCTTGGAGACTCAGCATAGAACCTGCTCCTCTGCCCTTCCAAGTTCTCCTGTACTGATTCTTCTCCGCTTGAAATTTGGTTTCTGCTTTACTTTGTTGAACTTTGACTAATCAATATATTAAGGAACTTGCTTAGTCAGCCAAGAGGTATAGAGCCTAGATTCAATTCATGCCTGTCAAATCCCAGAGCTCATACTCCCTCTGATGGAAAGTTATGGCGTGAAATTCATTTTGTATCTGGTAGGCGCAGATATCCAAGGGGTGTGGGGCGGGGGGATGAAGTTGGCCAAGCTTTTAGGCCTGCCTGGCCCAGAGGCACTGGTTCTTTGGCTTGAACTCTACCCTATTCTGTGCACTTCCTCCCCATTTACTAAGCCAGAATGATTTTCATTTGTTTTCTCGAGAGAACATCTAAAAAGCACAAAGGGGGCTTCCCTGGTGGCGCAGTGGTTGAGAGTCCGCCTGCCGATGCAGGGGATGAGGGTTCGTGCCCCGGTCCGGGAAGATCCCACATGCCACGGAGCGGCTGGGCCCATGAGCCATGGCCGCTGAGCCTGCACATCTGGAGTCTGTGCTCCGCAACGCGGGAGGCCACAACAGTGAGAGGCCCGCGTACCGCAAAAAAATAAAATAAAAATAAAAATAAATGAATAAAAAGCACAAAGGAGCCAATTATTGGCTTTTCAGTCACCAAAGCCTAAGCCCCAAGATCCCAGACACTAACAAAATTTCCCCAAATTGGGAGAGGCAGACGACCAAAGAGTTAAGACATGTTAAGTACACGAGAAGGTCCTGAACTCTGTCCCTCCCACCCCCTCATCCTCACACACCAGACCCCTCCTGGGACTGGGTGTGCAGAAAGTTTATGGGAACTCCACATCATTGAGAAATCCTAGAAGAGAGGGATTCTTGTGCTCTTTCCTGGGGAGAGTCAGGGGAGGCCCTTGGGGTTCCCTGCACCCCACAAGGCACAGGAACGGATAACGTGGCCATGTGGTTTCCCTGGGCAGCCAGGCATTCCAGGTGACAGTGCGGCAGCATCAGGAGCCCACCCATCTGAGCAGCAGGGAAGCAGGTGGGGCCAGATGGGAAGCAGGGGTGTGCTCAGGATGCCAGGATAGCACCTCCGAGACCTTTCCTACTGGTGAGCGAAGACCAGAGAGAACAGCCCTCAACAGACGCTGGACTATGTTAACAGCACCAAGAACCAGAGCCCCACCTCCAGGACCCAGAAAACTCAGTAGATTCATTCTGAACTGATGAAATAGATTCCACCAGGGCTTGAAATTGGATTAAATCCAATTATATAAAAAAGGTTATTTTTCTTGCACATATACCCTGAGTGCTGTGCTCTCTCACTGCATAGTTTCCAGTTAATTCTGAGAGTTATTGGTCTAGAACAGGGGTCAGCAAATTACAGCTAGGCCCTGGGCCCAATCTGGCCCACTGCCTGTTTTTTATTGTCCTGCCTATTTTTGTAGGCTAAGTAAAGCCACTCTTACGTGGCTGAGTTTGCAGAGTTGCGTAATCGCAACAAGGCCGCTATGGTGCAAAGCCTACAATATTTACTATCCATCTCTTTACAGAAAACAATTGCCAAACCCTGATGTAGAACATGGGCCCTGCCTGGCTGTATCTCATCTGCTCTTGCACTCTTGTCCTTCTGCTGTCATCATGGGGGCAAAGTCTCAAATCAAAATCAAAGAAAAAGCCCTGCCTTTCTCTGCTTTTAAAAATATACCTACGTTCAGATCCAGGTTTTCCTCCCTGAGCTCCCCAGAGGACCAGTTCTCCTTAGACCAGTTTTCTGTCCCCTGGTCTCCTGACCCTGCACTTGCCTAGTAGCTTCCTAGCTTTGACTTCTATTTTCTATCCTTTATGGGCTTCTCATCCTCTGCCTGTCTTTGAGTCGCTGTTTCTTAGGGTTGTCCATGGCACTCTGGTCTCCCTCTACTCACCTGGCCATGCCCCAGAATTCTCAGGAGGACCAGGTTTCACTCCAGCCTTCACCTGTAAGGAGGTGAGCTGGCCCAGGTTACTAACTTTAAGGTTTTATCCCTTTGGCTTGGATAATACCGATACCTCGACACCTAAATGGAGCACTTGATTCTCTTCCTTTGGCCACCAAGTTAGTCAATGTTAGCCTTGAACAATAGCTCAGAGAGCAGAATGATCACTTGGTGGTTAATAATAGAGTCTCTGGGGTTAGATTTAGAAGCAGGAGATTTGAAGCTACACCCCTTCTTAGCTAGGAAGCGATGAGCATGGATTTTCATTATGGCATTCCAAATTTACTATGCTTTTATTTATTTACACATCTACTATGTACCAGACACTGTGTTAGACGCTATGAGGAGTAACAGAGTTGAAGAAGACACAATCTATGTCTTCAAAGAACTTATATGTAACTTTTACCCATATAGACTTGGCTCTCCACAAAAAGGATAAGAGTATTTTAAAGGCCATAAACGAGATCTTTGAAATTTTCTTTATAGATCTGTTTTAATTTTTTGATTTGGGGCATAAATACTACTTTGTTTTTTAAAAATCTAATGAAATCACACCAAGTTTTAAAGAGCTGACTAATATAATTTTAGACAATCTGATCACTTGAACTTTCAAAGGTCTGAAATGTCCTAGAGCCATTCTTACGTGGCTGGGTCCTCTGTTTATTTTTATGGCAATCATTGGCATCTGGGAATACCAAACTGGCTCGCCATTCAACAGATTCTGCTCCAGGGACAGTTCTTTATCAGCTTTCAAAGTCCTGGAAGCTAACAGAGTGCCTAATACATGGTAGGCATCCCATGAATATTTGTTGAAAGAACAAATGCAAAAATAAATAGATGAACCTACTAGTCCATTATGTTCTTTCCTCTCACATTTTACAAACTTATCATCTGTGTCCTTATCGGGAGAATATCACATAGGGCTTTATACTGAGTCATTTTCATGTTTCATGTGTTATACCTTATCCATCCTAAATGGATTACAATTTCATCGATTTCCCCTACAGCATTGCTCACAGATCTATTTTCCTGCTAAGTGAAATATTTGTTGAATATAGGCTATCATTACTTCCTTTTTGTTTTCTTTTGTTTGCTTTTCTTCCTCTGTCTCTTTCTCAATTAACTAAAGTATGTGAAAATGAATGTTAAAATATTTATTGAATAAAATCTTATTCTCCTTGACCTTAATTTTAAAAGAGATGAGTTCAGCAATTTCTCTTTCTTTTCAAAAAACAACACAAACAAACAAAACCCACAATCATAAATTCCTTCTAACTATGTGTGAGGTTGTGAATAGGAAAAAGTTTACTTATATCCAAGCTAAATACTCTAATAAGATTTCCCTAGAAATCTATGACATTCCAATGAAGGAGAAGACGTAGGAAGAAGTAAGAGCAGAGGAGGAGAAAATGGGAAGTTATTTGGGAAAAGGGAAGAATCCAGTTTGAGGGATTTCAACAACCAGTAGAGAAAAACTTTAATAAGGAGAAAACTGCCAACCAAAAGAAGCTTACCTTTGCACCCCTCACAGGTCAGTGCATTATAGTGGTAACCGGATGCTCTGTCTCCACAAACAACACATAGCTCATCCCCTTTTATTCTCCCTGCTGATGCACCCAGTCGGGCCTTCTTTGTCACAGGAATCTCCACTACCTCAGTCTCTCCCTGGTAGAGAGTCTCAGCAGGCATTCGCCTGAGTTCATATATTCCAGGAGAGTACCACTCTTCAGGCTGCTGGGGATAGAAACCCAGGTTGGAATAATAGGAAGATGAGGAAATCTGTGGTTGAACTTGGGGAAACTGAATGTTGTTGTATTGTGAGTATGGTTCCACTTCTAGATTCTGTCCCAGAGGACCTGCTGCTTGTTCTGTTAGTACACCTGAACAAAAGCGATAACAAAACTGGAATTAATGTCATCATTCTATAAATAAGAGAGGCAGTTTAGCATATGGTTAGGAGTACAGGCTCTAAGGAAAGATTGAAATATTTGAATATTTACATTAAAATTTTAATATAAAATTAACTTTTTTACAGTAAAAGAACTATTAACAGATTAAATGACAATATTAAAAGCTCAGAAAGATATCTGCAACATAGAGGACAGACAAAAACACTCATCATTCATATGTAAAGAGCTTTTGCAAACCAATAAGAAGACATTCAAGATGGAGAAAAGGAAAACAAACAAGAATGTTTAAAAGAAAAAGAAAAAAGGAAAGTTAAAAAAACTATTCAACATAGAAAACATTCAACAATCCACAGAAAACAAAGATAAAGGACAGGCATATACACAAATGCTATCTTTTGTCATTTCTGTCTTACAAAATCCTATAAAGTGGGTTAACAGTATTATCCCCACTTAAAATTGAGTAGTCAGAGGCACAGAGTAATTATGCAACTTTATTCCTACACGCCTAAGTAGCTGAGATTTGGACTTTGAGTCTGACTTCAAAGCCCATGTGCTGAATTGCTCCTCTCTGCGATAATTTCAAATGTGTGATGCTTTAAAGCTTGTCTCTTCCTCCCTCTGTACTTGAGTTTGTTAGTCCCTTCAATGCCTCCGCTTTCAGGTAACCTATAGCTAGGCCTGCAAGACTCTGCATGATCTTACCCTTTCTTTCTTTTCCAGCCATTTCCCATGTTCCGCCTTCCATATTCCTTAAATATGCCTTGCTGCTTCCAGACTCAGGACCTTTCCCACATGCTGCTTCCTGAGCCTGGAAATTTCCTCAACAGCCATCCCCTCCAAGAACGTTATCTCACTATTCTCCACTTACCTCTAAATTTCCCTTTAAGTATAGCTTCTCTTGGGAAGTCTTCCCTAAACCTAGGTCCCTGGGTGTCTGAACCCAGTTGTATAGTACTTACCTACCCTTCATGGGCCTCCCTTTACTTATCTGTAAAGAGAAGACTCCATGCTGCATGATGTTATAGTTCTTCGTTATGTCTAAAACCTCTATAAGTGTATGACCAACAGTTTATGGGCATTAGAATTCAGGGCCTTTCTACAACGCAAAGTGGAAAATATGTATGTTAAATGTTTGTTTAAAATAAAATGCTTTCTGCATTGATACAGGAAATCACTGATGGAACACAAAGGATACAATATCTGTGCAAAATCAATTTTGTTACTTTCATGCCCAACTTATCCATATAAAACCAGCACTGAGTCAGTATATCTGACAGTCAAAAAATTTTGGCCATGGGGCTTTGTCTTATGACTGCAAAATGGAAAAATATAAAAATATGGAATTATTACAGAAAAAAGAGAAGCTAAAATATGAGCAAAATCTTGATCTATTTAATAACTAAATATGGTTAAAATTTCTGGAGTGAATACAACAGAAAAGAGCTAAAAGCATTAAAATCATTCGTTTCATCTAGGTTTTATCCTCCGACCCATCTTACCCTCACTCAACTTCCCATCCCCACCCCCAGCCCCAGTTTCTCTCCATCTACAGGTCTAGTAAAGTCAAGCAACTTGCCTGAAGTCACATAATCAATTAATGTCAGAATCTGGATTCCGTAGAATCTAAGGAAATATGTAGTTGTTTTCTCCTCATAAGACAATTCCAAGATCTCTGAGCATTATTTCAACAAATCTTTTAATAGTCAAGAGACACAATGGAGTCCCAACTCAAGTCAAATCATGTTATCAATATCTGGAATCATCTCAGTTAAAATGGAACACTTTCACAAAGACATCAATTCTACTATATGAAAACAACACAAAACAGGGTAAGAATATGAGATCAGTACACAATATTATTAAATAATGCCTCTATTCCCAAAGCACATCCACTTCTAGTATTTCACGGTGTTCCCACCAAATTTCCACAGAGTAGAGACAATAAATATACAGGCAACTTACAATAAAAAACCCCAGCATGGACAACATCCTCCAAAATGGTGGGACAAGAATAACTTCCATGAACTGACTGTGAGACCTTGAACAACTGCCTAACATTTTTCTGTTTCTTCTGTAAAATGGGGCTACTAACACCCAGGCTCGCTATCTCATAAGGTAATTCTGAGTGTAAGATACAGTTTCTGAGAAAAAGTTTTGATAAGTGGAGTGCCATAAAAAGACATGTTTGTTTCCTAAAGAACCTAGCAAAATCTTGATTGTATGATAATTAATTAGTAAATATTAATACACATCAGTCTGTTTTGATGCTATAAGTTATAGGATACTTCTTTCACTCATAAATATATTGAACAATTTGCCTGACACTGTCCTAGGTTCCGAGGACACAACAGTGACAGACAGACAGAAAACAGATAGAAGAGGCCCCAGACTTTCTCTTGTTTGTGTATTTGGGGTGGGGAGAGGTGGGAGTATGTCAAGGGCTGGGATAAAACCAAGTAAGCAAATACAGAATTTTCTGACAGAGCATAAGATGTGGAGAGGGCAAAGGTAAGTCAACTTTAGAGTGTACTTTCGGAAAAGGTAAATTCATTTCTATTTTAATGCAATTTATGAGTGATTTTTTAAAGAATCAGTTTATCAAGAAAGAGGAGAATTTGGATTTCTTTATAACACAAATTCTCCATGGGAGTTTAGGGAAGAGTTCTTAAATGCGAACACTTGAATGGACTCCAGGAGAGGCTGACACCCCCTGTAAAGGGAAGCAACATTTTTCTGGGTAGAGGGTCATTTGGTAGCATTTAATAATTTCTCTAAAGGAGTACCATCAAAGGGAAACTTCTGAGATGCAAGCATTCTATACCTTTCAACATGGTAGCCGTTAACCATATGGAATATTGAACATTTGAAACACAGCTAGTAATGAGGAAATGAATTTTTCATTTTATATAACTTTAAATAATTAAAACTTAAAATTAAATAGCTGCATGTGGCTAATGACTGCCATATCCGACAGCGCAGCTCTAAGGAGTTTGTGACCAGAACCACTGTGAACCCAAATGGGAGAATCAGGTTCCCGTACAAAGGATGGCCCTTCTTCATAAACCCACAGTTAGTTTCTGATGAGCCCGATAAAGGGTTCAGATTATGTCCAGTTTTTCATCCCTGGCACAACGCTGCTTCTAGTAAACATTTCATGAATGTTTGTCGAAATGTTTCATGAATGGAAAAATTGCCTTCTCGGCCTTCCTTTATTTCCCAATCCATGGTTTCTTAACAGATGATATGACTTGGTTTATGAAGTTGTGCGCCGTTCCTGGTGCCAGGCCTTTGTGATGTTGGTGCCTCTCCCCACCTGGTTTGTCAACCCATCACCTCCTCTGTGAGGCCTGTCCCAGTTTTCCTAGGTAGAATTAATCTCTCCTACCCTCTGTACACACTCTACTGCAGCACTCAGAAGCATGTACCATCACTTTTGTTGGTTTACAGGCTTATCTTTCATGCTATATCATTTGAGGTGGTAGGACGTACTCGTTACAAGCGCTTCTGTGTAGACAAACCTGGATTCAGTTCGCCTGCAACTTGCTAGATGTATGAACTTGGGAAAGACATTGAACTTCTTTAAGCTTCTGTTCCTTCCTCTATAAAGCCGGGATCATATAATACACTACTATGTATAAAATAGATAACTAATGAGAACCTACTGTACAGCACAGGGAACTCTACTCCGTGCTCTGTGGTGACCTAAATGGGAAGGAAATCCAAAAAAGAGGGGCTATATGCACACCTATAGCTGATTCACTGCTGTACAGCAGAAACTAACACAACATTGTAAAGCAGCTATACTCCAATAAAATTTTTTTAAAGAAAAGCTGGGATAATATAGTAATTGAAACAAAATATAGTATCTAGGTGAAAGGTTGTAATAAAGATAAACTAAGACAAAGAATGTAAACTGCATAGTGCCTAAGCATAAACATTCAATACATTTTTTTTTTTTTTTTTTTTTTTTGCGGTACACGGGCCTCTCACTGCTGTGGCCTCTCCCGTTGCGGAGCACAGGTTCCGGACGCACAGGCTCAGTGGCCATGGCTCACAGGCCCAGCCGCTCCGCGGCATGTGGGATCTTCCTGGCCCGGGGCACAAACCCATGTCCCCTGCATCGGCAGGCGGACTCTCAACCACTGCGCCACCAGGGAAGCTCCTCAATACATTTTTGTTGTTGTGGTTAGTCTGTGAACTCCTGGGGAATACATTAGATTACTATATATTACATTCCCTTTTCTCCTTCATTCCTGGCACCTTACAAAAAGCCTGACACAGTGTAAATCTTTAATAAATGCTTATTAAATTGAAACGATGGAAAATTTACTTCCGCAGCCTTCCAACTAATTTCCATCTCTAAATACAGTGTCAGGGGCTTCCCTGGTGGCGCAGTGGTTAAGAATCCACCTGCCAATGCAAGGGACATGGGTTCGAACTCCGGTCCAGGAAGATCCCACATGCCGTGCAGTGAATAAGCCCATGCACCACAACTACAGAGCCGGCGCTCTAGAGCCCGTGAGTCACAACTACTGAGCCTGCATGCCACAACTTCTGAAGCCCACTCGCCTAGAGCCCGTGCTCTGCAACAAGAGAAGCCACCGCAATGAGAAGCCCACGCACTGTAAGGAAGAGTAGCCCCGGCTCACCACAACTAGAGAAAGCCCGCATGCAGCAACAAAGACCCAACGCAGCCAAAATAAATAAATAAGTTAATTAAAAAAAAAATACAGTGTCAGCCATTTTTAAACAACACATTTAAACAAAATAACGTGCTGCCAAGTCTACAACCAGAAATATGTTCAAAATTGTAATTATTATGAAAATGATTTGAGTTTCACTTTTAGCTGGAAATTCAAAAGGTAAGATTCTATTCTGAAAAAAATATTAAAACAGACATTATACTATATTGTTTATGTTTTAATTATAATCTATATTTTACTTCAGAGAAAACAAAGCGGGCTTAAAGGTAAACTCTTTACTTATCTGATTTTCCATTGACTATTGGGAGAAATCTACTGTGAAACTAGTTCAGTAAATTAATGTTTTTTTAATCTCTTTTTATTTTTCTCATCACAACGCATAGTTTGAAATAAATCTTATATCATTACCCCATACACACTTATACATATGTATAAATAATTGAAACAAAATTTCCGTGAAATAACACTTATCCTTACCTCTTGACGGGCACTCTGACATTTCTATTGTATTCCTATTCTATTCTCTTCTAAATTTTTAATGCTGGTCACAAGTCACAAAATAGATATCATGACCCACTGGGATCTGAGACTTGCCATTTTAAAAACACTGCATGAAATCATGTACTTCAAAATGTTTTTTCAAGTGTCCAAGGCATTAATGCTAGAACTGCCTAGTGTTTAACTTGGAAGAACGGTGCTAATTTTACACACTATCCAGTGAAGAATTATAGGGAAAACACACTTAGATTTAGTCTCAATGAGATACACACCTGCCTAGAGCCCTATAGAAATCACACCACCCCAGCTTCTCACCCCAGTCTTCTGGTTCTGACTGAGCCATCTTTGACAGAGATCTGTTACTGGAATCTCAAGCAAAAGTGCCCCGTGTTTCCTCAGTCCAGTGGCAGAAGCCCCACCGCCAGCATCTGAGAACCTCCGCCTACCTTTAGCAGGCTTCATGCTCATCATTTCCATGGCAAATCCCAACGACGTGCAGCTGTGACAAGGACTAATTTGACCTGGATTTTCTAACTCCGGAAACTGCATTACCATTCTTAGCTTACTCACAGCAACTGAAAATGAGACTAGGTAAGGAGTGACAGAGGCCAGAGGTTGTGGGGTTTACTGATTAACTTCATTACTGAGCAGAATATTTGTAAATGTTTATGAGAAAAGTCCTCGATGCCAAATTGCCTAGTAAGCTGGAAACCAGTCTCTTAGATAAACATTTTTGGGGAGCACGTTCCAATTTAGGAATTTTTAGAGGACAGATTTTTGTTCAGTGGCTCTAAAAGTCGATTTGGGGGTCAAATGCCATGTTCTACGTCTTGACATTCGTTCCTCTCAAAAGGATACAGATTGGTATAATTTTGTAATGTCAGGAATCATTAAAGCATAATACTTAACGGCGTGAGGTAAACTAATCTGGGTTTCTATCCAGTGTTATGGGTGGAAGTGTGTCCCCTCCTAATCCCATAGGACCAGTGTCCTTATACAAATGGGAAATTTGTATTTCAGAGACAGAAACTCATAGAGAAAAGGCAATGTGAAGATACACAAGGAAAAGGTCATCTACAAGCCAGGAAGAGAGGCCAGGAACAGATCCTTCCCTCTCAGCCCTCAGAAAGAACCCACCCAGCTAACACCTTGATTTTGGACTTCTAGCCTCCAGAATGGTAAAACAATACATTTCTGCAATTTAAGCCACCCAGTCTGTGGTATTTTATTATAGCAGCCTTAGCAAACTAATACATGTAGGCTCCCTTGGCACTCACTAGTTCTGCAGACCATGGACAAACTCCTGAACCATTTTCTTTTCTTTTTTTAACATCTTTATTGGAGTATAATTGCTTTACACTGTTGTGTTCGTTGCTGCTATATAACAAAGTGCATCAGCTATACATATACATATATCCGCATAACTCCTTCCTCTTGTGTCTCCGTCCCACCCTCCTTATCCCACCCCTCTAGGTGGTCACAAAGCACACGCTGATCTCCCTGTGCTATGCAGCTTCTTCCCACAAGCTGTCTATTTTACATTTGGTAGTGTATATATGTCCGTGCCACTCTCTCACTTTGTCTCAGCTTACCCTTCCCCCTCCACGTGTCCTCAAGTCCATTCTCTATGTCTGCGTCTTTATTGCTGTCCTGCCCCTAGCTGAACCCTTTTATGCCTCAATTTCCTCATCTGTAAAATGGGACTGATAATCATGCAACCTCATAGAGTTATTATGAGGATTAAATAAAATATTTATTAAATGCTTAGCAGAGTGTGTGGTTACCCACCATCATCATACTGATATTATAATTATTTAGCCTTGGACTCTTGTTGTAGGGTGGCTTGCTTCCCGAGCAGGAATAATTTCTGCAGCATAACTTGTGGATACCAAGTTTGTGACTGTTGGGTATTTTTTGGAAGGGAGGGCTTCAGAATAGGACTCAGTAGGTCCAGGGTTGAGCTTAGGGATAATGCAACCAAATACACTGTGTCACCTTAGGACAGTCTCTCAGCTTCTGCAGACCTCATTTGTCTACATCAACAGATGGTAAAACAGAGATAATAATTCCTGCTCTACTTCCCTCATGGACCCGTTGTGAAGATAAAATCACATAATAAGTGTGAAAGCAGTTTTAAAAGGCAAATGTGATCTATATAAACGTGATAATCACTGCTAAGCCATTTCTACAGCCTTTACGGGTTTAAAAGGTGGTTCTACATGCATTATCTCATCTGGTCCTTACTGGCACCCTTTGAGGAAGGTATAATTTATGATGCCCACTATCTCTTACCCTATTTTACAGACATGGAAGGTCAACTCAGTGAAGTTAAATGATTTGTCTAAGTCACCCAGCTATTAAGGGATGAAGCAAAGGCTTTAACCAAGGTCTTCTCACTCAAAACCTTGTGGTGGAAAAACTAAAGCACGCTTGCCCTAATTGTCAAGAAAAAGGAAAGAGTGATGGTTCCTAGGTGTATTTCAGCTTTGATTGCTCAACCAAGAATCACCATTTGCAAAGCTGTTCTCAATCCTCAGTTTACTTCTGACCTCGTTCTCCCCTCCTCACAACCCAAGAGCTATACTTGCCTTGAGGGACTCTAAGTTGGAAGAGCTACCCAAAGGCTAAGAACCAGGACAAACTATCTCTGAATTTTATATTTCAAGAAGTCTCTACTGAGTTTTTCACTGGTCAGACAGATGAGCCTGTCTGTTGCCCTCAGAAACTTCAATACTAAAAAAGAAATGAGCAGGATAATTTACCTGATCCAGGAGACCCTTGTTGCTGAGTGAAATTCACACAGGATGTTCTCATAATAAGACTGATTGAATCCCTTTGCTTCTTTGGCAGTGAGGACCAACTGCTTCGTGCTATTTTTTTTCCCCAAGGTACATTTTTCCCCTACAAGTCTGTGCTGTTTGAAACAGTAGCCACTAACCATGTATGGCTACTTAAATTTAAGTTAATTTAAATTATGTAAAATTAGAATCAGTTCCTCAGTTACACTAGTCCCATTTTAAGCGATCAGTAGCCACGTGTGATTAGTGGTTACTGCATTAGACAAAGTAAATCTGGAACATTTTTATCACCACAGAAAGTTCTATTGGACAGCACCGTTGTAGACGGTACTTGGGGCAAAGTGAATAAAATGTCAGTCACGGCAAGGAGGGGCGTTAGATATGATGCTATAAAAAACAGGGACGTCCCAGAGCAAATGCTGGCAATGCTTTTCTGAGAACTATCCCTGGGAATAGACTTGGCTAACAGACTTTGAGTGAAATAATCTCACTGGAAAGACCTTCTCCACTGAGAAGGTGAACAGGAGTGTTCTCTTAACCTGAATCCGTAATCATCCAATTCCGA
Organism: Aethalodelphis obliquidens; assembly: GCF_003676395.1. Lineage (NCBI taxonomy): Eukaryota > Metazoa > Chordata > Mammalia > Artiodactyla > Delphinidae > Aethalodelphis > Aethalodelphis obliquidens. Next base: position 43,961,026 of record NW_020837952.1, on the reverse strand, counting down.
TTCCTTGTGCTGACCATAATTTGGTTGCCTACTTACTATCTATGGAAATTCAGCAGATTCTTTAACATCTTTAAATCTCCATTTTCTCAGCAGTAAAAGGGGAATAGTAATGGTATCTACCTTATAGGAGTGTTATGAGAATTAATATTAATGGCAAATAGTTACAGAGTACTTACAATGTGCCAGGCAGTCTTCTGAGAATTCTATTAAATAAGACAAGTAACTTGCACAAAGTTAAAGAATTTGCCTACGACCACATACCAGTAAATGGCAGAGATGGGATCGAGTAAGAGTCCACTAACAAATGGAAAATGTGCTTAGTGTGACGCCTGACATATAGAAAGCACTCAAGAAATGGTAGCTGTTATGATCCCAATTTTTTTTATCACTGTAAATGTATAAATTTGCAGTCTGTTTTCATAGTCAACCTTTCTCAGTTTGGTTATTCTGAGAGCCCCTGAGACCTGTTTCTTAGCCTGCAAGGTTGAGAGCCAGGCTCTGGATGGCAACGGATTTGCCCACTAGCTGGCCAACATGCACCTCATTGCATGCATTTTCCAAACTATTAATGCCCCATCTAAAAGAAGCAGTAATTTATGTTGTCATAAGGAAAGGCTCTTCTCATATTTCTTTTCCTTCTCCCATTTCTTAACCTCACTAACAAGAGCACCAGATCTGAGAATCCTGGGAGAGCAAAAACCAAAGCCACAGGGAATTAGTAAAAAATCTTAGAGTCTGCTTCAATCTGTGGAAGAGATATGGATAAGAAATTGTAGTGACAAAATATTTAAATTATGCTAAAGCAACGTTCCATTTTGTCTGAGACAGTGGTATCTTTCCATCTTCTGGAAACTTTTGGCTTTGATTGACCCATCAGGTCAGAACTACATTCACTTGTGTTAAACTCAGTGCGATGGAAAAAGACTTGAAATCAAATGTCAGAAATATTACACAACCCTGCATCTCAAGACCTTTCATTGTATTTTAAAACATCCAGCTGATTCTGTAACATCTGCAAGATTCTTTTAATTTAAGCAAAAGACATAGGCAAGAACCAGATTCCAATAAAAATAAAGCTACCCAGAGAAAATGAGTATCAACAGCTGAGAAAAGCATAACGTTATGAGAAGTAGCTAAAGGAAGTGAAGCGCGAGTGAATAGGATTATATAGAATCTGCCCTCCTGCCCCTTGCTAGGCCTTATGCAGAATGGGGCTTTGGAAAGACTACTAGAAACAAAAATAAAATTTATACAAAAACGTGGATTCCATAGCTGTTGTTAGCAATGCTGTAATGCCAATGTGAGATAGAACATGTGTTTTTTCCTTAGAGCACCCAGAAATTTAGTTCCATATTGTTGGTTTTTGTTGGCTCCTTGAAAATTCTTAGCACTCAACAATGATAAGATTAACAGAAATTCCTCTCTTTAATAAGTAGAGGGGTGTTTATTATTCTAACAACTTAAATAATAACAACTACATTTCAAACCCTGGAGTAGCGATACTGCTTTATGATGCCTTGAGATTTACAGAACACTTTCCACACAGCCATTCAATCCTCCAACAAACTGTGAAGTGAATGTCATTATTATTCCCATTTTACAGAGGAGAAAACTGAAGTTCAGAGTCTCAGTTGCCTCTGAGACTTTATTTCTTTCAATTTCATTGTTTATTTCCACTCACATTCATTGAACGTTTCCCAGTTTCACCAATCTAAAGGAACTGGACCCATTGTACTGGAAACATTTGGTACGGGAACATAAGATTATACTTTTCTTGCTTATTCTGTGCTATTATTAGAATGCTTTTCTACTTACTGAGTCTTTAAAATTCTGTGATTTTTTTTCTTTAGTTCTTAAACCACAATTTGCTAAAAGGATACACAGATTTTAATTAACATGCCACATTCTACCTATTCACTACGTTAAACCATGGGAAGCTGTGGACTTTGTCATTATTACCTTTTATTATGCACTAATTGCATAAGACCCTGCCTTCTTCATTCATCAGAGATGCCTTTATTAACCCACTAAATTAATCTTTGACCAAGTTTCCTGGCTCTCAGGATCTCCCAAAGGAAAGCAGACTTGTCTCTCTTAGGTCACCACGTCCTTCCACCCTGTGTTCTGCGTGTGGACTGAGTTACCAATGAGCTAGATTCCCATCTGGATTTGTTCGGGATGTGTGGCAGCAGAATAAGTTAAAGGACCTCCCAAGGTGACTCCAGCCCCATCTCTGTAATTCTATTCTAAGTTTCTTTACTTCTTTTCTACAAGGGCCAGCCTAAGAAAACAGAGCTATAGAGCAAATCTCCACCTTTTCCCCTCACCTACCACCTTAGCTTTCCTTTAAACATTCCAATTGATTTTGGGGGGAAATCACACTAATACTGTGTGGCAGCCCCGCTGGTGATGATGCACATCCCTGGACCCACCTCTCATTTCAGCTGCAGCTGTAGCAGGTAATCACATGCAAGCTCAGACTCACTTCACATTGGCACTCTGCTGCACATCTCTTTGCTTTCTTCCCAGAGCTTCTCCAATGCCACAGGAGACCACCCGGCTTGATTCCATTGGGAGCAGCAGAAGCACAGCCCAGAAGTGCAGGGAAGTTAATGCCCCCAAGGGCGACCCTCAACCAACGGGAGCCAGAGGTCGGTTAATAACTGCCCCCATGCCCGGTGCCTCAGTGGACAATTCTTTCGGCTTCTCCCAGTGGAATCGCCCACAGCAGCGATCTTCATAATTCATCTCGTCTTGGTTTTCCCTCCTTCCCTGTCTCATCACCCCAGTCCTTTGCTTCTGCTCCCTGGGATGACCTCTCACATAAACTGTCTGCACACAATTCATTGCCTAAGACTCTGCTTCTCAGGGTAACCATTTATACGGGTGGAGATGCTTCCCCTTCTTGAGCAAAGCCTTTAGAGAGTGAGGGGACCACAGCCCTCTTTAGAAGCAGCTGAAAGGCCTCACTCAAGAGGTCATTAGTGTCTCCACTGCCCATTAGTGAGTGCCCATCAGTATTTGTTGAGTAATCTTTATGTCACCTTCTCAATGTCTTAAATTAAATCCCAGTGTCTTGGGATTTAATTATGGCCTTTAGAGTAATCTGCAGGAAGGAGGACCATGCCCAGGACCACCTTGAAAGTCATGTCATGTCAGGTGAGTATCACTGGGTCCAAGTCACCACTTCCTGACATGAAAACTGTAGCAATTTGTGGACTCAAATGCTAATCCTAGGTTGTCCTAGAATTCCCAGCCTAATAATCTCCTTTTACCAGTGCTAATTAATGGAAATATGGGGTCCAGAGCCAGTTCTCTAGACTCTTTCGACTTGCCTAAATTAAAAACGAGAAGACAAGGCCCTTCCAAGTCATTCTAGACGTTGGGCCTTTGCATTTGCTATTTCTTCCAACTAGAATGTTCTCTTTGGCTCTGTCTTTCTCAGCTCCATTGTCAACTCCCCAGAGGCCTCGACCACACCGGTTAGAGCAGCCTCATTCTTCCAGTCACTATGACATCACACTGTTTTGTTGTTTCCATAGCACTTACCACTACCTGATATTATTTCATTTACTCATTCCTTTGTTAGAATTCCTTTATTCTAACATCCAGCATATGGTCAGTGTTCAATGTTTGGTTAGAAGAAATTATAGCCATCCACATGCAATAGAGTAAACCTCACTTGCCCTTGTTATAACAACATGATGGCTGTTTTTTTTTTTTTTTTTTTTTTCCGTACGCGGGCCTCTCACTGTTGTGGCCTCTGCCATTGCGGAGCACAGGCTCCGGACGCGCAGGCTCAGCGGCCATGGCTCATGGGCCCAGCCGCTCCGCGGCATGTGGGATCTTCCCGGACCGGGGCACGAACCCACGTCCCCTGCATCGGCAGGCGGACTCTCAACCACTGCGCCACCAGGGAAGCCCTGATGGCTGTTTTTGATTACAGTTACACCAGTGGAAAAGAGTACAGCTCTCTGGCTAATTGAGCCCATGAGTTAACACTTCTGAATCTCGAACACATCTCAAGATCTAGGAGTGGTGAGTTAGGCACTGTGGGCTACTCATCCATGAGCCACAGTCCTTTCCCTGGTGCTCTGTACCCTAAGCTCAGGGTGGGAGGTCCATAGAGTCCATCAGTGTCATCAGGACATAAAAGAAGATGGGCAGGAGGAATAAAGGGGTCAAAATACTCTTTGTCCTCCCCTTTAGTGCAGGTATGTTTTCCCCTGGGGGAAAGAGGCGTGGGGAAAAAAATGCTTCGACCTGGCTCTAGAACTTAATGGGGAAGAGGAAAAGGAGTCCCAATGGTCACATGGCTCTGATTAGTTTCCCAAGAGAGGTGGACCAGATGAAGATTTGAGGAAACTGCTCCAGCTGGGAATAACAGCTATGCATTGCAGCTTACGCATCTTGTGCTATATATTCTAAGAAGCCTTAAAAGAAGTGTTAGGAAACTGTATAAGAATGTGGTCCAGCAAAGGAGGGATGAGGGAAGAGCACCACTGAAAGAAAGCATGAACCACGGGGCTTCCTTAGCAATCATTTTCTGATGCTTCTAACTTGACAGCTCCTTCACAATTTTTTCTCTATCTACTTACATCTTTTTCACCTCATGACAACTGAGGTCAACTTTCAACCTGATGGGCTTGCTTAAAGTGGGCTAGTTTGTAAGAAAGATCTTACCCTTTCCCCTTGATGTATATACAAATGAGAGCTGAATGGATTTGTTTAATAATGATGACACCAGAGTTTAGATTTGGAGATCTTAAGATGCAGTTGTAAAATTTCAGAGCAGGAAATGGAGTTTATATGTGAAAAAAATCATCTCAAGAGTAATTTTCTTTAGTCTGTGATATGCACCTACAGTCCTAATCATCCTGTGAGTTCTGATGGGTAGGTCACAAATTATAAAGATGTCCATACATTGATTTTTTTAAGGACCCATAGAAGGGTAGGCCAGGAGCAAATGGTCAAGTGTCCAGACATGGAGGTAGGTGTCCCACTGCCCTTGACTGTATCCACAGGATGAAGAGAAGCCAACTGGAAGGAATAAGATGTAGCAAGTATGTCTGAGAACTAGCATTGCATAAATAATAACTGCTGCCTTTGATCTCTCTGAGAGTTACTGATAAACATCTCTTTTTCCCCTAAACCTCTTTTCTCCTTCCCTCTATTATTTATTATTTGATTCTTACTTATCAAGTACATACTAGGATTAATAAAATACAGTCACTGTCCTTAGATACTCTTATACTGAATGGTGGCTGGTAGACATGTAAATAGATAATAAAATAATGACCCCTCCTTGGAAATGACCTGATAAATCATTGCACGCTAAAGCTAATGACTGGTAGGTAATCGTATAAGCTATTGATTAATGTCTCCCAGGGCTTTCTGCAACCACATAGGGGATCGTGCCTTAACACATTGAATTTTGTGAATTTCAAGTGTTTGCCTTTTCACTATCATCATCAATCATGGTTGATATATTAATATAGAGTGAAAAACTTGGAGCATCCAAACCTCCCAGCAGAGTTATAATGCAGAAGGAAATTATTTTAAGCGTGGCAGAAAGCTGCCCTGCCCCACCCAAAATATTGCCCCTGCTGGCATTTTGCTGATGTTCTCAATTCAGACTCTTTATAATGAGACGTTATTTTATAAATGCATAAAGTGGAGCAATAGATCATTTTATGGTATCATCTAGTTACAGATCTACTGAAAACAACTTAGTACAATTTGTCCTCAATCCATCTTAAATGACTAATCCTGAAACGGTGCCGTATTTCCCCCAGCACCAGAAGAATGCTGGAAAGGAAACCTATCGCAGAGCTATAACCTAAGTAACTTAAGACTTTAATAGGTACAATATTAAACCATAAGAATCATGATTTCATAATTTAGTACAGGCTATAATAATACTAGAATTAGCCCTGGAACAAGAATGCATTTCTACTCCCAGCTCTGTTAATTACCTAGCCTCATGGCCTTGGACAAGTCACAAAGCTCCCTGAGTCTTGCAGTCCTCATCTATAAAACAGAAGATCATTAGATTCAATGAATCCAAGGTCCAATTTACCTCTAACCTTGCGTAGTAGCTAACATCTATTGAGTACTTAGAAGGAACAAAAAAATGTTCTGGACTCTCTGTTGGACTTAGTCAGGTTTTTTTTCTTATGTATGTCCAAATTGCAGTTTGTTTTTACTAATATTCAAATGAACTTGACAACTTACCAAATAAATTGTCAGAAAGAGAAAATTCATCTGTGGCAGGTAAGTGGGAGTGTTCAATGAGATTCATTTTTGATCCCATCCAAACTTTTCTGTTTGAGAATGTATCTTCGTTATGGTGGTCTTCAAAAAAATCCCCTGAAAGGTAAATAAATACATAGAGTGTTTGGGAAGGGTAGGGAGGTGATTATGAAGGAGAGGGAGAGAGAGAGAGCAAGCTAATTTTAAAAAGCACATATGGTTCCCTTTGTAAACATTTTATCATAGCTTTTCTGTACATATCTTTCCTCAACATTTACCATTTTTACACCTCATTTGGACTTACAAATATCTAAGATATATGCTTTCAGAATAGATACTCTCTAATTTATCTGGGAAAACACCATATGTTTTCATTTGTTTCAGCACTTGGGAGATTTGGGCAAGATATGATGATATTTTAGTTATGTCTTTATTTCTTTTACATGTAGAAAAAACAAAAACAGATATAAAAGCCTTGATTAAAATGGGATGAATTGATGATTTATTATCTTAAATTTTATTCTAAAGTTGAACAGGTCTTTGCAAAGGCACAAAAGTGGTTCAAGGCAACTTCCTTCCTTCCTTCTTTCTTAAGTCGAGTAGGCATCATATTAGCAGATAAAAAATTCAAAAAGTGTTCACCCAAGATCATCTTTAATTTAGCCTTTTAGAGAAAATTTCAGGGGCTTGCATTTTCACTCTCATGGTCTACCTTGGTCATATATTTAACTAGGGTAAAAGAAGTTATGGTAAAAAAAAAAAAGTGGTAAATCTCACCAAAATGTCTGAAGTTTCATCCTGAGGAGATGTCCAGAATGCATCCAAAACTCCAAGATATGCAGTGTTCACTTCTAGCTATATCTCTAGGTCTTGTTTTCTTCTTTCCTTCCTTCCTTCCTTCCTTCCTTCCTTTCTTCCTTCCTTCCAATGTCTCCTACCTCCCTGAAAAAGTAATGAGAAAAGTTGAATAATGAAAATGTATGCTATCAGAACTTTTCTCCAAGGCTGTTTTCTGAGCATGATTTTCTAAACCTTTCATCCTATCTCCACCAAGAAATCATTTCGTTTACAAATACCTACTTATACTTGCTACTCAGAAAGAGAATACAGGGTTTTTGTTGGACAAATATTTATTTCATTAGAACTTCCCTACTATTCATGTCTCTATTTCTTTCTCCCTCACTCAGCAAAATGTTCCAGCTCAAGCAGAAGTGACAGCTCAAGCAGACATCTGGCTGATGGTAAGGTAGTACACCAGACTACATTTGCTGCGTTCATTCATTTATTCATGTTTTCAACAAATATTTATTGAGGACTTACTCTGAACTAACCTCTGTGTTGGATCTTTGGAAATAAAATGGTTAAAGGAAAAAAAAATCATCCAAAATCTATGACATCAAGCTTAATGAGGAATAAAGACATTAAAAAACAATCACAGGAATACATAGATGATTACGTATTAACTTAAAAGCTGTTGATGAAGGCAAAGATGAGGATGCTCTGATGGGGAGAGGCTGGGTGTGAAAAGGAGTTGAGGTAGAGAAGTAGCTGGAGGAAAATGTGGTTTTGAGGGCAATTTTTAAAGGTAGGCAATACTAGGTCACATCTGAATACACCAGAGAAGTTGAAGAAATGAGAGAGAGAGCAGCTCCTGTGAAATGATACAAGCTGTGTCCACTGTGGGAATGCAGACACATCTGGGTCCATCTGGTAACCAATGGCCTGGCCCTACCAAAGTCTACTGTCCAGTAAGCCAAGGGGCTTTTTAGGAGAAAACCCATCCTAAAGTCAGAAGGAACCAGGAACCATGATCTTCACCTCAAAGTAAAGCCTCAGTCCTTAGAGGAATGTGTAATTCTCAATGTGGCACAGTGTTTGACCAACCCAAACTAGATTCAAGAGGCCTTCTTGCCACCCTGAGGTGAGAAGGGAAAGGGTTATAAATAAATATGAGTCTGGAAGTACTGAAGTGTAGGATAGATCTTCCAAAAGAATGCAACAAGTAGGAGAGAGCTCATTTCAACTCCACCCTCACCCTCAAACAACTCTGCCATGTATCACAGTGGAGCTTTGACTCCAAGAGGACTTCAAGCCTTTCTGGGGCAATTGTGAAACAGCAGAACCATGCCAGGTATCACCATAACCTGTGGAGATGTGCCCAGCAGAGGAACCGTGACCACTGGTTGGGCACTGCTCTCCCCCATGGACACCAAAAGTAGTGGAAGAAGTGGCCAGAGTAGACTTGATTATGAAAAAACATGAAGAGAACTCAGGGCATTCCTGAAATACCTGCAGGGGGAGGAGGCCTCTGATAGGGAACTGGAGGTCCTGAGGAATAAGGCAGTAAAAGTTCAGTTGTCACTATTGATGGGACCTCATTCATACTCATAAGCTAGCTGAGAACTAGGGAAATGCAACTTTCACGATGTGCATATGAATTGTATAGGTATCTATTCAATGTGTATATTTTAATATATATATGAATTACGTATAATAATTGTGTATGTGTCTGCATATCATATAATAAGTAGGTTGAAAAGCTCCCCCCAAATTTAGGCAATTATTGTTTTAAATAGTTACCCTTATCTTTGGAGTAGAAAATTCAACAGTTTCCCATAATAATAATTTCCAGGAATCCACAAATGAGCAAAGTCAGGAATTTTTCCTAATATTCAATCCAAAGTTACCCTCTGTCATTTAAGACATATTTGCTCTGGTCTTTAAAAAACAATAGGATATTTCAGCTCTGTGACTCTTACTTTGGGTTTCCCTCTGTGCTTTTTCTCACGTTTGTCTTTTTTTTTTTTTTTGCGGTACGCGGGCCTCTCACTGTTGTGGCCTCTCCTGTTGTGGAGCACAGGCTCCGGACGCGCAGGCTCAGCGGCCATGGCTCACGGGCCCAGCCGCTCCACGGCATGTGGGATCTTCCCGGACCGGAGCATGAACCCGTGTCCCCTGCATCGGCAGGCGAACTCTCAACCACTGCGCCACCAGGGAAGCCCACGTTTGTCTTTTTTAACTTTCCATCCTGGTCACCAAGCTCCTCCATACTTCCACAGCACAGTACAACTCTCTAGTATTTTCCATGTATGCTCATTTTCATTCTGGATTCTTATATTTTCCTCTATATATTCATATAAACTTGGCATCTTTAATTCAAGTACCTGGCACACAATAGGCCCCTAAGAAATGTTGGCTCAATCAAATAATCTGTGTTAATTGTTTCTACTGCTTAGTTCTGCCAAACTCTCTGACACTCGGCATGCTCTTCCTGGAGAAATGGCACAAGACTAGGATTTCATTCTCCTATTGGCAAAAGGGACAAAATGTACCAGTTTCTCGCCTGAATGAAAGTCCAATTCTCCTAATTCTGCATCATTTGGGTTATTACCCCTGGCTGGAGATCCCCTGCGTGGGTGCCCCTGATTAGCCAATAACAAAAAGCCCTCCAGAATCCAGACAGTTGACCAAGTCTGCTCAAATCAGGTCTGTTGGTTTATGATTCCTGAAGGGGTTTAATAAATAGGAAACTCTTTCATTTTTGAAATGGTAACACAAGCACATGGTAAGCAATTCAAACAGTACACTGAAAAATAAGTCTTCCTTTTAGCTCTGTCATGCATTTCCCTTACCAACCGCCATAGCTGGTTTCTTGTGTATCCTTCTGATACTATGCCCTCTCTTAACATAAAGGGCCCCATACCTTAAGCTGGAGTCTGGCACACTATTGCCCGCAGGCCAAAGCTGGCCCGCCACCTGGTTTTGTAAAGCCTGTGAGCTAAGAATGGTTTTACATTTTCAAATAGTTGGGAAAAAATCAGAAGAAAAATATTTCATGACATGTGAAAATTACATGAAATTCACATTTAAGTGTTTATAAATAAAGTTTTATTGGCCCACAGCCACATCCATTTGTTTCTGGACTATCTATGGCTTCTTTCTCAGTGGCAGAGTTGAGTAGTTGCAACACACACTGTATGACCCATAAAGCCAAGATTTACCATCTAGCCTTTGCAGAAAAAGTTTAATTCCTGCCTTAAACAAATAACAGAAGAAATTTTTTAAAAAATCAAAGTAACATCATAGGTAAACTATGAATAACTGTAATGAGTACCTTGGAGATATAAATCAACTTAATTGTATACATCCCATGATAGTAGGGTCTTCTTTACCTCTTAACAGCTCCTTCCTGGGTTTGGCAGCTTTAGCCTTAATTGCCTTAAGTGATTTAAATGAGCACCTACTATGTCCCAAGCATTTGGCAAGCGTTTCCACTTATGTTATTTCTTTCATGAGGGTTACTTCTGTGTCCTTTCTCTAATACTCTTCACCCTCTTTTTAGGGGAAGAAATGCAATAGGAGAATAACGCCCTGCAAGTTCTAAGGAAGATCTTAGCTCTGGAGTCTTTTTTTCCCCTTTGAATCCTCCCTTTCATATAAGGAGTCATTTTATAGGTTCAGAATAAGCAATGGGTATTCTGTACTCTAGTGGCCTTTGAATTTTTTTTGTTTCCCCCCTAAACAAAGTTTTAAAAAACACTATGCTCCCTCAACACATTTTTGGGTTGACATCTAAAGTTTTTCACTGAAAAATAAAATAGTTGCAAAAAATGTAATTTCTGACATATTGCAAAAATTGGCATTTTTACATGTCATTACATTACTCAGATCTATTCAATTAAATCTAAATACCACAGCAACTTAATATCCTTCTTCATCCTTCTAAGAAATACAAGAAAATGTTCTTTAAAATTTGGAAAAATTTTTAACCATTCCTGTCCTTTTTTGAGTTCCCATTTCATTCCACTTCACTGCAGAATTTTACCCTAATGTAGCACATTTTAATGGTTGAATGTCTATTATTGATCATTCTATCATACTTTTCTATGACTAAATTTTGTATATAAATTTGGATTTTAAACATTTCTAATGACTTCAAGATTTTAAGTGTTTAGATAAAAATTTTTCTGGATTAAGTTTATTATTAGCTGTTATTATTAATGCTTATTAGACTTTCTCTGCAAATAGGGTGGTTCACTCTCTCCCATGCCACAGCACGAGTGGAGAAAGCAGTTTGGTATGGAGGAAAGAGCATGCAGACAGAAGACAGGATTGTTGGGCAACAGCCCTAGCCAGCACTGACAGAGCACACGCACTAGGGGAAGAACACCTTCTTAGAAATACGGGTAAAGGTTCTGATTAAATAATGAACTTTGAGCAACTGCAGACAGAGAGCCTAAGAATTCTCTGGAGTTAGTAATAAAAGCCCAGCTAGCAGGAAGCCATCATTTCTATTCAGGTGAATTCATGTATGTGTTAACACACAAAGAATTAAGTTTGGAATCGGAACAGATAAAGAAAAATACCTTCTCTAACTTCATGCACTGTTTTCCTGAAAATTTGTTAAAATTTATTTTCCAAATGAAAGTGTTTTTTAAATAAAAGGGTCATTGCAGAAAATTCAGACAATACAGAAAAGCATTTACAAAATGTCAGGTGGCATTCTGTAATTTCGTTCCAATTTACACTCCCACCAGCAGTGGATAAGACTGCCTGTCTCATCACAACTTCATTGGCATTACCTACTCCCACTTTCAACAATCTTTTCTAATTTGCCAGTGACAAATCCTATCTCACTGTATTAAATTGCATTTCCTTGAATATGAGTGAAATTGAAAAAAAATTTATATTGTCTAGATGTGATAGTTTCTTTCCATTTTTTATGTTCTTTGCCATTTTTCTATGGAAGTGTTCTTTTTTTTAAATTGACTTAGAGGAGTTCTTTGTATATTGAATGTATTAGCATTCTGGTATATTTACTACAAACATTTTCATTTGTCTTTTAATTATCTTTACTTGAAAAGATTTGCATTGTATGTAGTTAAATATATTAGATTTTTTTAAAGCTTTTATTGCTTTTTATTTTTAGTTTTTTTTTTTTTTTTTTCCGGTACGCGGGCCTCTCACTGCTGTGGCCTCTCCCGTTGCGGAGCACAGGCTCCGGACGCGCAGGCTCAGCGGCCATGGCTCACGGGCTCACGGGCTCAGCCGCTCTGCGGCATGTGGGATCCTCCCAGACCGGGGCACGAACCCCTGTCCCCTGCATCGGCAGGCGGACTCTCAACCACTGCGCCACCAGGGAAGCCCCTTATTTTTAAGTTTTTAGTACAGGGTGAATTTTGTCAGAATTGCTTGTTGAATACTTTTCCCCTTTCCCATTGATTTATAATTTTTCTTTTATTGAGACTGAATTTAGTTTTCCATTGATCATACAGTTACATCTGTTTCAACATCGTGTTTCCCTGTTATTGTTCATTCTTTTTCAACATGTTCTAAGGTATTCTCACCTTCTCATTCTCTGTGATAAACTATCACATCTTGTATCACATTAAAAAAAAAAAGTTTCTTTGGGAGTTTGATATGGTACCAAACCCCTATATATTTAGGTAGGAAGATTTATATCTTTATAACATTCAGTTTTGCCTTTCAGGGGCAAGGTATATCTCCATTTATTCAAATATATTTTTATAACTCTCAATTTTGTAGATTATTTTTCCATTTATTTCCCAACTTCTCCATGGATGCATCCCCTGTCATTTATCTTCCCCTTCCTCATGTGGTCATTAATGATTTAATTGCATCTGTTGTCTTCTCCACTATATTGTAAACTCCTAGAAGGCAGGAATCATAGCTTACATTACTTTTGTACCCCCCATCACAGCTAGCAGTGTTATGCATACACAGAAATATTAGCTGTGATCTAGTACAGATGTCAAGGGGGATGAAGCATGGGACTTCCCTGGTGGTCCAGTGGTTAAGACTCCGCATTTCCAATGCAGGAGGTGCAGGTTCAATCCCTGATCGGGGAACTAAGATCCCACATGTCACATGGCGCGGCCCAAAAAAATTCGGTGTGGGGAGGCAATGAGAAGATTAGAAAGGAGAGGGAAAGAATGGGAATTTGGGATTAGCAGAGGCAAACTATTTATATAGAATGGATTAACAACAAGGTCCTACTATACAGCACAGGGAACTATATTCAATATCCGTGACAAACCATAATGGAAAAGAATATGAAAAAGAATATGTATGTGTGTGTGTGTGTGTGTGTGTGTGTGTGTGTGTGTATAACTGAGTCACTTTGCTGTACAGAAGAAATTAACACAACATTGTAAATCAACTATACTTCAATAAAATTTTTTTTAAACAAGGAACATTAGAATGGAGAACCAGTGTTGACCTTTCATAGCTTCACATATGACCTGCAACTATTCACTTAACACCCTGCCCCCATACTACACCCTGAGCCTCAGCTGCATGTTTAAAAGTCTAAATAACAGGACTGCTGTAAAGATTAAAAGGTAACACTTCATAATTGTTCATATATATAGGGTGACATGTACAAAATTTTTACTGCATTGTTTCCAATAGTAAAAAGCTGGAAACATCATAAATGTCAATCAACAAGAAGCTGGGTACAATAAAGAAATAATACATGCATTATGCTGTAAGTATATTATATTCGTAAGTGCTATACAGCACTTAAAATGAATGAACTAAGTATTCATATGGATAAACTGAGAAACTTCATATTGAGCAAAAGAATCAGGTTGCAGAATAATACAGACAGTTTGATAAAATGTATATAAATTTAAAGATATGCAAAACAATGCTACATATTACTACTGATACCCTAATGCAAGGGTCAGCAAACTGTGATCCACAGGCCAAATCCAGCCCACCCAGAACCAGATTTGCCCTTTTGTTTACATATCGTCTATGGCTGTTTTCACACAACAATGGCAGAGTTAGGTAGTTGCGACACAGTCCACGTGGTCTGCAAAGCCTAAAATGTTCACTCTGTGGCCTTTATAGAAAAAGCTTGTGGGACTTCCCTGGTGGTCCAGTGGTAAAGAATCCGCCTTCCAACGCAGGGGACAGGGGTTCGGTCCCTGGCCAGGGAACTAAGATCCCACATGCCGCGGGGCAACTAAGCCTGCGCACCGCAGCTACAGAGCCCATGCGCCCTGAAGCCTGTGCACCACAACTAAAGAAAACCTGTGCGCCACAACTAGAGAGAAGCCCGCGCACCACAACGAAAGATCCCGCATGCCTCAACCTAGATCCTGCGTGCAGCAACTAAATCCTGACACAGCCAAAAATAAATTAAATAAATAAATAAATAATAATTTAAAAAAAAAAAAAGCTTGTGATCCCTGTCTAACCTATAGAGACATGCATGGAAGTGTTGAACCCACATTCAGAACACTGGTCCAGAATGACTGGGCAGGTACACAGGGAATTTCCATAGCATCTGTAATGCTCTCCTTAAACTAGGGGGTAATTACAACGAAGCTGATGATATTACTTAGTTTTGCATGTTGGAAATATTTCATAATAAAAAAGATTGAATGAAATTCTATATGTGAAAATGTTCCTCATCTATAAAGATATGCAAACTCCTACAGGGATTCTCTGTTTCTTCCATACTTTTACACACACACACACACACACACACACACACACACACACACACACACTCTTGAGGCTTTGAAGAGGAAGTACTTCCTTCCCATAAAATGTCTGGGGACTCAACCTGTGGTCAGTGAGGTGCTGTTGGAAATTTTGAGTGGCACAATGAAATCTATGTTCAAGAAGATTACTCTTACGAGAAGGCAGGATGAGGAGGGCAAGCAGTGAAAGAGGAGGAAGATTCAGGAAATTCTCATTCAGGAAGTGAGATGATTAGGTGCATAGCCGGGTGGTTTCTGTAGAGATGGAAAGGAAGAGACCTGAGTACCGTATACAGAGAGGAGGAGGAAGGAGAGAAAGCAGGCTGATGATATGAAGTTTAAGCCTTGAGTATGCGTGGAAGCAGGGACAAAATGTTTATTTTACTTCTGTTTATTTGTACTATGGTGTAATGTAAGCCATAACTTAAGACCCAGGATTAATTTCAGAAGTGGTAAGCACTGTTTGTTTTTAATGTGATAAGACACAGAGTGACTGGTAGCCTGGACTCCTACTCTCTGGTTATCAATTTGTACTTGTTTAGATACTGTGTGTCACAGGGAGTTCATGGTGTATGGAGTTCCTCTGATTTAGCACAAACCATTTGCAAGAGACCTTGGAAAGACCCTGCTCCAATTAAATAGCCTTGACTCTGATTTTGAAGAATCCCAGCTCTCAGAAGACGAAGATAAAAACCAGTTACTTGCGCTGGTACCCTATGAACTCTCCACGCCCAAAGTCACCATCCTTGGTGACGTTTTTCTCAGATGAACCCAGTTGTTGGTGGCAAAGCTACATTTTGTTGGATATCTATGTAGTCCATTCATAAAGGGCAGGAGAAAAGTAAACTTTTTCTAGCCGTCATAATTTCATGCCCAGGGGAAGCCCTGGATTCAGTCCAAGGCTGGAAGAATGTTCCTAAGGGAAAAGAGAAAGGAGCTCTAGAAAAAAAGGTTTTATCTTTCCAGGGATTTGGTCTTCCCAGAAGCAATCAAACTGAAGTATCGGGATGGCCCAAAAGTTCATTCGGGTTTTCTGTATGACGTTATGAAATTTTTGGCCAACCCAATAATTTTTTACAGGGCAAAAATACAGATTTAAGAAAAGAGATCCTTTCTGAAGTGCAGAGAGATTTAAAGGACAACGTGTGGCCAGTAGTGGCCACGTGTCAGACATGATGTCCTCCAAACAATATGGTCATTGTGATCACATTATTCTGAGGGTGGTGCCCTATAGGAACTAGATGGCCTTTACTGCTATCATAGTAAACTTTACATTTTTTGTGGAGATAGATTAAAATAATATCTACCATTTTATGAGTGCTTACTATGCGGCAGCTTTCATGCTATGTTATCTCCTTTAATCTATAATAAACTAAGCAGGTATTAATATACACACATTATAAATGAGAAAACTGAGGCTCAAAGAGATTAAGCAGCTTTTCCAAGGTCACGCCACTAGTAAGAAGCAGAGTAGGGATGTAAACCCACCATCTAACTCTAAATTCATGCTTTCTCACACAATGCTCCCACTGAGACTGTCACTAACTGCTCACCAACGCCTAGTGAGGGTGAATTGGCATTTCTGCAAGGTCACGTCTGCCTAAAGCATTTCGACATTAGCTGATCGCATGCACAATTAAGTAAGACTCTCCAGGGTTTGCCTGTTATGTTATTTTGTTTCTTTTCAAACTTCTTTTGCTGTTTCTGAAGTCTCCATTTAAAGGTATACTTCCTTCAGGTGATGTACAATAAAAATGCTTTTAACCCAACAGACATCTACAGCTTTTTGCGCTTCTGTGCTCTGGAGGTTACACAATGGGGCACAAAGAGTGGCTGACCTTTATTTTTAACTAGATATAAAAGAAGCACTTGCAGTAGAGGTCCCCAGGGCCACGAACCTGAAAGTAAGGGCTGCTTACATTTTGTACCCTAGGCAACTCATTTGTCTCACTCAAGTCCCCTTGCTTCTCAGCCTTCTTGGCTAGCACTAGCAGTCAAGACTCCAGCAAGACTTTCATAGCACTGGGCACCTCTTCGAGTGTGTGTCCGGTTGTAATTCTCCCTTTGTTTTTTGGTGCTTTGGCTGTCTGTCTCCCCATTGGACCATCAGCTCCAGGAGAGCTCACTCTGGATCTCCAGTTCCTAGCCCACTGCCAAGTACATATTAGATACAGAGTTAATACTTATTGATTGAATGAATAAATGGATGAATGAATAACTAAATACATAAATGAATGAATGAATGAATAGTATACCTTACTAGATACCCATTTTTAGAATCAATCTTGTTTAGCGATAGGATCAATAGTAAATAGAGATGTGGAAGGACAGCACACCTAAGAGCTGAAGAAGGACTTATTATTTTTTTTAATCACACAAAAAACCTGACAACTAAGGCTGCTTCCCCACAATGTAGCCCTAATTAGTGAACTAAATTTATTCTTGTTGGAAATCTCTTAAGCAGTGAGCCCCGCACATTTTATAAGTGAATTGACCACCCAGGAAATAGTTTTCATAATCCTCCCAAATCTCCTTTTGTTAATTTCTCTTCCTTGAGAACTACCAGGAATAGTTTTTTTATCTTCTTAACATTCATAGTCGGGAAAGTTTTTCCCCATTATCTGCTGTAGTCAAAATGGTCAAGAATTTGGAAAATGTTATACTTTCCCCATGACTGACCTGTCATCTTTTTTCAAATAATTCATTAGATCTTCTGAAATTTTATGACTATTATTTACATAAATTATTTGTTATTTGCAAAAGCGGCCACCACAACTTCTTCCATTCCATGTGCCCTTTTGCAATGAGAGTTTGCCACTACCCATCGATAGGTGAAGGCTATTTCCCAAGCCCTTGAACAGGTCTGGTGACTTCCTTGACCAATAGAGTGGTGGAAGTGATGTTGTGAGACTTCTGAGCTAGGCCTTAAGAGGCCTTGCAGCTTCTGTTCTCTCAGTCTAGGAATGCTGCCCTGAGACTGTCACGCTACAATGACAGTCTCAGGGCAGCATTTTTTTTTTTTTTTGAAACTTCAAACTCATTCATGAGATATTTATTAAAATAACACATTTAGGGAAAAAAAATCAATACAACTAGACGCCCCAGATAAAAAACCTAACAGAGACAGAAGTCAGCTACCCAAACTGTCCCAGTTGACAGCCACACCAAGACTCCAGACATGAGTGAGTCCACCTTGGACCTTCTGTTCCATTTGATCGTCCATCAGAAAGAGTCCCATGAGTGAGCCCAGGCAAAACCAGCAGAGCAGCTGATCTGCTGAAATATGAGAATTAATGAATCACTACTCTTTTAAGTCACTAAGCTTTGTGGTAGCTGTTACAAAGAAGTAAATAATTGCTACAGAAATTGGCACTTAGAAGGGGGATGCTGTTTAAAAAAAACAACAAGGAGGCTAAAACATATGGCTTTGGCTTGGGGATTGGGAGGTGGGCAGAGCCTGGAAGGGCAGTGAGAACACGGGTAGTGAACATTGGAAGAGTGGTGAGGAAATCACTCTAGGAAGCTGGAAAAGGAATGGGTCATATTTTGCAGTCACAAAACAATTGGCAAAACTGTCCAACATGTGGTAACGTGGAAGATACAAAATTTCCTAATGAACCTGTGGGTTTTGTTTGTTTGTTTCTCTCTGGTCTGGTTTGGTTTCAGGAGTGGCAGAGCCTCTTTCCGACTGAACTCCAGGTAACTCTGCGGCTCAGTGTGAGATTAAGGAGATTTCCAAGTAGTATGGTGAATGCGTCAGGTGGTATTTTTAGCAGTTCATGATAAGGTAATGAAGAGAGAGATAGATTATGGAAGGAGCTGTTCATTTTGAAAGCAGAATTTGGAGTAAATATGAAAGGTTCAGGATGTGCTGGGTCAAAAAATAAGACTGTTTTGCATTTTTGGTCTCGCCATCTGGCATAAGAGTCTCAAAGTAAGAAATGACTCCATGGTAAATATCCAATCATGGGTGCGGCTATAAGATCTTTTGCTAAGAGCTCACAAAAAGTAAGGAGGTACCTAGGAGACCCTCTCATCCAGGTAAAAGAACTCCTAAGAATGTCGGGGCATTATCTCACAGCATTGTTTTGCAGTAGTTTAACATGTCCAGAGTGGAAAGTATATCTCAAACAAACAAACAAAAATTATGGATATAAGTTTCCAGGCATGGAGTGAGTCCCAGAAGGACTCATAAGAAATCCACAAAGTGTTTGAGCAAATTGCTTTAGTGAGAGCAATGCCATCTCAAACTAAAAGCGGACTTTGCAATCCCTCTCATAAGTAAGTCAAGTCTATTTTCCCACCCTTGAACGAGCTGTTATGATGACTTGCTTTGACCAATAGAATTTTTCTACTTCTGAGGGTAAACCTCAAGAGAACCTTGTGACATCTGCTTTCACCCTCTTGGAATGATGTCTTGAGACCACCATGCCAGGAAGAAGCCAGGAATGAAGTACTCTAGGAGAAGGAGACTGGGCCATTCCCATTAGCCCCACTGACAGCCAGCATCAAGGCCCCAGTCATGAGTGTGAGACCTACTTGACCCTCCATTTGGCATCAGTTATGTGAATGAGCCCAGGAAAAACCAGGAAAGAGCCACCTAGCCAACCCACAGAATTATAAGAAATAATAAATCATTATATTTTAAGCCATTAACTTTTGGGGTGGCTTGTTACATAGTACTAGATAACTGATACCATCTCCCAAAATGAACAGTATGGCATGTGGTCTTTTGTCCTATTGGGTCTCAAAAGGAGAGCACTTGCTTCAGAATACTACATTTACTCTTTAAAAAATGGCATTTCAATGTCAATTTCCAATATCAATGACAAGTAAATTCATTCACTCACCTATTTATTCAGTCAATATACATTTATTGACTCTGTCAGGTACTGGACAGATAAAGGCAAAAAAAAATCATGATCCTTCAAGAAGCTTAGTAGAAAAGTCAGGTAAGGGCAACCCAATTAAAACGGTATGGGAAGTGAGAGAGTGGCATGGACATATATACGCTACCAAATGTAAAATAGATAGCTAGTGGGAAGCTGCTGCATAGCACAGGAAGATCAGCTCGGTGCTCTGTGACCACCTAGAGGGGTGGGATAGGGAGGGTGGGAGGGAAATGCAAGAGGGAGGGGATATGGGGATATAAGTATACGTACAGCTGATTCACTTTGGCAGAAACTAACACAATAATGTAAAGCAATTATACTCCAGTAAAGATGTTTTAAAAAAATGATATGGGGATTGCTATGACAGAGGTAAGCACAAGTCCCTTCAGGAGCACGAGCAAGGGCAGTCATTCATTGAACATGCATTAATTCTCCACTATGTATCAGGCTTTGATCTAGGTCTTGGAAATAGAGGGATGGATGAGACAAAAAAAAAAAGATCCTGTCTTCATGGGGATTGCATTTTAATGAGGGAGATGGATAATTTGCAAGTAAACAAGTAATATGACTTCCAGTGGTGCTAATAAGAAAATAAAGGAGATAAGGGATAAAGTGATGTGGCTGGACACTCTTTCAGAGAGGGTGATCCTAGAAGAGCTCTCTAAAGAGTGGACTTTTGACCAGAGATGTGCAGGAGAAGGAGGAGTGAGCCATATAAGGGGGAAATAAGTCCAGGCAGAGTAGTCAGCAAGCACTAAGGGCCTGGGCTTGGGGCATGGGAGGAACAGCCAAAGCCCAGTGAGGTTGGAGCTGAGTGAGCAAAGAGGCAGCATAGGAGATGAGGTATGAGAGTAAGCGGCTCTCTAGGGCCTGTCAACGATGGCAAGGAGTTCTGGTGTGTTCTCAATGGGAATCACTGGTAGTTGTTAAGCATGGATGTGACTAAGAGAATAAGGGAAGTCTTCCTGAGGGTGGAGGGCTGGTTCTTGAATTTAATCTCAAAGGAGTAGGCATTAGACTAAGCAAAAGGCATGCAGTGGGGATGGTTATGGGAGGAAAATAACATGCTGTGTTCTGAGCGACCATACATTGTCCTCTGTGCTGTAGTGAGTGGATTTAGCTCAAATCAGTGGAGGAACGATGGCCTATTCAAGAAACAGTGTCAAGAAAAATGACTATTCCTTTGGGGGAAAAACTTTAAAGGGTCCTATCTTGTATCATTCTTGAAAAATAAGTCTCAAGTGGATCAAAGATTTTTAAAATGATAAAAATTATTGGGAGAAAATATAGGAAAACACCTTTATGATCTCTATGAATTTAGAGACTGAGAAAGACTCATTAAACAAGAAACAAATAGGAAAAGAATCAATTTGACTACACTAAAATCAAGAAGACAGAAATCAAGACACCATAAACAAAACTAAATATATGAAACAAACTGGGAGAAAATGTTTACAACATAAATAACAGCCAAAAATTAGTACAAACAATATATAAATAAGTCCTATAAATAAAAGCAGAAAAGATAAACAATCCAAGGGAGAAACTGGCAAAGGATATAAAGAGGAAATTCACCAAAAGGGAAATACAAGCGGCCAATCACAACAACCAGGGAGGACTCACCAAGTCTTTAAGATGCTGATAACTGAAGTCTCCAATCAGCTCTCCTAGACTGACCTTTGGGTTAGTGCTGAAAACTCTCCACTCCCTCTGCTCCCGGTATAGTTATTAGACAATACCCTAAGAGCTTTTGGGAGTCTTCACAATTGTGCTGGCTCTTAACAAATCGTCCCTGTCAAGCTGAGACATTTGTGGACTGGTTCACCTGCTCTCCCATCATTCTAGATTTCAAGTTCTCCTAGCCTCCAACAATATTGGGGTAGCAAGGAGAAGACTTTGGAGTCAGAAAGACCTGCCCTCATATTCAGGTCCCGCTACTTCCTAACTGTGTGACCGGAGACAGGTTACTTGCTTTCTTTGAGTCTCAGTTTCCTCATCTGTAAAATGAGTATAAGAACTTCCATTCAGGGTTATTGTGAGAAGGAAACAGGCTATTTAGGCAAAGCCTGTGACGTGTTGGTACACACTCTTGCACATACACAGTTCTTTTCTTTTCCTTCCAAGCACAACTATTGAGTATTCCATGAACATGTGGCCAGATTTTGGAGGTGTGGAAATAAGAGGAAGGACAGGGATTACATTACTTTCCTTCTCCAGCTTGGGGGAGAGGCAGAGCTGTGTGGTGGAAAACAATGCTGCAGGTCCTGACGAAGGGTCTCAGGACAAGAGAGTCTGGCCAGTACTTTATCAGCTAACTCGGAGTTGCATCAGCCATATTGCAACATTCTCAGCAAAACAGATAAGTTCACGGTGCAAATGGCACAAGTCCACCATTTGGAGGGTGGGAGAGATAAAGACGTCTATCATTTTATAAAATCACAGCTAAAAACCCAGCGTTGGCTTTCTCTATCTCTCTTGTCGGATACCACTGAGTGGTTCTAAGGCAGTATCAGTGGCATTATCTGATTTCTTTAAAGCTCAGGTGAGTTTCTCAGACAAAAAATCCAGCATGAGTCACTTGCATCCCCTTCCCCAGCCCCTTCCTTCTAAATAAAACTCAGTTAAGAGAAATGACCCAGGCTTCCCTAATAGTTGTCTACTTCCTTGGCAGTACGCAGACAAAGAGATGCCTTATCTGAATCTGACATTCAGACCTTGGACAATTTTAATAGTAAAGTTCCTCCTAACATTTTCCATCTTATTTTAATATTTCCATCTGATACTAATATAAGAAATGGAAAACAATAGAAACGTTTACAGTAGAAGTCAAAAGAGAAAGCTTTTTAAACCTACTCTCCTCCTAGGAAAGAATTTCATTTCAATAAAGCATAGCTTAAATGTCATCCTAGTCTTAGATCTGAAGTCATCTGCCATTAGTAATATTTCCCAACTCACATCAGGATTTGATAAATCACAGCACGCTACACAAGTGAAATTGCCTATGGAATCAGAACAGAGACATTTCCGAAATTTACGGTCTCCAGTGATTCTCCCGGGCAACCACAGTGTTAAAAAGATATTCCTAAGTAATTTTTCAATAAGGAAACCAGCTTATTTTTCAATTAATTTTGACCCATGAACTTCTGCTTCTTTGTTTTGAAGAGTTTCTTTTACTTTTAAAAAAATTATCAGGATTTACATCGAACTCTACCAACTTAGAATTCATTCATCGACCAAACTTCCTGATGCTAAAGAGAAGCTTCCAATGACAACTTCTCCTCTGCTGCCCTGAGATGGATACCGTAGCCCAGAGGAATTAGATACTCACTCGGATTGTCTTAGGTTGGCGATGAACTTTCAAAGCCCTGGGAGGATTCTGAGTCCAGTCTTCCTCTCCAAAACCCAGTGACTTTGCTACAAATCCTCAGAATCTGATTTTGCATTGGGGCGAGTCCAGGAGACAGTGGGGTGAGGAGGAGGGAGTTCCAGCAGGAGCTGTGGCCGATCACAGGCGGCCTTCCCACCCAGCAGCCGCATCTCTGCCTTGGCTCTGTTCCTCATGGACAGAGATTAGTCATTAACAATCCTTCCCCTGCTAAATGATATAAACATAGAAAGGAACCTTGGGACAGCCTCGAGATTCCCAGGACGAACTCCCAGAGCCCCTGGGTAGGGACTGTGACAAAGCAGGGGAGCCCTGAAGCTCACCTTTTAAAACACTTCTCCGTAGGCTGCTTTTTAGGGTCCTTAGCACCCAGATTTCTACACACATCATCTAAAACTGAATCATCATCTTCCCTCCCTCTCTCCAATTGCTTTTAATAGCTCCACCACCTCCCAGGGACTGAAGTTAGCAACTCTGAGCCTTTTTGACCCTTCCCTCTCCCGGGCTTTCTATAACAAGTAATAACAGATTCGTGTAGATTCTATCTTTGGACTGTCTCTTATTTCCAACCCACTGTGTTCCTCTGCTAATTTGGGCCTACTGCAGCTTCCTTTCTAAAGAACACTGTTGGTTGGCCCCATAACTCGTCTCTCCTTTTCTTTTTCTGTTTTCCAAACTACACAGCAGTGTAAAGCGTAGGGCTCTGGTCAGATACCTACCCATTTGTTGCAACCTTGGGAAAGACACTCAGCCTCTCTGAGACTTGGTTTCTTTGTCTATAAGATGGGAATAGTGCAACTATCTTACACGCTGTGGCGAAAATTACGTGCCTAGTTTAAAATACATAACATGTTTAGAAAAGTGCCTGGCATACAGCGAGCACCCAATATATTTTAGGCACTATTGTTTATCAATTGAACAAATACTGGTTATCTGCACACTAGGTACCCAGCACCTTGGTAGACAGTCTCCTAATCAAAAATCTCCAATGGATTCCCGTGGTCTAAAAAATATACTCTAGGGCTTCCCTGGTGGCACAGTGGTTGAGAATCTGCCTGTCAATGCAGGGGACACAGGTTCCCCAGTCTGGGAATATCCCACATGCCTCAGAGCAACTAGGCCCGTGAGCCACAACTACTGAGCCTGCGCGTCTGGAGCCTGTGCTCTGCAACAACAGAGGCCGCGATAGTGAGAGGCCCGTGCACCGCGATGAAGAGTGGCCCCCGCTTGCCACAACTAGAGAAAGCCCTCGCACAGAAATGAAGACCCAACACAGCCATAAATAAATAAATAAATTATATATATATATATATATATATATACTCTAAATGCTATGGCCTGACGTATAGAACCCCCTCCACCCTGATAGCCCTAGTCTATCTATCTAGCATTTTCTCACATCCTGTCTCTTCAGAGACCCCAACCTCTTACCCACCTATGCCAAGCTCTCCTCCCTCCATGCCTTTGCATATGCTCTTCCCTTTACCTGAATAGCCTTCCTTTCATATCCACAGACCCATCTCAAATGCTGAGTCCCCCCTGAAGCCAACCCTGTTTCTCATCTGCCCCTATGGTGCCCACCAAACGGCCCTCATCCTTTATTTATAATTCTCTCATTGTCCCTTAATTCCTCTGGCTTTGTACATTATAGTTACCTACTTAGCTCTTTGACAAGAATAAAATTCTGGAGGACAAGCACAGTAGCAGACTTGCCTCTGTATCAATCCCTGGTCTTAGCACAGTGCTTCTCATGGACAAAGTATCGTATAACTATTTTTTAATTGAATCAATGAGTGAGCTGAGAAAATGATAACTTTCCAAAGTAGTGAGCCTGTGCACACACATGGGGTGTGTGTGTGTGTGCACGCCAATGTTCCCTATTGTAAAGTTAGTGGAAGGCCTACGGTCAAATTTGTTAGGAAAGCTGTTTTTTACTTCTCTTATTAAATAGCATGTATAGGTCCTGCAGGCTCAGACTCCCTACCCACCGTGGGCTCCCTCTAGACTGAGCACACCACCCACACCCTTTCTCACAAGGAGGAGGGGGAGCCCAGCCCTTGTAAACTCTCCCTTGCCCATTTGAAGAGTCTTTGCCATGACATTCACTGGGCTCTGCAGCTCTGGGCTGCCCGAGAGGCTCCTGCAAGACTCCCAGACAAATTCTTCTTGGATGGTGAGAGCCTGTGTTATGATCTCATTCTCTTCATCAGCAGTAGAAAGTATGGGTTGAGGACACGGACTCTGGAGCCTACCACCTGGGTTCAAATCCCAGCTCTGTCACTGATGAGCTCTGTGACCTTAGACCTTTTACTTAACATTTCCATCTCTCAATTTTCTCATCTGTGAAATGGTAACATAAATACTACCCATTTCGTGGTGTTACTGTAAGGATTAAATGAATGAATATATGCAAAGTGCTGGTACATATAGAGTATCTGATACACAGAAGTGCTACATAAGCATTAGCTGTTATTGTTTTCTCTGAGCATTTCACACAATCATATTTGCATGATTGGACTAGATCTGAAAGATCTAGAGTGAAAGGTATTGAGGAGGAGAAAAGGGAGCATTTCAGGCTAAGGAAAGGCTCTGAGGCAGGAGGTAGCTTAGAGGATCCCATGAAGCAAAGAGAAGGCCAATGTTTCTCAACTAAGAGTATGGAGGAGCCTTGAAGAAATAGGGGTAGGATAGGTAGGGGCAGTGATGTGCTGGGAAGTGTTTAACAACGAGCTCTCAGAGTTGGGGACACACACACACACACACACACACACACACACACACACACACTTACATATACATATACACTCACTTATTTAAAAATTTTCTGATATAACAGATGTTTAACACACGTTTTACAAGTAATAATAAAATGTACAATTTTGTGAATTATAAATTCCAGGTGGCCAACTGATTCTCACAGAATGCTTTCATTGAGTTTTGCTGAACTCTTGTATTGGTAGCCAATTTCTGGCTGCAGTTCAAGCATGATTTGACAAATGGAACTGCACTCCATTCCACTAATTCCTTCCCAATACACTTATTTTCCTGAAATCACACATGTAATGTACTGTTAAACTCTTAGTCTTATACAAATTGCATTCATTAAACCAGACCCTCTTTCGGCTCCAAAACTGCATAGGTTGGAAATTCACTCATTTATCAGAAACATAAACAGCTTCTTTGCTGAATTAAATAACAGTTTTCAAATACTGGAAGAACATTTCTTCAGTTTTTTGTGTGTGCTCTTCACAATGTAAATAATCTGTATTATTAACATCTCCACAACTTAGACCAGAGGTCAGCAAACTTTTTCTCTAAAGGGCCAAAAGTAAATATTATAGGCTTTGTGGCCTCATCTGGTCTCTGTCATATTTTTCAACCTATTAAACATTTAAAACCTCTTCTTAGCCTACAGACTATACAAAAACATCCACAGGCCAAATTTTGTCCACCAGCCTTGGGTTGCCAACCCTTTAGACCAGTGGCTCTCGATGGGGAAAAGAGGGGGCAATCTTGCCCACCAGGAGATATTTGGCAATATCTGGAGACAGTTGTGATTGTCACAACTTGGAGGGAATGCTAGCGGCAACTTGTAGGTAGAGACCAGAGATGCTGCTAAAATCCTACAACGTACAGCACATCCCTCTAGAACAAGGAATTATTGTGCCCCAAATGTCGATAGTGCTGAGGTGGAGAAACACTGTGTTAGACAATCACCAAAGCAGTAAATGGAGTACTGACTTGTGGATTTTGCTCATACACATGGTGTAAATATTCTCATTGTGGCCAATTTCAAACTATTAGTGTGATGTCACTGAACAGACTTGGGAAGAGCTGTACAGAGGCACACTGTTACTTAGGGTTTCCACTGTTCAGATACAATAGATGTGAATAGCTATGAGAGCATAGACAGTTGTGAAATATAGTAAAATAGTTAGAATGTGATGAGTTTTAAGTAGTTATTACCTTTGATTTAAAATGTATTTAATTATAAGTTTATGTAATTTAACTTTTAATGGCGACTATGTTTAACAACCAGTTCAGAAAAACCTGAAAATTTAAATTAACCATGGGTTCTCTGAGCCAGGGCAAGCTGACTCAGCACACCATTGGGGGAATGAGGGCTTCTTACGTGTTGTCCTTCCAAGTTAGGAGCTACGAAGTATTATCTCCATTTTTCAGATGAGGAAAGTAAGACTCAGACGTTCAACGACTCATCAAAGCAAGAAAGCTGGGCTTTAAATTTAAGTTTGTTTTCTCCAAAGCTGCTATATTTTCTTCTATATTTTGTTCCACTATCAACCTAGGCAAAGTGAGATCAAAATATTTATTCTATGAAATGCTTCTCAATACTGGCTTATTTTAATTAATTGCTGAATAGAATACAGATGAAGGAAGTCATTAACATATTGTTAGTGACCAACTCTGGAATGGTATTGAGTATATAGTAGAAAAGTCATTCTGCCAAAAAAAAAGATCTCCATTCATAAATGTTATTTCTTGGTTAATATGTTGGCTTCCTTATCTTCTCCAGGATCCCTCCTTTTTTTGAAAATTTCTCCCCCCAACCTTAACGAATGAGGTCACCCCAGATCAGGGGCTGTAAGAGATCCTGAAGCGAAAGGGAAGTAGAATGGGTGAACTTTGGATATTGGTGCAGTGAGGGTGCAACCCCACCTAGGAAGTCTGAGTAATCACCAGAGACAGAGAACAAAGCCAGGGCACTCAGCTTCACAGGGTGGTGACCACAGGGGGACACTGAAATGCACAGAGGAAGGAAAGGAGGGAGAGCTTGGATAATCAAGCTGGCCTCTTTTCCTACTGGCTCAGACCTGGCTGTGAGCATGAATCTCTGCCCCAACTTTGAACCTATCAGTGTGTCTGCAGTGGTCCTTACACTATAGCTTTGAGTAACGGCTTTTTCCTAGTAAGGCACCACAACCTTCAAGAAGCTGTGCTTTCAGAAACAGAAAACGTTTTCAAGACGTAGGGCAACGAGGTAGGGGCAGTGCCGAAAGCATGGGTGTTAGTGTCAGGGGCTTGTGTTTGAGTCCTGACTGGTCCTGCCATATGACCTTGACTGGTCTTGCCATATGACCTTGAGCAAGCCAGTCTCTGGGTATTAATTTTCTCCCCCACCCCTAATAATAACAAGAAAAGAATGCCTATCTCATAGGGTTATTGTGAAGATCAACATGAAATGTCACATGAAAATGTGTGGTACAAAAATCAAAGGGAAGCATCTGGCAGGCCCCATTAGATGTGAAATTTTCCAGAAACTAGAAGCCCTATAGGGACTCCACCCACTTCTGTATTCAGCTATTCTAAATGACTCACTGGGGGATTCCCTGATGGTCCGGTGGTTAGGACTCCGTGCTTCCACTGCAGGGGGAATGGGTTTGATCGCTGGTTGGGGAACTAAGATCCCACATGCCACATGGCACGCCCAAAAAAAAAAAAAAGCTTCTAAGTGACCCATTGAAATCACTGGGTCTACACTGGAGAGAGAACCCTCCTGTAAATGTTGAAGAATGCAGCTGAACCTTCATCTGAACCTGGATGGCCAGTCCTAATGCTCAAACTTTTTAAAAAGAAAATATTTACAACCTGTTTTGTGGAATATGTAACCCATAAGAGAAAACATTACTATATTTTACATAGGAAGATTCAAATGAGTTTCTCCACTCATCCTAGATCAAATGCACTTTGCTTTCTGTATCTTCCCTGCCCCTCTATTTTTTTGAGGAGTCCTTTGTTGTTGTTGTTTTGTTAATTACACAAGTGGTTATGGTCATGTAGAAAAATTAGAAAATATAGATAATCTTAAAGAAAATAAAATTCACCTATATTCCTACAACCCACATATTCATAGAATACACTATCAAAACTGCGATATATTTTCTTCCAGACTTTTAATGAAAAATAGATACACCCAAGTCTTCTCTTTTCATAAGAAAATGGCATCATGTGGTATATATGGCTCTGAATCTGCTTTTCTCATTTAATGTATCATAAATATTTTGATATTACTAAATATTTCACTACATATGCAAAATAATTTAATGGAGGTATACTATTGAATTCACAGGGATATGCCCTCATTTGACCAATTCCCTACTGTTGAACCTTCGAATTGTTTCTAATATCCCTCTATTATAAATGATATTGCATTGGTCATCCCTTGTAGCTAAATCTTTGGCTACACCGGTGATTATGACCTTGGCCTTGTTTTCTAGAGGTAGAATTACTTGGTCAGAGTGAACACGTTTCTAAGATGCTATAGTAAACTGCCTTTAGAAAGGTGGTGCCAATTTATATCCCCCCCGTAGGGTCCAAATGTGTCTATTTCTTGCCCCTCTGCCAGCACATGGGGGCCTTGGCGATTCTTTTTTCCAGAAGAGCTTTCTTGTGAGATGCCTCCAGTCCTCACCTACCCCTCCCAGTAGAGAATCAACATGGACATTGAAGCAGGGTTTTTGAACTGTGTGATATAACCCATTGTGGTTCCCAAAATCAATTTAGGGGGTCATGACCAGCATTTGTTTGTTTTCAATGAAATAGTATTTTTAAATAGCATAGCAAATATTTCCTTTGCAAGTAGAAAGGTAAGTACTGCTTAATGGAGCTGTTTCGCTTATATATGTGTGTGTTGATGCGACCTAGATTTCAGTATAACACAGTTGTAAGGTCAAAGTTTCGAAAGTTTGAAAAGCATGGGATCAGTCAAAAGATCATTGAATCAGTGCCCATGGACTTGGATTCTGGATGTAATTAGGTGGAGAAGGAAGCCAAGGGCAAAGAGAAAGGGCACACATCCCATTTACTTTCTCCGGTAGAAAAATGTTGATAGAAATGTGATAAAACTCTCAAAGGTGCACATAAAACCTAAGTCATGGTTATATAATAGGAGATATGATCAATTTCAGGGTGTAACAGGTAGTCTGGAGCTCTCTTCTCCATATATTTTAGTCACATTATGTCTATGGTTATAGCTCTGACTTTGCCTCTGCCCAGCTGTGTTTGGAACTTATCAACCCAATCTCTCTAAGCCTCAGTTTCCCTACCTGGAAGATGAGGATGTTCAACCAGATGATAGCCAAGGTTCCTTCCATGCGTGGTGCCGAGGGTCTGATGGAGGGATCAGCTGTGTTATGCTGATCCATTGTAGTTTCCTGCATCCCATTCACAGGACTGCTTCATGAGCAAGTGACCTTTTCAGTCACACAGGGTCCCTCACTTAGAAGACCCTATGTTTGATTTAACACTCTGCTGTCATTCTTTTGAAATTCTTAATTTTTCAACAAAGGTCCCCATATTTTCATTTTCCACTGAGTCCCACACAGTATATAGTTGGTCCAGTGTACTAATTCAGACAATATGAAGTCTTCCTGATAAGAAAGCAGAATTCTTGGAGGAGAAAGATGGCAGAAGAGCAAGACGCGGAGATCACCTTCCTCCCCACAGATAATCAGATATACATCTACACGTGGAACACCTCCTACAGAACACCCATTGAACACTGGCAGAAGACCTCAGACCTCCCAAAAGGCAAGAAACTCCCCACGTACCTGGGTAGGGCAAAAAAAAAAGAATAAACAGAGACAAAAGAATAGGGACGGGACCTGCACCAGTGGGAGGGAGCTGTGAAGGAGGAAAGGTTTCCACACACTAGGAAGCCCCTTCGTGCGCGGAGACTGCGGGTGGTGGAGGGGGGAAGCTTCAGAGCCGCGGAGGAGAGCGCAGCAACAGGGGCGCGGAGGGCAAAGTGGTGAGATTCCCGCACAGAGGATCGGTGCCGACCGGCACTCACCAGCCCGAGAGGCTTGTCTGCTCACCTGCCGGGGCGGGCGGGGCTGGGAGCTGAGGCTTGGGCTTCGGTTGGATCCCAGGGAGAGGACTGGGGTTGGCGGCGTGAACACAGCCTGAAGGGGCTAGAGCGCCACGGCTAGCCGGGAGGGAGTCCGGGGAAAAGTCTGGACCTGCCGAAGAGGCAAGAGACTTTTTCTTCGCTCTTTGTTTCCTGGTGCTCGAGGAGAGGGGATTAAGAGCGCTGCTTAAAGGAGCTCCAGAGACGGGCGCGAGCCGTGGCTAACAGCGCGGGCCCCAGAGACGGGCATGAGACGCTAAGGCTGCTGGTGCCGTCACCAAGAAGCCTGTGTGCGAGCACAGGTCACTATCCACACCTCCCTTCCAGGGAGCCTGTGCAGCCCGCCACTGCCAGGGTCCTGGGATCCAGGGACAACTTCCCTGGGAGAACACACAGCGCGCCTCAGGATGGTGCAATGTCACGCCGGCTTCTGCAGCCGCAGGTTCGCCGCCCCTCCCTCCTCCTGGCCTGAGTGAGCCAGAGCCCCCGAATCAGCTGCTCCTTTAACCCCGTCCTGTCTGAGCGAAGAACAGACGCCCTCCAGCGACCTACACGCAGAGGCGGGGCCAAATCCAAAGCTGAACCCCGGGAGCTGTGCGAACAAAGAAGAGAAAGGGAAATCTCTCCCAGCAGCCTCAGGAGCAGCGGATTAAATCTCCACAATCAATTTGATGTACCCTGCATCTGTGGAATACATGAATAGACAACGAATCATCCCAAATTGAGGAGGTGGACTTTGAGAGCAAGATATATTATTTTTTCCCCTTTTCCTCTTTTTGTGAGTGTGTATGTGTATGCTTCTGTGTGAGAATTTGTCTGTATAGCTTTGCTTTCACCATTTGTCCTAGGGTTCTGTCCGTCCGTTTTATTTTTTTTACTTAAAAAAACTTTTTTTCTTAATAATTATTTTTTATTTTAATAACTTTATTTTATTTTACCTTACTTTATTTTATTTTATCTTCCTTCCTTCCTTCCTTCCTTCCTTCCTTCCTCCCTCCTTCCCTCCCTCCCTCCCTCCCTCTCCCTCCCTCCCTCCCTCCCCCCCCCTCTTTCTTTCTTTCTCTCTCTCTCTTTCTTTCTCTTTCTTTCTTTCTTTCTTTCTTTCTTTCTTTCTTTCTTTCTTTCTTTCTTTCTTTCTTTCTTTCTTTCTTTCTTTCTTCTTTTTCTCCCTTCTATTCTGAGCTGTGAGGATGAAAGGCTCTTGGTGCAGCAGCCAGGAGTCAGTGCTGTGCATCTGAGGTAGGGGAGCCAACTTCAGGACACTGGTCCACAAGAGAACACCCAGCTCCACATAATATCAAACGGCGAAAATCTCCCAGAGATCTCCATCTCGACACCAACACCCAACTTCACTCAACGACCAGCAAGCTACAGTGCTGGACACCCTATGCCAAACAACTAGCAAGACAGGAACACAACCCCATCTATTAGCAGAGAGGCTGCCTAAAATCATAATAAGTCCACAGACACCCCAAAACGCACCACCAGACGTGGACATGCCCACCACAAAGACAAGATCCAGCCTCATTCACCAGAACACAGACACTAGTCCCCTCCAACAGGAAGCCTACACAACTCACTGAACCAACTTTAGCCACTGGGGACAGACACCAAAAACAATGGGAACTACGAACCTGCAGCCTGCAAAAAGGAGACCCCAAACACAGTAAGATAAGCAAAATGAGAAGACAGAAAAACACACAGCAGATGAAGGAGCAAGATAAAAACCCACCAGATCTAACAAATGAAGAGGAAATAGGCAGTCTACCTGAAAAATAATTCAGAATAATGACAGTAAATATGATCCAAAATTGTGGAAATAGAATAGAGAAAATGCAAGAAACATTTAACAAGGACCTAGAAGAACTAAAGATGAAACAAGCAATGATGAACAACACAATAAATGAAATTAAAAATACTCTACAAGGGATCAATAGCAGAATAACTGAGGCAGAAGAACGGATAGGTGACCGGGAAGATAAAATAGTGGAAATAACTACTGCAGAGCAGAATAAAGAGAAGAGAATGAAAAGAACTGAGGACAGTCTCAGAGACCTCTGGAACAACATTAAACGCACCAACATTCGAATTATAGGGGCTCCAGAAAAAGAAGAGAAAAAGACAGGGTCTGAGAAAATATTTGAAGAGATTATTGTTGAAAACTTCCTTAATATGGGAAAGAAAATAGTTAATCAAGTCCAAGAATCACAGAGAGTCCCATACAGGATAAATCAAGGAGAAACACGCCAAGACACATATTAATCAAACTATCAAAAATTAAATACAAAGAAAACATATTAAAAGCAGCAAGGGAAAAACAACAAATAACACACAAGGGAATCCCCATAAGGTTAAAAGCTGATCTTACAGCAGAAACTCTGCAAGCCAGAAGGGAGTGGCAGGACATATTTAAAGTGATGAAGGAGAAAAACCTACAACCAAGATTAATCTATCCAGCAAGGATCTCATTCAGATTTGATGGAGAAATTAAAACATTTACAGACAAGCAAATGCTGAGAGAGTTAAGCACCACCAAACAAGCTTTACAACAAATGCTAAAGGAACTTCTCTAGGCAAGAAACACAAGAGAAGGAAAAGACCTACAATAACAAACCCAAAACAATTAAGCAAATGGTAATAGGAACATATATATCGATAATTACCTTAAATGTAAATGGATTAAATGCTCCAACCGAAAGACACAAACTGGCTGAATGGATAAAAAACAAGACCCATATATATGCTGTCTACAAGAGACCCACTTCAGACCTAGGGACACATACAGACTGAAAGTGAGGGGATGGAAAAAGATATTCCATGCAAATGGAAATCAAAAGAAAGCTGGAGTAGCAATTCTCATATCAGACAAAACAGACTTTAAAATAAAGACTATTACAAGACACAAAGAAGGACACTACATGATGATCAAGGGATCGATCCAAGAAGAAGATATAACAATTGTAAATATTTATGCACCCAACATAGGAGCACCTCAATACATAAGGCAAATTCTAACAGCCATAAAAGGGGAAATCAACAGTAACACATTCATAGTAGGGAACTTTAACATCCCACTTTCACCAATGGACAGATCATCCAAAATGAAAATAAATAAGGAAACAGAAGCTTTAAATGATACATTAAACAAGATGGACTTAATTGATATTTATAGGACATTCCATCCAAAAACAACAGAATACACATTTTTCTGAAGTGCTCATGGAACATTCTCCAGGATAGATCATATCTTGGGTCACAAATCAAGCCTTGGTAAATTTAAGAAAATTGAAATTGTATCAAGTATCTTTTCTGACGACAACGCTATGAGACTAGATATCAATTACAGGAAAAAATCTGTAAAAAATACAAACACATGGAGGCTAAACAATACACTACTAAATAACGAAGTGCACTGAAGAAATCAAAGAGGAAATAAAAAAATACCTAGAAACAAATGACATTGAAAACACGACGACCCAAAACCTATGTGATGCAGGAAAAGCAGTTCTAAGAGGGAAGTTTATAGCAATACAGTCCTACCTCAAGAAACAAGAAACATCTCAAACAACCTAACCTTACACCTAAAGCAATTAGAGAAACAACCAAAAAAACCCAAGTTAGTAGAAGGAAAGAAATCATAAAGATCAGATCAGAAATAAATGAAAAAGAAATGAAGAAAACAATAACAAAGATCAATAAAACTAAAAGCTCGTTCTTTGAGAAGGTAAACAAAGTTGATAAACCACTTTTTTTCTCATCAAGAAAAAAAAGAGGAAGACTCTAATCAACAGAATTAGAAATGAAAAAGGGCAAGTAACAACCGACACTGCAGAAATACAAAGGATCATGAGAGATTACTACAAGCAACTCTATGCCAATAAAATGGACAACCTGGAAGAAACAGACAAATTCTTAGAAACGCATATCTGCCAAGACTGAATCAGGAAGAAATAGAAAATATGAACAGACCAATCACAAGCACTGAAATTGAAACTGTGATTAAAAATCTTCCAACAAACAAAAGCCCAAGACCAGATGGCTTCACAGGCAAATTCTATCAAACATTTAGAGAAGAGCTAACACCTATCCTTCTCAAACTCTTCCAAAATATAGCAGAGGAAGAAACACTCCCAAACTCATTCTACGAGGGCACCACCATCCTGATACCAAAACCAGACAAAGATGTCACAAAGAAAGAAAACTAGAGGTCGATATCTCTGATGAAAATAGATGCAAAAATCCTCATCAAAATACTAGCAAACAGAATCCAACAGCACATTAAAAGGATCATACACCATGATCAAGTGGGGTTTATTCGAGTAATGTGAGGATTCTTCAATATACACAAATCAATCAATGTAATACACCATATTAACAAATGGGAGGAGAAAAACCATATGATCATCTCAATAGATGCAGAGAAAGCTTTTGACAAAATTCAACACCCATTTATGATAAAAACCCTCCAGAAACTAGGCATAGAGGGAACTTTTCTCAACATAATAAAGGCATATATGACAAACCCACAGCCAACATCGTCCTCAATCGTGAAAAATTTAAAGCATTTCCACTAAGATCAGGAAGAAGACAAGGTTGCCCACTCTCACCACTCTTATTCAACATAGTTTTGGCAGTTTTAGCCACAGAAATCAGAGAAGAGAAGGAAATAAAAGGAATCCAAATCAGAAAAGAAGTAAAGCTGTCACTGTTTGCAGATGACATGATACTATACATAGAGAATCCTAAAGATGCTACCAGAAAACTACTAGAGCTAATCAATGAATTTAGTAAAGTAGCAGGATACAAAATTAATACAGAGAAATCTCTGGCATTCCTATACATTAATGATGAAAAATCTGAAAGTGAAATTAAGAAAACACTCCCATTTACCATTGCAACAAAAAGAAAAAAATATCTAGGAATAAACCTACCTAAGGAGACAAAAGACCTGTATGTATAAAACTATAAGACAGTGATGAAAGAAATTAAAGGTGATACAAATAGATGGTGAGATATACCATGTTCTTGGATTGGAAGAATCAACATTGTGAAAATGACTCTACTACCCAAAGCAATCTACAGATTCAATGCAATCCCTATCAAAGTACCACTGGCATTTGTCACAGAACTAGAACAAAAAATTTTACAATTTGTATGGAAACGCAGAAGACCCCGAATAGCCAAAGAAATCTTGAGAATGAAAAACGGAGCTGGAGGAATCAGGCTCCCTGACTTCAGACTATACTACAAAACTACAGTAGTCAAGACAGTATGGTACTGGCACAAAAACAGAAAGACAGATCAATGGAACAGGATAGAAAGCCCAGAGATAAACCCACGCACATATGGTCACCTTATCTTTGATAAAGGAGGCAGGAATGTACAGTGGAGAAAGGACAGCCTCTTCAATAAGTGGTGCTGGGAAAACTGGACAGTTACATTTAAAAGTATGAGATTAGAACACTCCCTAACACCATACACAAAAATAAGCTCAAAATGGATTAAAGACCTAAATGTAAGGCCAGAAACTATAGAACTCTTATAGGAAAACATAGGCAGAACACTCTATGACATAAATCACAGCAAGATTCTTTTTGACCCACCTCCTAGAGAAATGGAAATAAAACCAAAAATAAACAAATGGGACCTAACGAAACTTAAAACCTTTTGCACAGCAAAGGAAACCATAAACAAGACCAAAAGACAACCCTCAGAATGGGAGAAAATATTTGCAAATGAAGCAACTGACAGAGGATTAATCTCCAAAATTTACAAGCAGCTCATGCAGCTCAATATCAAAAAAACAAACAACCCAATCCAAAAATGGGAAGAAGACCTAAATAGACATTTCTCCAAAGAAGGTATACAGATTGTCAATAGACACATGAAAGAATACTCAACATCAATTATCATTAGAGAAATGCAAATCAAAACTACAATGAGATATCATCTCACACCAGTCAGAATGGCCATCATCAAAAAATCTAGAAACAATAAATGCTGGAGAGGGTGTGGAGAAAAGGGAACACTCTTGCACTGCTGGTGGGAATGTGAATTGGTACAGCCACTATAGAGAACAGTATGGAGGTTCCTTAAAAAACTACAAATAGAACTACCATATGACCCAGGAATCCCACTACTGGGCATATACCCTGAGAAAACCATAATTCAAAAAGAGTCATGTACCACAATGTTCATTGCAGCTCTATTTACAATAGCCAGGAGATGGAAGCAACCTAAGTGTCCATCATCGGATGGATGGATAAAGAAGATGTGGCACATATATGCAGTGGAATATTACTCAGCCATAAAAAGAAACGAAATTGAGTTATTTGTAGTGAGGTGGATGGACCTGGAGTCTACCATACAGAGTGAATTGAGTCAGAGAGAGAAAGACAAATGCCGTATGCTAATACATATATATGGAATCTAAGAAAAAAAATGTCATGAAGTACTTAGGGGTAAGAGGGAAATAAAGACACAGACCTACTAGAGAATGGACTTGAGGATATGGAGAGGGGGAAGGGTAAGCTGTGACAAAGTGAGAGAGTGGCATGGATATATATACACTACCAAATGTAAAATAGATAGCTATTGGGAAGCAGCCGCATAGCACAGGGAGATCAGTTCGGTGCTTTGTTACCACCTAGAGGGGTGGGATATGGAGGGTGGGAGGGAGGGAGACGCAAGAGGGAAGAGATATGGGAACATATGTATATGTATAACTGATTCACTTTGTTATAAAGCAGAAACTAACACACCATTGTAAAGCAATTATGCTCCAATAAAGATATTTAAAAAAAGAAAGTGAAATTCTTTTCTTTGGCACTGCTGAGAGCTGAAGCAGTGACTCTCCACCTCAGTGGATGAAGGACAAGCTGCCTAGTGGGTTTATGACACACAGCATCTCAAAATTCTGCTCTGCACTAGAACAACTCATAAGAGAAGCTGTTTAGAACTTTTCTGCCCAAGGCTCGTGTTCCATTGTTCCAGCCCCAGCTGGAGTAGATTGCCCAAACTGCATTCAACTGATTAAAAAAAAAAAAAAGGTCTTAAAATAGGATGACCCATTTAATGCCATGTGCTGCTATACGGGTTAATTAGATGTGAAATATTCGCAGCAGGTTCACAATAAAGAAAATAAAAGATGTAATAGAAAGATGAAGGTCAGTGTTGGGTCTGAGTGCTATATTATGTCCAACCTGCATTTAAAACCCAACGATTGCTAAAAAGATTATTAATAGATAGAACAAAGAACCACATTTGGGGACATGGCCCATTTTCTATTTGGAAATGCCTCTACCTGTTTAGGAAATTTAGATGATAGTTCAATGGTAAGCTATCTGTCTTCAATGGAGACAAAGCTACTTACCATCAGGAAAGTGGAGATGTATCTACACTACTCCTTTTGTGTTTCAGGGTCTGGATGTAGGTCATGACCATGACGTAGAATCAGATATGATGAAATCATAATGCTGGTTTTCTTAGAAATGGGTCTGAAACAGAGGAGTCAACCAAGTATTTAAAACATTAGTCTTTACACATGGGACAGCATTTAAGCATTTGTTACTCAGAGGCTTTGTACATCCTTTGCAATTCCTAATCAGACATGGTCAACATAAATGTTCTCTCTCCTCTGCGCTCTCAAAGCATCTGAGGCTCACCCCTCTCAAAGCACTTTTTATTCTTTATTGCAATGGTTTATTTCCTTGTCTGTTTCCTTCACTAGTCTGTAAGCTCTTTGAAGACAAGTTCTGTGATTGTTTTTAATCTCTGTATCCCTAGTCCTAGCACAGCACCAAGCCTGCTGTAGGTGACCAATGAATCTCTACAGTCAAGTAAAAGAATAAATGTCATGATATATGAAGAGCTCCTACAAATCAATAAGAAAAGGATCAACAACACAAAAGAAAAATGGGTAAAGCACACAAAAAGATGAAACACAAAAAAGGAAATACAAATGACCAATAAACACATAAAAAGACGTTCAAACTCAATCATAATAAAAAGAAATGCAAATTAAAAGCACACTGAAAAGATATGTGCACAGATGTGTGAAATGATGTGTGAACACAGGTAAATTCACCTGTATGCTCCAGAACTGCTGTACCAATTGTTAAAATATTGAAATTGTTACCTGCTCATTGGTAAATACTGCTGACCTGAGTCCACCTGGCAACCTACTGGTGCCCTGTCATCCAGCCCCTACCCCAAAATCCCCAGACCTTGCTGCAACCCGGCAACTCAAGAGGTAATGCTTGATATTGCAGGGGCCCCAGGATCATGCTCAGCACTATGGCCAGCCTCATTCTGATTGGTGGGTTCCTGTGCTGTTAGTGTTAAATATTTGGAGATCACTCCTATGTTCAAGGTTATGCACTGTAGCATAGAATGCACTAGCAAAACTTGGGAAACAACCCGAGCAAAAACTAACATTTATTAAGAGCTTAATATGTGCCATACATTACTCTAAGTACTTTACATTGATTAACATATTTAATCCTCACAACAACCCTAGGAAGGAGGTACTATTGTAATTTCCATTTTACAGATGCAAAAACAGAGGCAAAGAGAAGTTAAGTAATTTGCCCAAGGTCATATAGCTAATAAGTGATGAGAGGAATTCTATCAAGGTAATCTGATTCTAAGGCCTCTCCTCTTAAAACAAAATGTCCTTTAGTAGGGATTGGTGAAATCAATTAGGGTATAGCCATGAAATGGAATATTATACAGCCAAGAAGATGAGGAAGCTCTTTATGAGCCCACAATGGAATAGTATCCAAGCTATATTACTAATTGAAAAGAAAGTACAGAAAAATGTGTGTCGTTGTTAAATATATATATATATATATAAAATCACAAATTGGATACACAGGCTATGTCTGGAATTATACATACGAGACTGATAACATAGGTTGCCAGTCTCTAGGGGGACAAGGTATTAGGAAAAATGTTTGCTGTGTGTGCTTTTTGTACCTTCTGGACTGAATACTATGTGTACATACTGCCTATTTTAAAAATTAAACTGCAAATTAATTTTTTGAATGAATGATATGTACACAAAGATTCTAAGTCAAAAGAGCTTAGAGAGAAATAGAAAAGGTATGCAGCTGGCTGGAGGTGGGAGAGAATCCATCCTCCTGGTCATCAGGGAGTGCTGAGCCTCTGAGCAGAGCCTTTGAAGACGGGGAAGTTGTGAGGATATTTAGAGAGTGGGGGAAGGGCATTCCAAGGGAAGAGGCAGAGATATGGAGACTGTGACTGGGACTTTGACAACACGAAATGAGAGGAAGTTTCACTGGAGGTCTGTGTGCCCTCTGCAGTTGGGAGCAGACGCACAGGAAGCTAAGATTTGGGTGTGGAGGGACCTGGGAGGGGCTGTAAGGGGCCCCTGAGGCTGACTGCAGATTAGAAGTCAGCCCAGTGGTGCTCATTTTAAGGAAATTCAGAGGAACATAAACTCAAAGTGCCTGAACCTCGCCCTGTCACACATCTAGTGCGGGTAAGGAGATGAGCTGTGGAGCCGTCCGCTCCACAAGAAACAAAGATGTAATTGAAGGGTTGGGGAAAAATAGGGCCAAGGGAAAACAGTTCAAGGAGCTGAGATTGTCAGTTCTGAAGGAGGACAATTACTGTCCCCTCCTTGACGACGCATCGTTGTCAGTGGGATGGTGACCAGCTGTTCTCTGCAGCTAGAACAGGGCCTAACATATAGTAAATTCTGAATAAATTGCAGCTCTTGTCCTTTACGGCAAAATGGTGTTTATTAAACATGAAGGTCTTAAGTGATTTAGATGGTTACTTGGCACGGTCCCTGAAGGTCTCTTTGATTCAAGCAAACTTCCCAGATGCTTCATCAATAGTTTTATGTACACCGTTTTATAATGAAATGCTAACTTTTCTGGAATAAATATTAGACTATTCAGCCTATCTGCTTCGATTGTAAAGAGTTCTACTGTCAGCCGTGTTCCCAAAAACACATTTCTAACAGCATCTCCTCTGGAGGGGGGCTGTACAGAACAGAGTTTTTCAGATCTTTTGGACTGTGACCCACAGTAGTAAATAAATTTCATATCACAACACAGTACTCTCACACACACACTCATCGATGTGTAACTGAAATGAAGTTTGTGGGAAAATTCTTAGGCTTTCTATGTGGCATCTATTTTGATATCTTCTATCTCATTTTGCTCTAATTTTTAAAAATACTGCTTTTGATCCACTAGATTGATTTCATGACCCACAAGTGGATTGTGACCCATAGTTTTCAAAGCTTGTGTAGAGTCTTAGATCTGTGACTCCTGACTGCATTGGGCATCACTGGGCAACTTTCTTAACTACTCTGGGGTCTACTTGCTCATCAATAAAAAGGGGATTAGAGTATCTATCTCCTAGTGTCTCAAGAAGTTTCAATTAGGACACCAGGTACATTGTGCCTAGGATTTATTTAATAGCTCGTCCTCAGTAAAAGTTGATTATGTCATTAAAATGGCTGCCACAAAGCCCCTGCACTAAAGCTGGGCACAGGTCCCAGGCCAGAGCTTTATTCACTATTATTAGGTAGGTATCCTCACCAGTTGTGGTCACTTGGTTTTCCCACTAAGAGCATCTACTCACCAGCAAAGTGGAAAAGAACGTAAGCGCAAAGTAAAAGGCAACAGCAATGCGAGAGACCAAAGCACTCCTTAAAATACGAGAAAAGTGCATTAGTGTTACAGCCCAGGTAAGAAATTGTGTTCAAGAGCTGCAAAGAGAGGTAAATTATGTCTTGCATTCTCCATTTAAAAGGCAGGGTAGAACAGAATATATCTATAGGAAAAAAAAAACCTGGTCCAAGTGGCAAAAATACAAAACTTAACTAAATATTTTTTTCCTAAAGGAATATATCTTAGCTGTTGAAAAGTTAAAGTGACAGAGCTCTTTATATAATTAAGGCAAACGAAAGAAATATCACTGTTGTTTGAAATAAACTGGCAGAAAAAATAGTTGGGCATTTCGCCCATAAACATGTATCCCACAGGTCCCCTTTAACCTGGCAGTTATAATTCCTTCCCTTGGTCCCGAACGAAGTAAATACAAATGGTTTTCAAATTTGACTTCTATCATGTTTATCACTTCTAACCATGACCAGGGCAACAGGATATTAATGGAATGATGATTTGCACGTGTCGTCCCCCTGCTCTCCAGTTTCCCTCCAAAAAGGCCACCACTCTAAGCAGCAGGTAGATGTTGTGTGTTTCCTTTCTTTGCCGCACACACGTCATCCAACTGAGAAGAAAGCAGAAGCTGCTGGAGAATAGCCCTCTTCAAGGGGATTTTAAAGGTAATCTGAGAATGGAGAAAGAAGAGAAGTGCCTTCTAGATAAGATTAAGGCTTTTAGAGACCCGCACTGAGAGGAATATGGTGCCAATACCACCATCTTCTGAAAATAATTCAAGATAGAAATAATACTGATCCATAACATCAGAAACAAAGAAATCCAATTAAATTTGGATTTTTCCTTTTGATTAATGATTTTTAATAATATTAATTCTTTTCAAGGTTTCTGTGTGTGTGTGTGTGTGTGTGTGTGTGCGTGTGTGTGTGTGTAGGGGTGTGCACATGTGCACCCCTGCACTGCTAGTGCCCTGACTGGCTGCTATTCCACCTATGGGTTCTTCTAGTGCTTAGTGCTTACGAGGCAAGCTATTACGAGGGAAAGTGGGAGAAGATTAGTGAGAACTCACGTCCCACTTGGTCTTGGGTAGTGGGGAGGACTACTGAGGTATAGCTTCAAGGGGTTTCTAGAAAGTTTGGGCTCTGGGCCCAGCAGTGCAAACCTTGCCAAAGATTCAGGTACCCTGAATATGGCACAGAAGCAACTGAGCTGTAGGCTCCCTGCAGGCTGGAACAAAGGGCAGCACAACGGTGAACACTGCGGGTGATGTTCCACGGTTGGTGAAGCTTTGACTATGTGTGAGATCTTGACACAACACTGGGGTAGAGTCCCAGTAAATGACCAAAATTCAACTTCTTGGCAATTGGGCAGAATGGAAAACAGAACTATTTTTCATACACTTGAGTTTCTGGCCTGAGATTTAAACCTGCTCATTTCTGGATATGAAACCTCCGTGGTATGTCTACAGCTGTGGCTGAAATCTTCCTTCCTGGACCATGCAGCCTATAGCTTTTGAGAGC
Source organism: Aethalodelphis obliquidens (assembly GCF_003676395.1). Taxonomy (NCBI): domain Eukaryota; kingdom Metazoa; phylum Chordata; class Mammalia; order Artiodactyla; family Delphinidae; genus Aethalodelphis; species Aethalodelphis obliquidens. Next base: position 43,917,939 of record NW_020837952.1, on the reverse strand, counting down.
GTTGCTTTTAACATGTCTGGCAAATTTCTCCCCTGGTCCAGCCCAACTAATCAGACTCTACCCCTTGGATATAAGCGCTCAGGTTGGTGTCTTAAAAGCAGGACTGGGGCAATATACAAAAGATGAGCAGACTCGCTATACTGATCTCTGGAGCTTACGTTTCACAAATAAACTCCTACTCCTACTACAATGATTCATCATCATCTATTATATTGGGAGGATGTAAGACAAGGTGACACATTGAGGAGACACATCTCACTGCAGAATGATGAATTACTTTAGACGGAAGATGTTGTCAGCCCAGCCCCCTCTTTCCTGTCTCCAGGCAAAGGCAGTGTGTCTGTATCAGATTTAGGGATCAGGTATCACAGATGAAGCTGAAAACAGTGAATGCTTTGTTATTCAACAAAGCCCATTTTCAAAGCGTTATCCCTCTCTGCTCCTATGCTTATCAAAGAGATCAGATTATCATCAGAACAAGGTCCAGTATTATTTTAAAGAGAAAGCTAGATCATTACTCACTAGGTTGTTTTTTTTTTTTAAAACATCTTTATTGGAGTACAATTGTTTTACAGTGTTGTGTTAGTTTCTGCTGTATAACAAAGTGATCAGCTATATGCATACATATATCCCCATATCTCCTCCTTGTGTCTCCCTCCCACCCTCCTTAACCCACCCCACTATGTGGTCACAAAGCACTGAGCTGATCTCCCTGTGCCATGCAGCTGCTTCCCACTAGCTATATATTTTACATTTGGTAGTGTATGTATGTCAATGCTGCTCTCTCATTTCATCCCAGCTTACCCTTCCCCCTCCCCATGTCCTCAAGTCCATTCTCTACGTCTGCGTCTTTATTCAGTCCTACCCCTAGGTTCGTCAGAACCTTTTTTTTTTTTTACATTCCATGTATATGTGTTAGCATATGATATTTGTTTTTCTCTTTCTGACTTACTTCACTCTGTATGACTGTCTCTAGGTCCACCCACCTCACTACAAATAACTCAATTTTGTTTCTTTTTATGGCTGAGTAATATTCCATTGTATATATGTGCCACATCTTCTTTATCCATTCATCTGTCGATGGACACTTAGGTTGCTTGTATGTCCTGGCTATTGTAAATAGAGCTGCAACAAACCCTGTGGTACATGGCTCTTTTTGAATTATGGTTTTCTCAGGGTATATGCCCAGTAGTGGGATTGCTGGGTCATATGGCACTTCTAGTTTTACTTTTTTAAGGAACCTCCATACTGTTCTCCATAGTGTCTGTATTAATTTACATTCCCATCAACAGTGCAAGAGGGTTCCCTTTTCTCCACACCCTCTCCAGCATTTATAGTTTGTAGATTTTTTTGATGATGGCCATTCTGACTGGTGTGAGGTGATACCTCATTGTAGTTTTGATTTGCATTTCTCTAATGATTAGTGACACTGAGCATCCTTTCATGTGTTTGTTGGCAATCTGTAGATCTTCTTTGGAGAAATGTCCATTTAGGTCTTCTGCCCGTTTATGGATTGGGTTGTTTGTTTTTTTGATATTGAGCTGCATGAGCTGCTTGTATGCTTTGGAGATTAATCCTTTGTCAGTTGCCTCATTTGCAAATATTTTCTCCTATTCTGAGGGTTGTCTTTTCATCTTGTTTATGGTTTCCTTTGCTGTGCAAAACCTTTTAAGTTTCATTAGGTCTGATTTTTTTGTTTTTCTTTTTATTTCCATTTCTCTAGGAGGTGGGTCAAAAAGGATCTTGCTGTGATTTATGTCATGGAGTGTTCTGCCTATGTTTTCCTATAAGAGTTTTATACTGTTTGACCTTACATATAGGTCTTTAATCCATTTTGAGTTTATTTTTGTGTATGGTGTTAGGAAGTGTTCTAATTTCATTCTTTTACATGTAGCTGTCCAGTTTTCCCAGCACCACTTATTGAAGAAGCTGTCTTTTCTCCATTGTATATTCTTGCCTCCTTTGTCATAGATTAGTTGAGCATATGTGTGTGGGTTTATCTCTGGGCTTTCTATCCTGTTCCACTGATCTATATTTCTGTTTTTCTGCCAGTACCGTACTGTCTTGATTACTGTAGCTTTGTAGCAGAGTCTGAAGTCCAGGAGCCTGATTCCTCCAGCTCTGTTTTTCTTTCTCAAGATTGCTTTGGCTATTTGGGGTCTTTTGTGTTTCCATACAAATTGTGAAATTTTTTGTTCTCGTTCTGAGAAAAATGTTATTGGTAATTTGATAGGGATTGCATTGAATCTGTAGATTGCTTTGGGTAGTAGAGTCATTTTCACAATGTTGATTCTTCCAATCCAAGAACATGGTATATCTCTCCATCTATTTGTATCACCTTTAATTTCTTTCATCACTGTCTTATAGTTTTATACATACAGGTCTTTTGTCTCCTTAGGTAGGTTTATTCCTAAGTATTTTATTCTTTTTGTTGCAGTAGTAAATGGGAGTGTTTCCTTACTTTTTCTTTCAGATTTTTCAACATTACTATATAGGAATGGCAGAGATTTCTGTGCATTAGTTTTGTATCCTGTTACTTTACCAAATTCATTGATTATCTCTAGTAGTTTTGTGGTAGCATCTTTAGGATTCTCTATGTAAGGTATCATGTCATCTGCAAACAGTGACAGTTTTACTTCTTCTTTTCTGATTTGGATTCCATTTATTTCTTTTTCTTCTCTGATTTCTGTGGCTAAAACTTCCAAAACTATGTTGAATAATAGTGGTGAGAGTCGGCAACCTTGCCTTGTTCCTGACCTTAGAGGAAATGGTGACAGTTTTTCACCATTGAGAACGATGTTGGCTGTGGGTTTGTCATATATGGCCTTTATTATGTTGAGGTAGGCTCCTCTATGCCTAGTTTCTGGAGGGTTTTTATCATAAATGGGTGTTGAATTTTGTCAAAAGCTTTTTCTGCATCCATTGAGATGATCATATGGTTTTTCTCCTTCAATTTGTTAATATGTTGTATCACATTGATTTATTTGTGTATATTGAAGAATCTTTGCATTCCTGGGATAAACCCCACTTGATCATGGTGTATGATCCTTTTAATGTGCTGTTGGATTCTGTTTGCTAGTATTTTGTTGAGGATTTTTGCATCTATGTTCATCAGAGATATTGGCCTGTAGTTTTCCTTTTTTGTGACATCTTTGTCTGGTTTTGGTATCCGGGTGATGGTGGCCTCGTAGAATGAGTTTGGGAGTGTTCCTCCCTCTGCTATGTATTGGAAGAGTTTGAGAAGGATAGGTGTTAGCTCTTCTCTAAATGTTTGATAGAATTCGCCTGTGAAGCCATCTGGTCCTGGGCTTTTGTTTGTTGGAAGATTTTTAATCACAGTTTCAATTTCAGTGATTGTGATTGGACTGTTTATATTTTCTATTTCTTCCTGGTTCAGTCTTGGAAGGTTGTGTTTTTCTAAGAATTTCTCCATTTCTTCCAGGTTGTCCATTTTATTGGCATATAGTTGCTTGTAGTAACCTCTCATGATCCTTTGTATTTCTGCAATGTCAGTTGTTACTTCTCCTTTTTCATTCTAATTCTGTTGATTTGAGTCTTCCCCCTTTTTCCTTGAAGAGCCTGGCTAATGGTTTATCAATTTTGTTTATCTTCTCAAAGAACCAGCTTTGGGTTTATTGATCTTTGCCATTGTTTCCTTCATTTCTTTTTCATTTATTTCTGATCTGATCTTTATGATTTCTTTCCTTCTGCTAAATTTGGCGGGGGGGGGGGCTTGTTCTTCTTTCTCTAATTGTTTAAGGTGTAAGGTTAGGTTGTTTATTTGAGATGTGTCTTGTTTCTTGAGGTTGGATTGTATTGCTATAAACTTCCCTCTTAGAACTGCTTTTGCTGCATCACATAGCTTTTGGGTCATTGTGTTTTCATTGTCATTTGTTTCTAGGTATTTTTTGATTTCCTCTTTGATTTCTTCAGTGATCTCTTGGTTATTTAGTAGTGTATTGTTTGCCTCCATGTGTTTGTATTTTTTACAGAATTTTTCCTGTTTTTTATGCATAGTCTCATAGCGTTCTGGTCAGAAAATATACTTGATACAATTTCAATTTTCTTAACTTTACCTAGGCTTGATTTGTGACCCAAGACATGACCCAACCTGGAGAATGTTCCATGAGCACTTGAGAAGAAAGTGTATTCTGTTGTTTTCAGATGGAATGTCCTATAAATATCAATTAAGTCCATCTTGTTTAATGTATCATTTAAAGCTTGTGTTTCCTTATTTATTTTCATTTTGGATGATCTGTCTATTGATGAAAGTGGGGCGTTAAAGTCCCCTACTAAGATTGTGTTACTGTCGATTTCCCCTTTTATGGCTGTTAGCATTTGCCTTGTGTATTGAGGTGCTCCTGTGTTGGGTACATAAATATTTACAATTGTTATATCTTCTTCTTGGATTGATCCCTTGATCATTATGTAGTGTCCTTCTTTGTGTCTTGTAATAGTCTTTATTTTAAAGTCTATTTTGTCTGATATGAGAATTGCTACTCCAGCTTTCTTTTGATTTCCATTTGCATGGAATATCTTTTTCCATCTCCTCATACTCAGTCTGTACGTGTCCCTAGGTCTGAAGTGGGTCTCTTGTAGACAGCATATATACAGGTCTTGTTTTTGGATCCATTCTACTAGTCTATGTCTTTTGGTTGGAGCATTTAATCCATTTACATTTAAGGTAATTATTGATATATATGTTCCTATTACCATTTTCTTAACTGTTTTGCGTTCGTTATTGTAGGTCTTTTCCTTCTCTTGTGTTTCCTGCCTAGAGAAGTTCCTTTAGCCTTAGTTGTAAAGCTGGTTTGGTGGTGCTGAATTCTCTTAGGTTTTGCTTGTCTGTAAATGTTTTAACTTCTCCATCAAATCTGAATGAGATCCTTGCTGCGTAGAGTAATCTTGGTTGTAGGTTTTTCCCTTTCATCACTTTAAATATATCCTGCCACTCCCTTCTGGTTTGCAGAGTTTCTGCTGAAAGATCAGCTGTTAACCTTATGGGGATTCCCTTGTATGCTATTTGTTGCTTTTCCCTTGCTGCTTTTAATATGTTTTCTTTGTATTTAATTTTTGATAGTTTGATTAATATGTGTCTCAGCGTGTTTTTCTTTGGGTTTATCCTGTATTGTACTCTCTGTGCCTCCTGGACTTGATTGACTATTTCCTTTCCCATATTATGGAAATTTTCAACTACAATCTCTTCAAATATTTTCTCAGACCCTTTCTTTTTCTCTTCTTCTTATGGGACCTCTATAATTTGAATGTTGGTGCGTTTAATGTTGTCCCAGAAGTCTCTGAGACTGTCCTCAGTTCTTTTCATTCTTTTTTCTTTATGCTGATCCCTGAAAGTTATTTCCACCATTTTATCTTCCAGCTCACTTATCCATTCTTCTGCCTCAGTTATTCTGTTATTGATTCCTTCTAGAGTATTTTTAATTTCAGTTATTGTGTTGTTCATCACTGTTTGTTTGCACTTTAGTTCTTCTAGATCCTTGTTAAATGTTTCTTGTATTTTCTCCATTCTGTTTCCAAGATTTTGGATCATCTTTACTATCATTACTCTGATTTCTTTTTCAGGTAGGTTGCCTATTTCATCTTCATTTATTTCGTCTTGTAGGTTTTTACTTGGTTCCTTCATCTATAACATGTTTTTTTGTCGTTTCTTTTTTTTTTTTTTGATGGGTGGTGCTGTATTTCTGTCTTATTGGTTGTTTGGCCTGAGACATCCAGCACTGGAATTTGCAGGCAGTTAGATAGAGCTGGGTCTTGGTGCTGAGATGAGAACCTCTGGGAGGCTTCACTCCAATTGATATTCCCTGGGGTCTGAGGTTCTCTGTTAGTCCAGTGGTTTTGATTCAGAACTCCCAACACAGGAGCTCGGGCCCAACCTCTGGCCTGGGAACCAAGATCCTGAAAGCTTTGTGGCTCGGTAAGAAGAAGAAAAAGGAAGAAAGAAAGAAAAAAAGGAGCAGTACAATATCAAAGAATAAAAAACTAAATAAAATTAGAAATATAAAAAGTATGTTAGGAAAAGTAAAACTGTAATTGAAACAATTGCAATAAGGTAAAATGAAACAACTGATGAAGGATTAATCTCCCAAATTTACAAGCAGCTCATGCAGCTCAATATCAAAAAAACAAACAACCCAATCCATAAATGGGAAGAAGACCTAAATAGACATTTCTCCAAAGAAGATATACAGATTGCCAACAAACACATGAAAGAATGCTCAACATTATTAATCATTAGAGAAATGCAAATCAAAACTACAATGAGGTATCATCTCACACCAGTCAGAATGGCCATCATCAAAAAATCTAGAAACAATAAATGCTGCAGAGGGTGTGGAGAAAAGGGAACACTCTTGCACTGCTGGTGGGAATGTGAATTGATACAGCCACTCTGGAGAACAGTATGGAGGTCCCTTAAAAAACTAAAAATAGAACTACCACAGGATGCAGCAATCCCACTACTGGGCATATACCCTGAGAAAACCATAATTCAAAAAGAGTCATGTACCACAATGTTCATTGCAGCTCTATTTACAATAGCCAGGAGATGGAAGCAACCTAAGTGTCCATCAAGAGATGAATGGATAAAGAAGATGTGGCACATATATATAATGGAATATTACTCAGCCATAAAAAGAAACGAAATTGAGTTATTTGTAGTGAGGTGGATGGACCTAGGGTCTGTCATACAGAGTGAAGTAAGTCAGAAAAAGAAAAACAAATACCGTATGTTAACACATATATATGGAGTCTAAAAAACAAACAAAAAATGGTCATGAAGAACATAGGGGCAAGACGGGAATAAAGACACAGACCTACTAGAGAATGGACTTGAGGATACAAGGAGGGGGAAGGGTAAGCTGGCACAAAGTGAGAGAGTGGCATTGACATATATATACTACCAAATGTAAAATAGACAGCTTGTGGGAAGCAGCCGCATAGCACAGGGAGATCAGCTTGGTGCTTTGTTACCACCTAGAGAGGTGGGATAGGGAGGGTGGGAGGGAGGGAGATGCCAGAGGGAGGAGATATGTGGATATACATACATGTATAACTGATTTACTTTGTTATAATGCAGAAACTAACATTGTAAAGCAATTATACTCCAATAAAGATGTTAAAAAAAAAAAACTTTAGAAAAAAGAAATACAAGGGGGGGATGGGGGGGGGGGGGGCAAAAAGCCAAAAGGAGAAATCACTAGCAAAGTATAAAGAATAAAATAAAATTGGAAAAATAAAAGAATAGGAAAAATAAAAATATAAAGAATCAACAACAATGAATCAACAAGGTAGAACAGAACCCCAATCTAAAAGAGGAGAAAAGAAAAGAAAAAAAGAAAAGGAAAAAAAGTCTTGGCTATGGGGGCAGAGTTTAGGCGGGGTGGAACTTAAGCAGGGGTGGGGTTTCGGGTGGGGTGGGACCTAGGCGGGTTGGGGGTTGATGTCTGAGTGTGGGGTGGGGCCTAGGCACAGAGATGTTCAAGCATAGGGCAAGGCCTCTGCTTAGGACCTGCACGGTAGGGGAGAGGCAGCACATCGAAAGGAGGGCCTCTGGAATGTGGAGTTCTGGAGTTTAGAGGTAGGGCCCTGGGTGATGGTGTGTGGGTGGGGTTTAGGCCCAGAGCAGTTGGAGTGGGTCTCTGAGTGTCGAGGTGGGGGCCTGGGTGGGGGTGTAGTGATGGGGCTTGGGTTCTACGCAGCAGGAGGGAGGCTCCAAGGGCAGAGGATTAGGCCCGGGCACCCACGAGGCTTCCCGGTGCCTAAGTGTACAGGGAAAGCACTGGCTCCGTTCCCTTCCTTCCTTCGTGCTCCTCCCTGACTGTCTCCCCCATGGTCTCCCCCGATGATTCTGGACCCCTAACCATGGGTGGGTCCCGCTGGGTGTTGGAACTCCTCCCCTCCCCAAGCCACACCTCAGGGGTGCCAGTCCCATAGGTCAGGCCATTACTTTTGCTCCCCCTTCCCTCCCTCCCCCTCCCTCAGGACCTGCGTGGTTGGAGGGGGCCTAGGTGGGCAGAGGATCAGGCCCAGGGTCTCAACAGGTTCCTGGGGGCTCAAGTGGCCAGGGGAAACCTGGCCATGCTCCCTTTCGATCCTCTGCCCTCCCAATGGTTCCCCAGTTTCCCCCTTCAGGCATGGGATCCCCTCCCCTCCCCCAGCTGCCCCTCAGGGGCGCCAGTCCCATCCCACCTCCACTTCTCCTCCCCCTTCAATCCCCCCATGTCCCATGTCCTACCCGGTCGCTTGGGGTTCCTCCCGTCCCCTTAGGTGTCTGTGGTCCCCCACTGGTGCCTGGTGGGTGCCCTAGTTGTGAGGAGACATGAATTCTCTGTCCTACTAGTACGCCATCTTGACTCCCTACTCATTAGGTTTTAACTACTGGGTTTAATTTCATCAATGCCACTTCCTTCCATTCTCTTCCTCTGAAAAAAACTTTTGGAAATTTCTCCCATTCTTTGTGATTTTATTATTCCCTGTCTATGAGTACTGAATACCTGTTTTGTTAACATTTTTTCTCAGTTGATTAAAAAAATGAAGTTCTAAACACCAGTCTCTATGAATCACTTTGGTAGTATTGTCTCTGTGAATCCATCACCAATGATTAAATACAACTAATTGTGGGCTTATCCATTAATGGATAGTTTGTTAAAATATTGCTCTTTAGCATAATATCATACCATCTATCTGCAAATGTGGGCTTCTCTGGGCTTAACTGCTGAGTGAACTATACTGAAAAAGCAAAGCTACTATCTATGTGATAAAATGAGCAAAATGTGTCTATAGCAACAACATATAAAGTATAAAGTTATAATCATATCTGGAGTTTATCTTCTTCCCCTGAAATATAAAAGAAAGTAAGCTGGAGAAGGAGATTATGAAAATCAAACAGATTTTCAGCTGTTGCAGAAAGTAGAGCCTGTGAATATCAATCAGACCAGTGAGGGTGTGGGGAGGGTCCAGACTCTTCGACCTCTTCAAAAATAGAAAACCTCATACTCAGGTGCAATATAATATTAGAAGAATATATTACAATGTAATATGACATTGTATCCTTGTACTTCTAATATTTTCAAATATTTCTAATATTTGGCACATGGTATGATGAGGAAGAGTGTAGTTTTAAGCAACAACCCTCCCACTTTACCCTAATTCATTCATCCATTCAATCTTTCACTTAATGCATATTTATTGAGCCCCTGCTCTGGACCAGTTACTGGGTGAACAACAGTGCACAAGATTGATGCGTTTTCTACCTTTATGAAGCATATTATGTAGTAAACTCCAAATCTGTCTCACATAAATGAAACAAAATGGGGGAAAATGTTCAAAAGTAAAAAGCACCTGAAGAGAATTGAAGTAAATCTTAATTTAGACCTCCATGACTGCAAAGAGAGGAATCAAAGAAAATTAGATAATCATCATCATTCTTGTTATATTGTGACCTGCCATTTTGCATATAATTACTCTAATATGTTTACAAAAACTTTCCAAAGTAGATCCTGTTCTCCTTTTTACAGCTGAGGAAGCTGAAGCTGGTTAAGGGGCTTGCCTAAGGCCAAAGGCTAGAAAGTTCAAGCAGTGGGGTTTGAACCAACACTAATCAGCCTTCCAGCACCACACTCTTGCTCTGTACTGGAACATCTCTGGGAAGAGGGCTTTTCCTTCCAACTAAGAATCAGAATCATCACATTAGCTAACAGAAGGAGACTTATGTAGAGTATATTAGCTTAGCTCCTCATAGAAATGCTTTATAAGGATTAATCATCTGTTTTTTTAATGACCATTAGAAAAATAACTTTAATATATAGATCATTTCTGCTTCTTCTGAAATACTGCAGTAAATAATATCATCATTTATGTCACCCTGTTATTAATGTCCACACAATAACTTGTTTCACTAAGGTTATATGCTTTCTTATATTAGACACATAACACATCATGTTTCTCCTTGTGCTCTAGCTTCTAGGAATTTCTAAGCTTAAAATCTCTGACTTTAGTTTAATTCATTTATTTGCTTATTCAACAAACATTTATGGAAAATGATTACTTTAGTGTGATTATTTTAGTGTGATATTGTCCCTGCCTCAAAGGGCTTTTGATTTCTTTTTTATGTTTATTGTAACTGCTTTTCTATTATATGTTTATTGTTATATTTTTTATTATATGTTTTTCAAAAGTAGGAGAGTATAACACATAAATGGGAGACAATGAAAACGTTTTATTGTAAAAACTGATAGCATCTGGGACAAACTACATCTTAGGGACTAAGAGAACAGGGCTTGGAATCTCACAGATTCTGGGTTTAAATCTCAGCTTTACCCACTCACAGTGTAGATGGAGACAATTTATACTTTGAGCCTCAGTTTATCCATTTGTAAAATGGGACCTAAGAATTCCCACACAATATGTTCATAAATATTAAATAAGATATACCATATTAACAAAATGAAGAATAAAAATCATATGATCATCTCAATACATGCAGAAAAAGCATTTGACAAAACTCAATATTCATTTATAATCTAAGAAAACTCTCAACAGAGTGAGCATAGAGGGAACATATCCAACATAGTAAATGCCATATATGACAAACATAAAGCTAACGTAATACTCATCAATGGAAAGCTGAAAGCTTGATCAGAAACAAGACAAGGATGCCCACTCTTGCCCCTTTTATTTAACATAGTATTGGAAGTCCTAACCAGAGCAATTAGGCAAGAAAAAAAATAATAAAATGCATCAAAATAGGAAAGGAAGAGGTAAAACTGTCATTATTTGAAGATGACATGATATTATATATAGAAAACCCCATAAATCCATCAGGAAATTGTTAGAACTAATAAACGAATTCAGTAAAGTTGCAGGATAAAAAATCAATATAAAAAATCTGTTATGTTTCTATACACTAATAATGAACTATCAGAAAGAGAAGCTAAGAAAACAATCTCATTTATAATTGCATCAAAAAGAATAAAATACCTAGGAATAGATTTAACCAAGGAGGTAAAAGACCTATATGTTGAAAACTACAAGATGTTAATGAAAGAAATTGAAGAAGACACAAATAAATGGAAGGATAGTCTATGCTAATGGATTAGAAGATTAATATTGTTAAAATGTACATTTACCCAAAGCAATATACAAATTCAATGAAATCCGTATCAAAATTCCAATGGAATTTTTCACAGAAATAGAACAAACAGTCCTAAAATTTGTATGAAACCATAAAACATCCTGAATAGCCAAAACAATCTTGAGAAAGAACAACAAAACTGGAGGCATTACACTCCCTGACTTCAAACCATATTACAAAGCTATAATAATTAAAACAGTGTGATGTCAGCATTAAAACAGACACATACATCATGAAACAGAAAAAAGAGCCCAGAAATAAACCCATGCATATATAGTCAAATAATATATTGACAAAGGAGCCAAGAATACACAATGGGGAAAGGACAGTCTTTTCAATAAATGGTGTTGGGAAAATTGGACAGCCACATGCAAAAGAACAAAACTGGACTATTTTCTTAAAGCACACACAAAAATTAACTCAAAATGGATTAAAGACTTAAGTGTAAAACCTGAAACTATAAAAGTCCTAGAAGAAAACATAGGTGGTAAGCTCCTTGACATAGGTCTTGGCAATGATTATTTTGAATCTGACATGAAATGCAAGAGCAATAAAATCAAAAATAAATAAGTGCAACTATATCAACTATAATTTGATTAAAAATAAATATGAGATCTGAATAGACATTTTTCCAAAGAAGACATACAGATGACCAACAGGTACATAAAAAAGATGCTCTACATCATTAACCATCAGGAAAAGGCAAATGAAAACCACTATGAGATATTACCTTACACGAGTTAGAATAGCTATTATCAAAAAGACTGGAAATAACAAGTGTTGGCAAGGATGTGGAGAAAAGGGAACACTCACACACTGTTGGTGGGAATGTAAATGGGTCCAACCACTGTGGAAAACAGTATGGAGGTTCCTCAAAAAAACTAAAAATAGAACTATTATATGATCCAGCACTTCCACTCATAGGTATATGTCTGAAGAAAATGAAAATACGAATTCAAAAAGATATATGCACCCCAATGTTCATAGCAGCATTTTTTTTTACAACAGCCAAAATATGGAGGCAACCTAAGTGTTTATCAATGGATGAATGGATTAAGAATATGTGGTATACATATACAATGGAATATTACTCTGCCATAAAAAAGAATGAAATTTTGCCATTTGTGACAACATGGATGGAGGGTGTTAGGCTAAGGGTAGTAAGTCAGAAAGAGAAAGATAGTATATGTTATCACTTATATGTGGAACCTAAAAATAAAACAAACTAGTGACTGTAACAAAAATGAAACAGAGATAGAGAACATACTAGTGGTTACCAATGGGGAGAGGGAAGTGGGGAGGGACAAGATAGGAGTAGATCATTAGGAGGTACAAACTACTGTCTGTAAAATAAATAATACAATGATATATTGTATAGCACAGGGGATATAGCAAATATTTTATAGTAACATTCAGAGGAGTATAATCTATAAAATTTTTGAATCACTATGTTGTGAAACCAATATAATATTGTAAATATTGTAAATCAAACATAACTCAATAAAAAATTAAATATATATATATATATATATATACACACACACACACACACACACATACATACACACACACCTTGCTGGGGGGCACAAGTTCATAGACACATAGAATATATTGGTATTTGCCAGAGGCAGAGGGCAGCGAGTAGGAGAAATGGGTGAATTGTGGGGGTTTTTTTTGGTTTTAGTTGACATAAATTGAAATTAAAAATAAATAAAAGAAGCATTTCCTCAAGAAAGGTTGACTCAAGGACAGCAGTATAACTGTGTTTCATGAGCTAAGAGAGCAAGATGAGGGAATTTACCAAAAAATACACAATGTGGCAGAGTAAATAGCTCCAACAGCCTTAATAAAGCTACAAATATTTTTTCTCATCCCCTTCTAAGTCCAGAAGCTACTTTCTATTTCTTCTACCTTTTTTCCCATTTTTTGATTGACAAGAAAGAACAGCAAGGTAAACAGTTTCTTTAATAAATTGTTTGACTACAGTTCACAAAGCCCAGATTAGATTTAAAAATACCTATATAGCCAATTTCTCTCCCACAGTTATCTGTTGTTTCCATTCTGCATAGATAGATGGTCAGCAAGCAGGTTTGGTTCAAATGCATTCTTAATTACATAACGGAAACGATGCCAGTTAGTGCTGTTTCTCAGTGGGGCTACGAATCAATACATTTAAGTTACCACAAATCCTTCTGATGGGATGGTTACTCAGAGACTGATTCAGGCAAAATCTTGAATCCCACACTTGCATCCTCTTTCCCTCTATCCTCCTTAGAAAAAAAAAATAAGATAATGATGTATATAAAGCATCCAGCACTGCCTGGCACATAGTAAGTGTTTAATAATCACTACTTGTGATTAAAGCAGGTAAATGATACAACAAATCATTCCACCCTTAATAATTCCACTCTGAGTTGGGTTGACCTTGGTTTCCATGGGAAATAAATGGGCATTTTCAAAACTCAAAATTTAAAATAATTTTAAGCTGTTTCCCTTGGTCCTTTCCAAGATTCTCGGCAATGTTCCATCACCCCTGGCTGTTGAGCCCTCTTGTCTAATTATAAACTAAATTCTGGCTGGTTAGCAGGAAAGATTTTCTCAGGCTCTGTTCTGTAAACAATATCAGAGAAATCACAGATGCTTTGAAAACTGGGAAGGCTCTCCCAATCTGCAGGTTTTTTTCATCTTAAAGATCCCACAAATGACTGGCTTTAAAAGTTGTATATTTGCTATTGACAAGCACAGCACCTTAAGCTTTCCTCTTTGATAGCATACATCCCACCATCATGTAATTATTTATTTCCTTGTCTGCCTCACTCATAGGAAACTCTTTGAGGGTTGGCCGTATAGCTCATTCCCCACTGGACGTTTTACCCAGTGGCAGGCATATAGCAGATGCTCCATAAATATTTGATGAATCAATTCATGAAAGGCTACATGGGGGCAAGGACCATATTTAATACATTGTGTTATCTTCCACAACACCTGTCATGGTGAATGAATGAATGAATATCGTTTAGCTGAGTCTTAGAATACAAATAACTTTTTAAATAATAACAATTTAAATACAAGTTTTAACTTTATACCACAAAATATTGACTTTTTAAAATTACCAGAGTCAATTTTTAGAGAACTTTCAAAGTCATGGCCAGCACTTAAGAGTTTGGACTTCTTTGTGACTATGTTCACCAAAATTCGCAAACAAATCTTAATGAGTTCAAAATGTAAAATAGATAGCTAGTGGGAAGCAGCCGCATAGCACAGGGAGATCAGCTTGGTGCTTTGTGACCACCTAGAGGGGTGGGATAGGGAGGGTGGGAGGGAGACACAAGAGGGAGGAGATATGGGGATATATGTATATGTATAGCTGATTCACTTTGTTATAAAGCAGAAACTAACACACCATTGTAAAGCAATTATACTCCAATAAACATGTTAAAAAATAATAATAATGGGGATATGTTGAAAGTAAAAAAAAAATCTTAATGAGTTCATACAGAGTTCTGATGTGGAGTCTTGATGTTGCATGTTGTCTCTCAGTGATAGGAGAAGTTTGGGCAGGGGGTGAATGGACTCCCCCAAGATCAGACTGAGATTAGCAAAGCCTGCAGCTGGAGCCTCTGCTGTGCTCTTCCTGGAACTCGGGCATATCTGGAGACATGAAAGAGAACTGCCAGGGCTTCATTCACTATGAAAACCTAGAAGGCTCTTGGGAAATAACTCTTCCAAAATCGGGTTCAAGGAAAACAAGCCAATGGAAAGCTGAGGGGTGATTCTGAATACTTCTATTCGTGAACTGTTTACTTTCTCAAGTGGTCTCCCTGTCATGCACGATACTTGCTCATACAGAAACTCAGCTCCTTCCTGGATTTCCACACATACCCACATATAAAACCCAACTTCACAGAGCCTTTCTTTAAGTGGCAGACTTGATAAAAGTCTGGGAAGTCCAGACTTCTGTCAAGTAACTTGGTACCCCTCCCTCTCTTCTCTTTGTAGGAAAAAAAATCCAATTTACCTATGCAGAGAAACAGCCAACCTCCTTTTATTCTATCTTCTCTTCCTAGTCTCTGTCCTGCATATATTTTCACACCCAAACAACTCAAAGATATTTCCCTAAACAAGGCATTTCTCACCCTAAGAAGAATTTTGTACCAGCTGTTAAGGAATGATTTTTGCCACTTGATCTGAGATTCCTAATTATTTCCTACTATCCATTCTCCCTTTATGTGCTACGAATGAGAGCTCCTGACTTTTAGCTGTGTACACGACACCCAGAAAAAGACTGTCTTTCTCAGCCTCCCTTGCTGCCAGGTGTAGCCATGGAATAAGAGCAGAACTGATGGAGTAACTTATTAGTCATGTCCTTACAAGGAAGGAGCATGCCCTCCACTTTCTTTGTACCTTCTTCCTATTGGAGAAATGTGGGCCTGATGGTGAAAGTTGGAGCAGCCATCTTGGACCATAAGAGGAGGCTGTGTGTTGAGAATGACAGAGTAACAAGATAGAAGGGGTATGGGCTTCCCTGGTGGCACAGTGGTTAGAAATCTGACTGCCAGTACAGGAGACACGGGTTCGAGCCCTGGTCTGGGAAGATCCCACATGCCGTGGAGCAACTGGGCACGTGTGCCACAACTACTGAAGCCCGCGCGCCTAGAGCCCGTGCTCCAAAACAAGAGAAGCCACCGCAGTGAGAGGCCCTCACACCGCAACGAAGAGTAGCCCCCGCTTGCCGCAACTAGAGAAAGCCCACACGCAGCAATGAGGACCCAGCGCAGCCAAAAATAAATAAATAAAAGAAGTATTGTACTGTGGTATAATGGAATGTCCCTTTGACTCTGTATTTGTGATTTATTAAAAAATAAAATTAAAGAAAAAAAGAAGGGGTCCAAGTCCCTGACACTGTCATGCTACTGTTTCAGTCCTGAACTACTTACACCCAGACTATTTACGAGAGAGAAACAGACTTTTCCCTTGTTTAAGCTACTTTTATTTTGGTTCTTTGTGTCAGCCACTAAAACTGTATCCTGCCTAATACTCCTCTTTACACAGATACTGGCAAACAGCATCAGCAGCATCAATAAACACTGTGACAGGCATTCTAATCAGATTATCCATTAGAGTAAGCCCTGCTCATTTCCTTTCTATTGCTTTTTTGTTTTCCTTTTTCATGTAGAATCATTCTGCAGACTCTTATCAAGCAGATGGATCTCTATTCTTTTGGATTATAAATAAAAATTTTAGCATTTTATATGGGGTAAGATTTTTTCCAACCATTTCCAATGAATGCTTCTGAATATAAATTTAGTTTACATTTAAATTAAATTTTTCTGTTTAAATTTCATAAGCTTACAATTTTAATTTCTTTTAGATTTTTATCTTTTATAAATGTTTTTAGCATGAAGTCTTCAACCATACAGAAAAACAGAATATCTTTTTTAAAACCCCTAGAAATCACTAATCAATCAAAGTCAAGAGATCTTTAGATTTTGTCACATTTGGTTCATTTTTTTATTTGAAAGAAATAAAACCTTACATGTAGTTGAAGGCCCTGTCAACCCCCAATCCCATTCTCCTTCCTTCTTCTCTGAAGTTTGCCACTATAAATGAGCTTTGTGTGTTCTCATTCCTATGCATATTTTTACATTTTTATAATATACCAAATCACAAATGGTACACAGTACTCTTCTGTGTGCTTTCAGACTTGAAATAAATTTTATGCACATCATTCTGCTAACACCAGTTTACTGTTAGTTTACTAAGTAAACTAACAGAGTTTACTTAAAAATTAAAAAAAAAAAACGTGTTATCCATCAGTAAGTAAAACTCAAAATTTTTATTAAAACTGGTAAACAGGTATATTAAAATGCTAAAAACACAATTTGTAAATTTTGTAACTATTGTATAGTGAGCTGGTTTGCTGGCAGATCAATCATTTGGTGATTTCGCTTGCTTCCATGGAAAGGAAGATAAAGAGAAATACAAGATCTGAGCCATATTTAGAAGATACATTGGATAGGAATCTGTGATTGACTAAAATGTGAAGGTTAAGGGATAAGAGATGTTAAGGATTACACCTAAGTTTCTGTTCTGGACAACTGAATGAACGGCAATGCCATTCATTTCATTAAAGCAGGAGGAGGTCTGTGCATGCAATAGGACAGGATATCAGGGTTTAGGCAGAGGACTGTCAGGGGAAGTGACAAGTTTATGGAATCTGAGAAGTCTGAGATGTTTTGCAGGCATTTGCATAAATGGGGCTAAACTTCATGTAGAAGATCTGGGTTGAAGACATTGATTTTGGGGCGCTATGCTTGACATTATTTATTAACCGTCCACCAACCATACCCTCCCATCTTCCTTGCTAACAGAACTCCAATTTTATTCAGGCAGTGGTGCACCCAGTTCACAAAAGAATGAATAAAAATTTAAGTCAACCCTGGTAACTCCATTTCTCTTTGTCATTGGTATGATATGTGACTCATTTCTAAGGCAAGTGAAATCCACTGAGGAACTTCTAGGAAAAATTTTCCTCCCTGATAAAGCAGAGAGCAACATGAGAAGAAAGCTCTCTTCTGCCTTCAAAACCCCTTTCCTTCCCACTTTAAATGTGTTATATGAGAACCTGAGGTTTGGAGCTTCAGCTGCCATCTAGAAACTGGTGACATGGCTCTGTGAATGCCAGAGCTGAAAGGTGTAAAGAACCTTGGTACCTGATGGCATCTCTGAACCCCTGAACCACCCGTGGAACACACTATCTCCAGATTTCACTTCTATGAGGTACTTAATATCATCATTAGGTCATTACTGCGTCCTCTGATATTTGCCACCAAAATCTCCCTAAATAATACAGGTATCACCTGCACATCCTGGTAACTGGAGCTATAGGGTGGATGAGACCAGCAGAAAACGCCTTGGGTAGAGGTCTAAAAAATACCAATGTTAAAAGGACAGACAGAGAAGAAGGGAAAGCTGCCAAGGGGTGTGAGAAAGATTAGCCCAGGAAATGTTCATAGTCCCATATAACAAAGGTAACAACTGTAGTCATGATCTAGCAGCACCACAAGGAAATAGATGAAAAGAAATGTAACTGAAAACTGTCAGTTTAGCTCCTTTATTGCAACTCTGTTCAAATATTTGGCCAAAGATAAGGTAGAAAATGGGAGCTGTAGGTTTTTATCTAAACAAAGTTTTTTTTTCAAATTCTGGGAACTTCATTCTTTTTTTCACCACATTATTCCAATCAAGAATTTGTTTGGAGTCATTCATTGATAGATAAAGCGAGCATCTTCAGATTCCATGCTTAAGAGTCTCCTATGCGTTTGGGTCATGAAATTCACTTGGCCCTGCAGAAATTATTGCTTGTCAGCATGAAGCTAGGCTAATGAATAATTTTGACAACACCACACAACAAATCAGAGAACGGGCCAAATTCAAATTTCCCTATTAGCTTCTGTTTTTGCCAAGTTTTTAATTGTGAATGGAGATGATAAGGTTATCCCTCTCCCTTCTCTTAGAATAAATATTTGTAGACTCTCTGACTTTCCATTTATTCTTTCATTGTGCTATGGGTGATTTAAGGGGCTAAGACTCTGCAGGACCATAGCATAAAAGATGAGGTCAGAGAATACTTCATATGAGATAATAGCGCAATTTTAGAAATGTTAAAGGTAAACCAAGTTAGCACTAGGAAAAGAAAAGGCCATGGGAAAGAGCTCTGAAGTCAAACAGGATTGGTAGGAAATTTTGGCTCCACAGTTTAGAAACTGTGAGAAGCAAGTTGCTTATACTTTCCGAATCTCAGTTTTCTCTCTGCCAGATGGGGACAATAATATCAACTCCAATTAGTCCTCTTGTTCTGAGGACTAAATCATGTCTGCAAAGCTAACACAGTGCCTGGCTTATAAGTACATTTTTGATAAATAATTAAAAGTTCTAAATCAGTATATTAATAGATTGCTTTTAATACTGGAAAAGGTTATTGAGGCTAAATATCTGTTAACTACGTTGCAAAAACATTCTCCTAAGCAGTCATCCATTTCTTAACTTAAATATAGTGTCTTTCTTTGGGTAAAATAATTTCCATTTTTCTGCAGTCAAGTCTACCCATTCTTTCTCCTTATGGCTCCTGTGTTTATGTTTTGCTTAGGAAAGCTGTTCTAATTTTCAAGATGTAAATATGTTGTCATGTATTTTTTCCTAATAATTTCTTAGACATATCCCATTAATCTGAGACTTGGTGTTAAATTATGATCGAAACTTCTTATTTTTTTCCAAATCAATATTCAATAATCTCTCTTTTCCAACACTATTTTTTTTTTTGCGGTACGTGGGCCTCTCACTGTTGTGGCCTCTCCCGTTGTGGAGCACAGGCTCCGGACGCGCAGGCTCAGCGGCCATGGCTCACGGGCCCAGCCTCTCTGCAGCATGTGGGATCTTCCCAGACCGGGGCACGAACCCGTGTCCCCTGCATTGGCGGACTCTCAACCACTGCACCACCAGGGAAGCCCTCCAACACTATTGAAATGATAATTTTACCATAGACTAAATTCCATAAATGTATGCCTCTCTTTCCAAATGTTGCCTTCTGTTTCATTGACCAAATAATCTATTTCCACATAAGTGTCACATTATTTTAATTAAATTGCTTTATAGTATGTTTAGATATGTAGTGAAGTGAGAGCCTCGTTATTCTTCTTTCTTAAAAACTTTTTTATTCTGGCCCAATTTTTTCAATCAGATGAACTTTAAAATCAGTTTATTAGTTTTCCTTTTAAAAACATCCAGCTGTAATTGTTATTGGGATTGAATTAACTTGATATTTTTATGAAATTCAGCCTTCCCATCCAGATCTATTTTTTCAGACCTTCTTTTGTGTCCTTTAATGGAGCTTTCTGTACATTTCTTGTTAAGCTCATTCATATATATTTTATAGTTTTTATTGCTCTGTACAAATCTTGTTAGTTTTTTTGTACACATTTTATAGTTTTATTGTAAGATAAACAGGAGTTTTATATTTTCTAATTGGTCATCACTGATACACAGGAAAGACATGGTTTCTAGCTTTTTGTATGCTCATGTATGTGACCTTCTGAATTTTTATATCAGTCTTACTAGTTTTTCTTGGATTTTTAAAAATAGTACATCAGCTTTTTACTAAAAATGACAATTTCATCTCTTCCACTCAGATAGTTATACCTTCTTTTTCCATTTAATTGTATTTTTTAAGCCCTCCAGTTTAATGTTGAAATGAAGCAGTGATAATACGCCTCCTTGTCTTTTTTCTGACTTTGGTAGGAATTCTTCTGATGTATCACCATTACATATAATGATTTTTTTCTAACTCTAGTTTTTCTAAGAGATTTTATCAGGAACAGGCATTGACTTTCATCAAATGCTTTTTCAGGATCTATCGACTTCCATCTGCTAATAAATAGCTTTCTGAATGTCGAAGCATCCTTGTATTCCTGGGATAAACCCTACTTTGTTGTGATATATACTTTTTTCTACATTGCTAGATTTAATATGCTGATGTTTTAGTTAAGATTTTTTTTCATCCATTTATAAATGGGGTGGGTGTAAATTTTCTTTTGTGTGTATGCTCTCTGAGCTCTCTCAGCTCCAAACCCACTCTTCTATACTTTGATTTGTGATGCTGGGGCTGGAACCCCACAAACCACATTTCTGCTTTGCCAACTGGTTTCTTCTTAGTCTCTGACGAACAAAGGCTAGGAGAGCAAGAAGGGACTTGCTCCTTCCAACAGCTTGCTGTGATCTTCCTGTCTGCTTCCTTTTCCTGTGTGCAGTATCCTGGCAACACTTCTTCACTCAGCCAGGGCAGTTTCTTCCCATACCAATAGCTGAATCCAGTTTCTTGTTTTTCTGACACTTGCAGAACCAGCCTCAGTATCCACCACGCCCCGCCATCCCCACCACTCAGATACACCAGCACAGGTGTGACAGCAGCCTCTCTTCAGAGGTCCAAGTTTCCATTCATCATGGGGACCCTTCTCTATACTTCTATATTTTAATACATTCAACTTCCTTTCTTTATTCCTTCACACCCTAGTGTGTAAACTGCTTTCTGCAGCTGCTACAATTCTGATACCTTAGACTTCTCTTTCTATTCTTTTGGTTACCTGGGTAACAACTGTACATCTACTTATCAATTCCTTCCATCATTTTCAACAATTGGCAAGGTTTCTGTCTCTGGCTGGACCTTCATTGGTCCGCTATGCTTGTCTGGCTTTGGGTCTGGTAGCCTCTTTGAATGAATTAGAAAGCTTTTCATATTTTTTCTATCTGTAGTTTGAAGTTCAATAAAACTTTCCTATAGGTACTTCTGGGCCTGGTGCCTTTTAATAGGTATATATTGAAGTTAATTTTCAATTTCTTCTATGAATATCGGTCTATTTGATTTTTCTATATCTTCTTGAATCAATTCTGTTAATCTATATTTTCCAAGAAAATCATCCATTTCAACTTTATTTTCAAATTTGTTCCTATTAAGCTGTTCACAGTATTCTCTTAAAATTTTACTATCACTCATATTCTAATTTGCCTGGTTATAGAATTTTAGATTCAAAATAAAATTCTTTCAGGTCTCTGAAAATTTGGTCAGCTGTCTTTTAGCATTCTGCCAATGAGAAGTCTGTTACTACTCAGCTTCTCTTTCTTTTGTAGAGAGAGCTTCCCTTCCTCTTTTCTCCCTTTGTAGAAGTTTTCCATTTTTTCTTTATTCTTTTAGAGTTAAGAATTTTCACAGAGTGGATTTGGTTGCATTCATTCTGCTTGTAATTCTTTGGGCCCTTTCAGTGTAAGACAAAGTGTTTATTCAGTTTTAGAGTTTTTTTCCAATTGCTTTGATAATCTTTGGTAATTTCCCCTCTGTGTCTGGAAATCTTATCATATGAATATTGGATCAACTTCTGCTACCACCACTGATGGAGTAACAGAGACTGAATATATGCTCTTGCCCTAAACAACTAGAAAACTAGACAAAATATATGAAACAAAGGTTTGTGTTTTTTTTAGACATGGATAATAGAATTCAGGACTATCATCCCTGAGAAAAGTGAAAGAAATGAGGTGAGCCTTATGATTGGCCAAACTTCTTCAGGGAGGCAGTTTCCAGGCCACAGTGGAGGGAGGATATAGCCAAACAGAGCTCACTTGGCAATCTGGCTGAGTTGAGGAGACAGAAGTCAGAGTTTCGGGAGGTACTATTCCTCAGCTATCAGATTGATAAAAATTAAAAATTATGACCACCGTTTCTGTTAAGAAGACTGTTGAAAAACAGGCACTCTCATACCCGCTGGTGGGGATACAGATGGTAAAATTCTTCACGAAGAAAATTTGGCAACACATTACAATAACTATATATGTGCTTATCTTTTGAACCAACAATCCCAATTCTAGAAATCTACCTTGAAGACACACCTTAACAATAAAAAA
The DNA here is from genome assembly GCF_003676395.1 of Aethalodelphis obliquidens. NCBI lineage: Eukaryota > Metazoa > Chordata > Mammalia > Artiodactyla > Delphinidae > Aethalodelphis > Aethalodelphis obliquidens. Next base: position 43,895,336 of record NW_020837952.1, on the reverse strand, counting down.
TATATATATACATATACTCATTTGGTTATCCATTCCATCGTTGTTTACAACCGCGAAATACTGAACAACCTAAATGCTCAAATATAGGAGACTAGTTGGATGAACTATGACACATTCACACAACGAAATGTTACGCTGCTATATAAAGGAAGGGGAAGGTTCCTATGAGCTGATACTACTATGAGTAGCCTCCGGGACATATTGCTAAATGAAAAAGAAGCCAATTACAAAAGAATGTATATAGTGTGCTACCTTTCCTGTAAGAAAGAAGTGTATGAGAAAACATACATGTCTCTGTGCAAAAGAAATACAGGAAAGGTTAACCAGGAACTAATGAGATTGTTACCTGTGAGGAGTGGGTGGGATGAGGTGGAAAGAATGGGGGAAGGGGTTTGGGATAGTGGGGATGAGGTAGGTAGTAATACTTCCTTTGGACAGCCTTGAATCTTAGGACATACCTTTTGGACAGTCTTGACTCTTAGAATCATAGTAATGTTTCATGTGACAAAAATAATCAATTAACATCAACTCATCATAAGATGAGTGTATGAATGAGAGCAGGGGGGCAGTGGTTGAGGGGGGGCGACCCAAAATGGAATACAATAGTAACAAGTGAATCTGTATTATAGGTGAATAATATAGCCACACTTGCTGCACCCCTGTGAAGCCAAATCAGAATCCAAACCATACAGCAAGGATTTACTGTTCAAGCCTAAGACTGCCTTTTAGCCAGAGACCTAACTTTGTCCTCTTGCTTTTCTATGCCTGAATGCCTGGAGCCCTCCAATAGTTTTACTGGGTTTCAGTTATTTGTAATCATCCTAAGTGACATCCTTAGTTAGCATCTGGAGAAGCTACTATCTACTATTGGGCCCAGGACCATGCCCTGCCAAACTGGGGGCAGAGGAGGAAAGAGACGGACATAGGGTTGGTGGAAAAGGAAATTCTTCTCCTACGAAATAAAGGGCACTGAGGTGGATGAAAAGATTTCATAATCATCAGTTTCTAGATGACTTTCAAATGCTCTTCAGGCTCATTAACACAGATTAATTATAGTTAGCCCTTTCAGTTTAATCAAAGTTAGAAGAGAAGCAGGCACAGGTTTTAAAAGCCTGGTGAGAAACTGAATAAGTGAGTGCTTAAGTGACTCACCGTTGGGGACCTTCAACTCTCAGCTTATCATCATAATGTGTTAGGTATAATGCTGAGAAATGATCAATAATCAAGAAGTCATTTTTTTTAACCTTTAAAAAATACCGACCTGCTGATTTCATGTTTAGCGATTTCTCTTGAGGAAATCATCAGTCACACACAAATATTTACGTACAAAGATTGCAGCATTATTTTTCATAGCATGAAAATAGAAATGATATACACAATAGAGCAATAACTAAAGACATTATGCTGCAGCTATACTGTGGTACATTATGCATCTATTAAAAATGCCTTCCAAAACCATTTAATGACATGGGGAAATACTCAGAATATTAGAAAAATAATGCTACAAGGAAGTTTGGTGGTATTATGCTGCTTGCTAACAGAGAAATGCTGGGTATCAATAGCTCAGAGGTATTATCATTACGTTAGGCTTTTTTAAAAAGCAGAATATGGGGCTTCCCTGGTGGCGCAGTGGTTGAGAGTCCACCTGCCGATGCAGGGGACACGGGTTCGTGCCCCGGTCCGGGAAGATCCCACATGCCGCGGAGGGGCTGGGCCCGTGAGCCATGGCCGCTGAGCCTGCGTGTCCGGAGCCTGTTGCTCCGCAACGGGAGAGGCCACAACAGTGAGAGGCCCGCGTACCGAAAAAAAAAAAAAAAAAGCAGAATATGTATTCTGTACAATTAAAGCAATATATGTGTGTGTGTGTATACATATACATTGCTCTATATGTGTATTTATATTTTTTGTATGTATGTACATATAGACACTCATAGAAAAACAGCCTAGAACAAGGAAGAAAAAAATGACTAGATGGAAATACAGGGAAATATTAAAGATAAAAATGATTATCTTTAGGTAATAGAAACTGTGGATAATTATTTTCTTATTTATATTTTAGATATTTCCCAGATAGCCTGCATTAAACATGAGTTACTTTTACTAATTCCAAGTTTCCTATTGCTCAAGCCAGTGATCCTAGAGCCATATGGACCTTTTCCCTCTAAAATCCCATATCCAATCCATCAGCAAACCTGTCAACTCTACCTTCAAAGAAGTTCTGAATCTATTTGCTCACTAACCTCCTCCCCTTATGATGGTCCACATCATCATCATTGGCCGCCTGGATTTCTACCACAACCTTCTTTCTGGTCTTCCTGTTTCCATACTTCTCCCCCACCCCCACCCCAGTCTCCAGAAGGACCAGAAGGAGGGGTTATAAGAGAAAATTACAGGGAGTAAAACAGAGTCCATTTAGAGCAACAAGCTAAAGTATAAAAGAGGAGCATTTCTAATGGGGGAATTGTAGAAAAGACTGATAATTTGAAGGCACTCTGACATCACATATGAAGTTATAGTCCTACTCTGCTTAAATTACGCACCCCATCTCCCATTATCCACACAAAACACATAGCAAAAATCTCTTATCCATAGTAACCTTGAGTAGTGGTGCTTTGGGTTGCTTGTGGTCAATCCATTCAGATCTAGCAGAGAAAAAGTAGGAGACAAGATGACAAATGAAGAGCAGGGAAGACACTGGAGTAAGAAGTGACCAACAGGAATCCTCAGAAAGCTTGGTAGGGTGCTGAATTTCCTACACCCCATGCAATGGGGTCTGGAGACATTTTATTCCTAAATGAACAGAAAAGGGGACCTCAAAAGTCTGGGGAACTTAAGGACACCCACTCAGGCATTTATGTTACATTAATATAATGTCAGGAAAAAGATGGGCTGGACAGATGCCATTTCTGCTTTGTTTTCTAATTGGCTTCATGTGAATATCTCATAAATAGAGGTAGTATCTCATTCATCTTCATATGCCCTACACCTTTCACAGGACCTGCCACAAAACAGGTCTCAGAAAACAGCCATAAGATGAATGGACAAGTGAATTGTGAATGAAGGAAGGAAGGAAGGAAGGAAGGAAGGAAGGAAGGAAGAGAGGGAGGGAGGGAGGGAGGGAGAGAGGAGGAAAATGAATGAATGAATGAACGAACAGATAACAATAAGAATAACTAGTACTTCTGGAGCATTTTCTTACCATGTACTATTCTAAGTGCTTTCATGCATTAATTCATTGACTTGAGATTAGAATTCAATTCCCCCGGGCTTTATGTACCACGTCTATTTTTGTTATCAGCTTCACCAGTGATCAGATTCACGCTGCAAAGAAACTCTTTAATGAGACCAATTAAAAAAGCAGATGTCCTTAATTAAAAGGAGGCTGCTCATCAAAGCTGTTCTTACATAAGTTGTCCAGGTGCTGCTGGCTTATGAAAGTGCATATGAGCACAAGAGGCTAGAAACTCTGAAGGGATGTCCTCATTATTCCATTACATGAACAACTAGAAGTGACAGGCTAAGTCAAAGCAAAGTAATTACCCTGTTAATTTAGGCCTCCCCCAAAGCTGCTTGTCTTGGCAGTTGTCTTAGTTCACTAATAATAAACCTAACATACTTATGTTTTTTCCCCAAAAAGTCTTGAGTACATTCTCTTCCATTTAGTCATTTGAGTTTATTGAGCACCTACTATGTGCCAGGCACCATTCTAAGTGCCTGAGTAGAGCAGTTATCCAAACAAAGTCACTGCTCCCATGGAGATCACATTGTCTCACAATTGAGACAGCAGAACAGTAATCCCCATGTTACAGAAAAAGAACTTGGGGCTCAGAGAGATTAAGTAACTCTGACCATGATCAAATGGAGAGATAGCACTAGATTCTGATTCTTGATACTTAGAATTTTAAATATTGTATCTTGATTGTTTTGATGAAATAGTTTAAAGTATTTTGGTTCCTCCTCAGGCTGTAAAATATTTTGCCATGTGTCGCACGCACACTGTGAAGATTCTTGAACCCTGCATTCCCTTGTGGCCGTGTTGCTTAGAAGATTTAATGGGGAAATGCCTACTACAAAGCCACTGGCATCCTTGATTCCTCTCTATCAAATCCCTCAGCAAATCTTATCCAGAACCCAGTCACTTCCCTCTCCCTCCACTGCTACCACTCTGGTCTAAGCCATCATCATCTCTTGTCTAGATCATTGAAGAAGGCTCCTATCTGGGGTGACCATCCTTCTCCCCCTTCACTTTCCTCACCACAACAGCCAGAGGGATACTTTTAACGTGTAAATCTGATCCTGTCACTCCTCTACCCCAAATCCTACAAAGACTCCCCCATTTCACTGAGAGTAAAAGCCAACCAATGTCTTTACAGTAACCTACAAGGCCCTGCACAGTCTGGCCCCTGTTTCACCTGACCTCACCTCCCACCATTCTCTGCTGTCACTCTAGCCATTGTCATCATACTGGCCTTCTCACTATCTCTCAAACCCATAGGGCATGTTTCCACCTCGGAGCCTTTGAACTAGCTCTTCTCTCTGCCTCAAACATTTCACTGCAGATATCTGCATCTTCCCCTCCTTCAAGTCTTTGCTCAAGTATTACCTTAATGAAGCTTGCCCTGACCACTCTATTTGATCTTGCCCCTTAGCTTGTTCTATTTATTTTCCTCATCACAAATATCACTTTCTTAAAAAACTACTTAAATTGTTTCTATATCATGTTCATTGTCTTTCTTCTCCCACAAAGGCAGGAATTTTTCTTCCTTTTTTTAAACATATCCCAGAGGTTAGACTAATGTAGGCACCCAGTAAATATGCATAATCCTTATCATTATTATTATCATCATCATTATTATTTGTGAATGTCAAGGGGCAGGAACTAAGAGACTTTTAGAGAAAGAGGTTTTCCCACCTGGAGATACTAGACTTCAGAGAAAGAGAGCAAAGATTTTCATGGTCCAGATAATGAGATTTGAATCCTAGCTCTGCCATTTACTTAAAGTTTGGGGCAAGTTAGCCTCTGTGAGTCTCAGGTCTCTTGAATGTAGAAGGAAAAAATAATATCTATCTCAAAGGTCACACTACTGATGAAGCGATGTAATATATGTGTAGAAAATGTCCAGTGTAATCAGAGTACAATTAATGTGAACTCTCTCGAATTAGTGCTAGTTTTGTTTTACTTTGGCAGATTCTTATTTAACAGCGTGGCTTACTTCCCCTTTTGGAGCCTCATTTCACACAACTATGTAATAAAAAGTTCGTTGAGATGTTCTCTTTCACTGGCTTGGAGAGTTCCAAGGGGGCTGGTGGGAACATTGGGCCTCACAAGACATTGCTTCACTCTTCCTGATGGGTTAGCTAATCTGCCGCTGTTCGTTACTGAGCCTTTTAAAAGTCAACAGATAATAACAGGAGATAAATAAAACCTTTGTCACTTACTGCTGCCTCAGTTTTACACAGGTGCTGCCAAAAAGAGTTGCAACAGGAACCTTTGAACAGTAGTCCAGTCAAATGGTATGTGCTGATAAACATTTGTTTAAAATGAAGCTCTTTTATTTTTTCCTGGAATTTCTCGGTAATTAACCAACTGCATTAACCAAGATCCTTTTAGACAGCTGTTTAGGGTAGTTGTTCCCAAACTTCTTACCACGAGGCACCCCCCTTTCCCCATAACCTGCCCCCACATAAACCAAAGTTTCTGAATTTTTTTTCTACCAAATAAACTGATGCATCTAAGTGATAATGCCTGTATTTTTTTTATATTAGTCAAACTAATAAGTATAGTCAAAGACTTAATGCTCACTAGAACTTTTGATCAGCATGAGTTAGACATACTTTCATACTGCATGGGTATCCTTCCAGTCAAAAACAAAGAAATTTGATATTTCAGATAGCCTGAGCAGCCTAATTTGAAGTATATTCATTCTGCATATATTTAATGAACATCTATTATGTGGCAGATGCAATTCTAGGTGCTGGAGATATAGCAGTGAACACAACACATCAAAGTTCTTACCCTCTTGGAGTTTGCATTTTAATGAAGATAGACAATAAGCAAGATAAATAAATAAAATATATAGATAGAATAAGTTCTAAGGGAAACAAAGCAAGGAGGGAGATGGGATGTGAAAAGCACAGTGTAGGTACAGGGGTGTTCTTTTCCCAAGAAGCTGATATTGGAGCAAAGATCTGGAGGAGGGGACAGAGTGATCCACTGAGATCCCTGGGAGAAGAGGGGCAAGCAAGGAGAACAGGCCCCGAGGAGACAGCATGCCCAGCGTGGTTGAATATCAACTGGAAGGCAGGGTAGCTGAGACAAAGGATGGAACCAGGAGACACAGAACAGACTGAAGAAAGTCTCAGAGTTTGTGCTCAGGATTGTCTTTTACTATGAGTGAGAAGGGAGCCACTGGAGCATTTTGAGAAAAGGAATGGCCTGGTCTTCCATTTTGATGGCATCTTTCTAACATTTGTGTGAGCCAAAGGGATGTTTCCAGTAGTATCCTTGAGATATTGAAGATGGCTCATGAACGTAGTAAAGGCAATCTCAATACTGCAGGGCTTAGGCACTATTCATAAAAGGCAAAAAGTAGAAATAATCCAAATAACTGATGAATAGATAAACAAAATGTGGTATATCCATATAATATTATTCAACCATGAAAAGGAATAACGTACTGATATATGCTACAACATGGATAAACCTTGAAAACATTATGTGAAATGAAAGAGGTCCATCACAAAAAGCCATATATTATATGACTCCATGTATATGAAATGTTCACAGTACGCAAATCCATAGAGACAGAAACTAGATTAGTGGTTGCCAAGAGATGGGGAGTGGGGAATGAGGAGTAACTGAATGGGTACAGGGTTGTTTTGGAGTGATAAAAATGTTCTGGGTTAGACAGTGATGTTGGTCCCACAACCTTTTGAATATATGAAAAGCCACTGAATTGTATACATTAAAAGAGTGAATTTTATAGTACATGAATTATATCTTAATTTTAAAAATAAAGGATTTAGGCTTTTGGAAACTGGTACCAGGTAAATGTCTTTTTCTCTCTGCTCTTTTCCCTGTCACTCAGGCAACACACAGCACTATGTGAATTTAATTCTGTGAAATTGGTCAATATAAATGCTCACCGGAATAATTTAACCCAGGAGAGTAAGGCCACCCTTCTCTTCCAGCTGGGACACTATTGACCCATCATCATGAGTTGTGTCTTGCTTCTTTTTTCCAAATGCCTTTCACATCTACCTTTGACTTTATGTTCCCATCACCGTGACCCTTATCCACTTCACCTGGATAAATGCACCAGCATGGCTACGTACCCATCTCTTTCCTTTTCCTCCTCTAATCTCCAATCCTTTCTTACAGAACAACCCTAAGACATCACTTTTATCACTCCTGTGCCCCACTTAAGAATATAAAGTTGCTTTCTTAAATGATAAGATTTCCCATGTCAGAGTATATATTTGCTGATTAAAAAAACAAAAGATTCATCATTTTACTATGATATTGTGTCGCTTCTGCTTTAGATGTGGACTTTAGATGCTGAAATGTTAGAAGATGTCTTGCTGATTTACATGGAAAATGGAATACAGTATTTCAAATCAGCTAGCTTGGAAAATTCAGGAAGAATGGTTGATGTACCAACCACTTATCGAATCAAGTTTACAAGCCTATTCCTGGCATGACTCATTCGGCAACACCCATTTCCTTTCCCTCTTGCACCTCCTAGGTCCACTCTGACTGGGAGGCCGTCTTCTTTCCTCCACATTTCTAAATCTTGCCTTCGCTTTAATACCCAGCCCTGGTTCCTGCTCTTCTCTGAGGTTTTCAGGCTAGGCCAGTGGTCTGTGGGATCCCTTGGCTTTTCCAGTTGTCTGGAGTGCAGCCTGGGCATCACCCCACAACCTCCAGGTGGTTCTAAAGTGTTGCCAAGGTTGAGGACCATTATGGTAGACACATTCTCGTCCCCAAACATATAGGAATAAACAAGACAGACAAAGCCTTAGCTCCCGTAGAACTTAATACTCCAGTGGGAAAATAAGCAATAAGCATATTTTTAAAAAATAAGGTAATTTCAGAGAGTGATAAATAAAATAAATAAAAGCATATAAGTAATAAAGAGTTGCTAAGAAAGTAGAAGAGGCAACTTAAGACATTCTGAGGGTTCTCATATGTAGAATATAAAATAGTCAAACTCGTAGAAGCAGAGTGGAATGCTGGTTACCAGGGGCTGATTGCGGGGGGTGGAGGGGGGTGAGCAGGTGATGGTTAAAGGATACAAAATTTCAGTTATGCAAGATAAATTCTGGAGATCTACTATACAGCATAGTGCCTAGCCAACTATATTGTACTGTATACTCAACATTTACTAAGCATAGATCTTATGTTAGGTGTTCTCACCACACACTAATAATAATAATAGGGGTGGGAGAAAACTTTGGGAGGTGATGGATATGTCCGTGACACTGATGTTGGTGATGGTTTCAAGGGTGTGTACTTCTCCCCAGACTCATAGAGCTGTATACATTAAATATGTATAGCTTTTTAATATGCCAATCATACCTCAATAAAGTATTTTTCTAAAAGTATATATTCTTAGTGACATTTAACTAAGACTTGAGTGACAACAAGGAGCCAAGATATGAGGAAGGAGCACTTGAGACAGAGAGAACAAGGTGAGGCTGTTGGAGTGACAGAAAGGAGGGCAAGGAACAAAGGGAAGCGTGGAACAATACAAGATTGAAAAGGAAGTCAGATGATGTAGGGACTTGGGGGCCATAGTGAAAATTTTGTTTTTATTTAATTGTGATAATAAGGTTGCCTGCAAAGATGATCACTATAATCCTTGCAACCCTGCATGGATGTCCCTTTGCAAGGTGATTTTGAGGCTCCTCCCATCAAGACATGAAGGCTATCTTCCCTCTCCTTGAACTGGGGCTGGCTCTGGAACCAAGAGAATCTGGAGGAAGTGACATTGTGGGGTATCTGAGACGTGGCCTCAAGAGACCCCTACGGCTTCCATTCTCTCCTTTTTACAATGCTGCCCTGCCTCCGCTGTATAAAGAAGCCTGGTCTAGCCAACTGGAGGTTGCAAGGCCATGTGGTGGAGAACCTGGGCACCACAGGCAACAGCTAGCACCAATGGCCAGTAAGGCCATGTAGGTCACCCAAACCAAGTCAAGCACAAGATGACTGTAGTCACAGGGGTGACCCCAGGGGAGACCAACAGAACGGCCTGGGTGAGCCCAGCCAAAATCACTGACACATAGAGCTGTGAGCCAGTACATAGTTTTGTGTTTCAAAATCATGAAAATTTAGTGGTGGTTTGTTCTGCAGTGATAGAAAAGTAATGCAGAAATCTCTGGAGTTTTAAATAAGGAGTGAAATAACATTTGTATGGGTTTTTTTTTTTGCGGTACGCGGGCATCTCACTGTTGTGGCCTCTCCTGTTGCGGAGCACAGGCTCCGGACGTGCAGCCTCAGCGGCCATGGCTCACGGGCCCAGCCGCTCCGTGGCATATGGGATATTCCCGGACCGGGGCACGAACCCATGTCCCCTGCATCAGCAGGCGGACTCTCAACCACTGCGCCACCAGGGAAGCCCAACATTTGTATGTTTTAAAGACCAGTTTCATCCCAAATACACTGATGAATCCATCCACAAAAGCTATGGTTTTCAATCTCTCTAAGAGATAAAAATATTATGGCCTTCATTAGAGAGAGACTGCAGCTCACAGGGCTATGTTGGACCACTGGGGCCTTAAACCCTTCTCTACAAAATGAAATCTTATCCTCAAGCATATTAAAACCGTGTGAAACCACAAACACTGGACAAAAAAGAGCCAAAAGTCATTTGATTCTTTACCCCATTTCAGCCAAAAATAGAATGAGAGAAATTCTGATGAAAACCAGGATCACATTTTAGACCAGAACTCATTATGAAATGTGTTCCTAAAGAAGATTAAAAAGGAAGAATCTGCAAACCCCAAACCACGGAGTTTCAATTCCATGTTATGTTGAAATAATCAAGGAAGCATTACATCATTCTTAAAAATGTGAAAGATTGAAAGATGATTTTTGAACATGCATTCTTGGGAACAACTTTAAAACAACCAGTGCTGTCAAAATATAAAAAGCTATTTGTGAAAAAAAAAATTCTGTAATTAGTGAAAGCCAAGATGCTTGCTCTTGCTGTGCATAATTATTTGATCTGCAGAGAAATGGGATTCACTTTGGTTATATAAATAGCATTATTTTTAATGGTTCCTTAAGTGATAATATTCAACCAGCCTTTATGGCTATTTATTCACAGTACCTCATAGTATTTTCCATTAATTTCTCAAGGACGTCCACATTATCTTCCTGGGGTGCTCATCATCATGATTTAGTACATATCATGGTCAAATGTTACATGGCTCGAAAGAACACTAAGCAAGTACTTTCAAAATGAGTTCATCTACTTAATGCCAATATCTTATAATCACTACTGGGAACAGTGGGAAAAGATGGTAGAGAAATAAATTGGAGAAGTTCCTGCCTACATGACTGCCCCAGCACTCCAAGCCAAGCTTCCCCAGTGGGGAAAAAGAGAAAGAAGAAGAAAGTGGGTATGGAAAAGGCCCAGAAAGAAGAGAGAAGAATCCAAAGGAAGGAAGGAGATGGGAGAGATGGGAAATATGATAGAAAATAAACAAAAGAAGTTAGATGAGGGAAAAAAGGGAATATGAGAAGGCCAGGTGCTTGAGCTAGAGAATTAGAGCACTTCAGGCAAGGACTACAAATTAGGAGGTTGCCTTCAATTTAGCACCGGTAGGTCATTCTGGCAAATCTTCGCCTCCCTTGGATCATGGACACCTTTGAGAATATGACAAGAGTTATAGAAGATTATAGATAAGCCTTCTCTCCAGATGAAAGTGAACATATACAACTTACCATTTAGTTCATATTTTCTGCGGGTGTTTGTGGACCCCAAGCTGAGAAGTCTGCAGGTCTCGGGTAGCTACACCACACCAACACAATCCAAAACAGTAATGGCTTTACCGGCTTCAGGATCTGACTTTAATCGCTCCTCCTTTCCCGTAATATTCTCTCCGTATGGCATCTGTGGCAACGTTAGAGCTTCACCAGCAAAGGCTCGGCCTCCTGTCCCGGTTTTGATACGGGAGTTTAGTTCTGCTCAGCCACAAGCCTGACTGAAAGGTGGCTCCATCCACCCCCACCCGAGAAAGTGGAGGAGGAAAAGGAAGTGGATCCACCTGGCAGCAGCCCTGTAGCTTGTTTGCCCGGATTCTACAAATGTTACTCTACAGATGGCTGAAAGGGTCAAAGGTCTCTCACATCCGTGGTATATCTAAGTTATTTGACTTCACTTGAACTTTATTTCAGAATCCAGACATTATGAGTAGATATGTATATGTAGAGTGATAAAGTTAATTCATTTATCAGGACCCCAAAATGGCGGCCACCCCAGGGACCCCACCCATACCACAAACCAAACCTGTCAGTCTGCACTTAACAGGACACACCTGTCAAAGAAAACGAACACCAAGCAATCCTCCAACTCAGCTTTAGCAAGCTCACCTCACTCTAGAAAATAGGACCTGCAGGCCTTATTAGGAAATCCCCGACCTGCTAGCCAAGCTCACCCTGCTTCCCAGTTGCCTCTTCTAACATTCTGTAAAATTCTCTCTTGCCCAAAAGCCCTTGGAAGATTGCTTCGCTGCTAGTGAGCATTGAACTCCCCCGCAAGCCATGGGTTGTTTTCCCTTGAATAAAGGACACCAAAGTTGTTACTAAATTGTTTGTTTTGTCATTTGATGGGGGGTGGGGAGGGGGAGAAGGGGGAGAGGGGAAGCGACAAAAGGAGAGAGAGAAGAAAGATAATATTACTTTGTGCTAGTTCTGTGTTTGAAGTGCTTTCAAGTTGTGGAATTGTAGTCACCTATCCACTTCAAATGTAACTTTTAAAGAAATGCATTTCAAAGCCACCTTGAAATGTGGCCACATTTCTGCATTATCTGCTCTGTTATTGTTGCTAATGAATTTAACTAACCAGGTACTAACTGAATGATAAATGATATAGAAATGGTAAGTCAGGTGAATTTTCCCTTGAAAATATTTCTTACAGATGAAGTCAAGGATTTATAATCAAGAACTCCTGTTTATAATAGTGAAAAATTGCCTAAAATGTCTAACAACTGGTCTAGGCACATAATATGAAATAATACCATTCAGCCATTTTAAAAAATCATATTCTCATTGGTTTGAATATGGAGCAAGGGGAACTCATATTCATAGATAGTGGGAAAGTAAAGTGGCAGAACCACTATGGAAAAGTGTTTGGTAGCTTCTCACAAAAGTACATGTACACCTTCCCTATGACCCAGCAATTTACTTCTAGAGAAATAAAAACATATGTCCACGAAAAGACAAGAGTGTTTACAGCAGCTTTATTCACAATAGTCCTCTCCCCCCCAAATTGGAAACAATCCAATAGCCATAAGTAGGAGAACACATTTTGATACAGCCATACAACGTAATATTACATACCAATAAAAAAAGGAACTAGGGGGCTTACCTGGTGGCGCAGTGGTTGAGAGTCCGCATGCCAATGCAGGGGACGCGGGTTCGTGCCCTGGTCCGGGAGGATCCCACGTGTCGCGGAGCGGCGAGGCCCATGAGCCATGGTCCCTGGGCCTGCGCGTCCGGAGCCTGTGCTCCGCAATGGGAGAGGCCACAACAGTGAGAGGCCCGAGTACCGGAAAAAAAAAAAAAAAAAAAAAAGGAACTAGGGATAAACACAACAGCAAAGACCAATTTTTAAAATATTATACTCAGGGAAAGAAGTAGGATTCAAAAGAGTTTGGTCTGTATGATTCCATTTATATGAAGCTCAAAAATGGGCAAAGTTAATCCACATAATAGAAATCAGAATAGTGGTTACCGTTAGGGAGAGGTATGCAACTATATGCACACACAAGTAAAAATCAATTGATGTATAAACCTAAGCTTTGTGCTTTTTACTTTTAAATTAAATTACTTTTTAATTTACTTTATGTAAATTATATCTCAGTAATTATTTTAAAATCAAGCTCCCAAAGAATATTTAAAACATGGGAATTTATTATATGAGGTTAACTGCAAAAAGAAGGACATAAAACTATATATTACAGTATGATCCCATGTTGTTCAAAAATATATATGTGAAAAGACTGGAGGCACATGTGCTGAAATGTTGAGTAGTTAAATGTGCTGCAATATTAATTTTTATTCCCATGAATACATTTTTCTCTATTTTGAAATTTTCTACAAGGGAGCATATACTACATTTTTTAGAAAAAATATTTTTTAAAGTTTTCTCTAATTACACACTCTTCCCCATTTTGAGCTCCAATCCTGTCCTTGGCCCTCATTTCTAACTTATTATAGTCTCCTAACTGACCTCCCAGACTCAAGATTCTCTCTATCTAGCTCAGTCTACATCTCTGGATGTTTCTTCCTTTTTCATTTTTTTTCATTTTTATTTTTTTGGCCGCACTGCATGGCTTGCGGGATCTTAGTTCCCCAACCAGGGGTTGAACCCAGGCAATGACAGTGAAAATGCAGAGTCCTAACCACTGGACCACCAGGGAATGCCCTATTTCTTCCTTTTTTAAAAAATAGAATTCTATTTTTGTGTCATGCATGCAATATCTTTTCTTCTCTTTCAGATTAAGTTTTGTTCACCTCCCTGTGATGTTGGGTTTCTTCCAAGTACCTTCCTCCCTGCCTGTGTTGAGCTGTATCTTTGGTGTTGGAAACTTTCCTGAACTCTCAGCAATCTTTGGCTGTCTACTCGTGCTGCCAAATCCAATGGTCCATTCTCAGTCTTCATCTTACTTGATCTAGCTGCCGCTTTGACACAACTGATCATATCCTAACCTTAACCTAATGATCACCCCTCGTCCAAGCCAATCTTTCTTCACTTGGCCACAGGATGCCATCCTCTATAGGTCCCCCTTCCCTACCCTGCCACCTCACTTTTCCATCTCTTCTGCTGACTCCTTCTCATCTTCCTGATATCTCTGTGCTGGAGGGCTCCCAGGGCTCAATCATGTTCATCTTGATGATCTCATCCAGTCTCGTGGCTTTAACTACCATCTGTGTGATGAGATGATGACTCACAAATGAACAGCTCCAGCTCTGACTTCTGCCCTGGATCCTAGACTGCATTCCAGGGTCCGCCTGATACTGTCACTTAGCTATCAATAGGCAAATACAATTCCAAAATCAAACATGTCCAAAATTGCTGGTTCTTGATTCCTTCCCCCACCAATCCTGACCCTCCCCAGTCTTCTAACCTCTCAGCAAATGTTCCATCTTTCTTTAAAATATGTCCAGAACCTGACCACTTTTTAAAAACTTGGTGTTCTTTAAATATGCCAAGTGTGTTCCCACTTCAGGGACTTTGTACTTGCTTTTCTTTTTTTTTTTTTTTTAACATCTTTATTGGAGTATAATTGCTTTACAATGGTATGTTAGTTTCAGCTTCACAACAAAATGAATCAGTTATATATATACATATATTCCCATATCTCTTCCCGCTTGCGTCTCCCTCCCTCCCACCCTCCCTATCCCACCCCTCCAGGCGGTCACAAAGCACCGAGCTGATCTCCCTGTGCTATGCGGCTGCTTCCCACTAGCTATCTACCTTATGTTTGGTAGTGTATATATGTCCATGCCTCTTTATCGCTTTGTCACCGTTTACACTTCCCCCTCCCCATAGCCTCAAGTCCATTCTCTAGTAAGTCTGTGTCTTTATTCCTGTTTCACCCCTAGGTTTTTCATGACATTTTTTTTTTTAAATTCCATATATATGTGTTAGCATACGGTATTTGTCTCTCTCTTTCTGACTTACTTCACTCTGTATGACAGACTCTAGGTCTATCCACCTCATTACAAATAGCTCAATTTCGTCTCTTTTTATGGCTGAGTAATATTCCATTGTATATATGTGCCACATCTTCTTTATCCATTCATCTGATGATGGACACTTAGGTTGTTTCCATCTCTGGGCTATTGTAAATAGAGCTGCAATGAACATTTTGGTACATGACTCTTTTTGAATTATGGTTTTCTCAGGGTATATGCCCAGTAGTGGGATTACTGGGTCATATGGTAGTTCTATTTGTAGCTTTTTAAGGAACCTCCATACTGTTCTCCACAGTGGCTGTATCAATTTACATTCCCACCAACAGTGTAAGAGGGTTCCCTTTTCTCCACACCCTCTCCAGCATTTATTGTTTCTAGATTTTTTGATGATGGCCATTCTGACTGGTGTGAGGTGATACCTCATTGTAGTTTTGATTTGCATTTCTCTCATGATTAGTGATGTTGAGCATTCTCTCATGTGTTTGTTGGCACTCTGTATATCTTCTTTGGAGAAATGTCTATTTAGGTCTTCTGCCCATTTTTGGATTGGGTTGTTTGTTTTTTTGTTATTAAGCTGCATGAGCTGCTTATAAATTTTGGAGATCAATCCTTTGTCAGTTGCTTCATTTGCAAATATTTTCTCCCATTCTGAGGGTTGTCTTTTGGTCTTCTTTATGGTTTCCTGTACTTGCTTTTCTTTTAATTCCTGGAACACTTTGCCCAAATAGGCTCCTGACTTGCTCCCTCACTGCCTTTACATCTCTGCTCAAAGTCCACTACATCCCTGAACACTCAATATAACACCTCAAGCCCCACACTTCCTATCCCCTTACCCTGTTCTATGCTTGTCTTTAGCACTTAACACCCTCCGACATACTATCTACTGAACTTACTCATCAACCTGCTTATTTTCTGTGTCTGTCCTCTGGAATGTAAGCTCTATGAGAGCAGAGACTTATTTTGTTCACTTATGTTCTATCCCTAGTGCCTGGACCATTATAGGTGCTCAATAATCGAAGTGCTCATCATAGATGCTAAATAATTGTAGAATGGCTGAATGAATGAATGAATGATGGAATTTTTATTCTCATTGGTAGGGCTTGGTGGGTGGCCTCCACAGGAAGTGATTGGGCAGGGATCTACTTATTTTGGTGGGGAAACCCCTAAATGTCAATGGCTGTAAGCCTTTCTCTTAGAAAGTGAGTTCCCATCCCTCACCCTATGAATCCTTCAGTCTCCTGCCTAAACGATAAAAGCCTGACTACCAGCATTTTGGAAGCTTGGCCCACAAAGGTGGCTGAATGTTTTCAGTGTGCAGTATGCAAACTTTTAATTAATTTCCCTTTGTTTAATGAGGTTAATTCATTCATTCATTTGACAAATATTTACCAAGTGACTATTAAATACCAGACACTGCTCTAGATACTCGAGATTCATCAGTGAAAAAAAAGACTAAAATCTCTATTTTTTGGAGCTCATATTCAGCTATGACAGGTGTTCTTGGATCCAGAGATGCCCTATCTAGAAAATAAAGCTCCTGTTTTCCACTAGGTGTGGGCAGGGGCAGTTTCTTGGTTGAGCTCTGGAGTTATAACTACTCCTTCCATGCACTTTCAGTAGGGTTGCTAAATCAGGCAATTCTAACTTTCAGCCAGTCCTTGTGTTTTCAGTGCCCCCCCCCCCCTCAAATGTCATTCTATCCACTCACTCTGTCCTCCAGAGGTACCTGGCCCTGGTGCCTTCAATTTGCAGCTTCCCCAGGGGTAGTAACACAAAAACAGCTTCCTTCTTTTTTCACTTGGTTCTGCTGAAGTCAGTGAAGGCTCAGGTATCCTCATTCAGCTTCCTAAATGTGATTTTCTCCTCCTTTCTCTGTGTACTGGAAAGCTTATGTGCTCTTTCATTCCTTTATTATAATCTTAGAAAGTAAGTAACTACCTACATTAATCTGCCATGTTTAATCAGCCAACCTGAGCATCACCTGCAGTGTAATCTTCCTTAAACACATCAGATTTTGAAGAATATATTCATTGAGCATCTATTCTGTGCAGGGCATATACTGAGATTCTGGACGGTGTTTGTGTTTCCATTCCTAGGATGCCTCGGAGAGATTCAGGCCTCTGGTAACACCCCTGTAACTCCCCAACACACACACACACAATAAGCATTGGGTTCAGCCTTCCTATCTTACTATCTGGGTAGCCAGGGAGAATATAGAGGCCCCTGGTTCTTACATCTTACTCCAGGCCAGCCGTTGGTGAGAAGAAGGATCTCAGCTGTTCATCTGGTTTTTCACCTGTCCCCATACCGGGGTCTGGACTAAACTGCCAGAGGTCATCCCATCAGTTCCCTCACACCTCACTGAAATTCCTGGGACATTCTCCTGACTTTGAGAATTACCATTGCCTGGAATTTACTGCAGCCAGGAAAAGAGGTGGAGAACAGATTAAAAATTAAGAATTAAGATTAATATTTAATTGAGTTGATTAATATAATATTGTAAATTAATATACTTCAAATTTTTTTTAAAGAATTAAGATTAAAATACAGCCATTAGAGTCTTGAGTTTAACTTCTGCTCTTAAACACCATTTATTTATTAATAAATACTTGGGAATAAATAGTTGAACTTTCCTCATTGAGTTGCCATGAAAATTAAATGAGATATGCATGGAAAGGGCTTAGCATAAGGTCCAGGACCCAGTAATAAATGAAATGCAAAGAAAAGTTCAGCTTCCCTAGCCCTTCAAATTGGTCCATGTGGCTATTAATGCCAAGTTTGAATCAGGCCAGAATCTATCGTATTCTAATGACTATCAATTCTAATAAAGATATAAATCTTCGTGGTTTCTCCTGGAAGGGGCCCACATATCCCTTCCATACACGATTTGCTCCCTACAACTTACTTCAGATCTCCCACATCATCTGGGTGGCCCAGAATATCTCAGCCCTTTCAACTGGATTAAAGAGATCCCAGAACGCTAATGCCTTCAGGTTCCTGGAAAAATCAAACAAAAATCATTTCTGGAGAGGAAAAAAACCCACATTTTTTAAGCCTAAAATCATTTCTACAAACAAATCTTCAAATACGATTTTGGATAGAATCAAAGAAAGCCAGGCACAGACTGAGATAATGTGAATAAGAATCAGCAAAACCAGTAGGAAATAGATACAGAGTTACATGGTCTCCAGATATTGGCACTGATCAGACTTTAAAATAATTAACTTCTTGTATTACAGGAAATAAAATACAGGATTGAAAATCTCAGCAGAGAACTGGAAATATTTTTTTAAAGACATAGCAGAACTGAAAAAGAACCACTAAAAGTCCTAGAACTAAAACTATAATAACTGAAATTAAGTTATGGATTTTCACCAGACTTCTTGTCTCAAGAATCCAGCATCCTCAGGCTTCCTTCCCTTCTTGCTAGAATCCATGGTTTGCCTCTAAGAGCTGATCTACGAATGGATATTTGCAGCCAAATGTACAATAACTTGCAAAGTACATATGCCTGATGTTCAAATGTAATTATCTGTTCATTGCGACCTTCACGAAACCCATCACAACAAAACACTGTGTTTTCTAGTTTTCAACACCATGGACCCCATTTTTTTAATACTATAAGGGCAAGTGACAGGCACCCTGTCAAAAGTGCTTTGATTTATCGAAATGTGGAATTTCTACATATGACCCTGACGTCAAATATGGAGTAAATATAACTTTGTGTCACAATCTACAACATTACCTTAAGGATTACCATGAGTTTTTCAAATAGTTATTTGACTTCATTAACAGAAGAAAAAATAAAACACTGACTACCATAAATTTCTCAATTTTTTTTTTTTTTTTTTTTTCTTAAAAAACAACACGACCTTCACAATAAATCCTGTGACTAATGGGTGAAAATGACATAGCAGGCTTTCTTTTCAACTGCAAGGTTCCCAAAAAGGTTAAAAGATAATAATGATGATGATAACTAATGTTTATTGAGCATTTTCTACATGACAGGAACTGTTCAAAGGAACTTACATGGTTTCACTCATTAAAGAGATTTAAAGATATATAACATAAATGATACACTGATGACATAAATAATACTATTTAATGGAAAATCAGGCTTTTTTTCAAAATTATTCTTTTTACAAAATACACTATAGGGCTTCCCTGGTGGCGCAGTGGTTGGGAGTCTGCCTGCCGATGCAGGGGACGCGGGTTCGTGCCCCGGTCCGGGAAGATCCCACATGCTGCGGAGCGGCTGGGCCCGTGAGCCATGGCCGCTGAGCCTGCGCATCCGGAGCCTGTGCTCCGCAACGGGAGAGGCCACAACAGTGAGAGGCCCGTGTACCGCAAAAAAAAAAAAAAATACACTACAATTCTGCTGATACAGTTAGGGACAAGAAATATATATATATATGAGAGAAATTAGGAGAAAAAAACCACTTTACGATAACAAACTACAAGTAAATCTATAACTTTTCCTGCAATATTATATTTTTCTTCTGAAAGTAGAAACAAAATTTTCAAAAACAATGAACAGGGTAATAATTTTATTTGCAAACAACCTTTTACATGCCAACATTAAGTTTTAAAATATCATTAAATTTTAAAATATATTTAGAGAGTATCCATGTTATTGCCTTATGCAAAGGTTAATTTTTCAACACTATGAGTCTAGTTGTCCCAGATGTTTACATTGTAGTATTTCACTGTTTAACTAATGCTGTATTATTGTGGTTTCACTGAATATCATTCCAAGTAGAGTCATTAGGAATATTTCAATCATAATTTTGTATAATTCGATCAAATTTCCTAATATCACCAGCAGAAATGGCTAAAGACATACATTTTTTAAAACAGAGGACTCTTCTAAGAGAATTTTACCTAATAAAATGCATGAACCAACTTCTTAAATTAGTAAACGTCTTAAAGATTTACAAGTAATTTGGGACGTTATTTAAACACATTCTTGATATTATGAAGGGTTGAAATTTAGTTCTTCTCACCATTCTGACCATCAGATTCCTGGAAATTTGCTGTGTTGCTTAGCTTTTTATTTTTCTTTGTTTAACCTATTTGAATCTCTCATACAGTCTGTAACCCTTATTATTTAGAAAAACTATGTATTCATAGAATCATTTGGCTCTTCAGACCACCTAGGGCCCCAAAGGTCTTTGAACCCAGTCTCTCACACAATATTTGAGCGCTCTCCGACACATCAACCCAAATGTTTTCCATCCCCCATGCCTGCTAAAATAGGGAATTATCCACATGACAACCCACTCCATTTTCAGTTTTCATTATTAAAAATGTCTTCTCTAATCTGAAGTGAAACGTTCTTCTCCAAAACTGCCACCTATTTTGGATTCCACCAATCTCAGCACTGTCCGTGGCAGAATGACCTTGGGCAAGTCAATCTCCTGTTGCTTTCATTTCCTTAGTTGTAAAATGGGGATAAAAAATGTATGTCAGGGCTTCCCTGGTGGCGCAGTGGTTGAGAGTCCGCCTGCTGATGCAGGGGACGCGGGTTCGTGCCCTGGTCTGGGAAGATCCCACATGCCGCGGAGCGGCTGGGCCCGTGAGCCATGGCCGCTGGGCCTGTGTGTCCGGAGCCTGTGCTCCGCAACAGGAGAGGCCACAACAGTGAGAGGCCCGCGTACCGCAAAAAAAAAAAAAAAAAAAAATGTATGTCATAGTGGTGTGGAGATTAAATGAGAATGTTATAAAGTACCTGGCACAATACAGGGCCTTTGTAAGCCGTGGCCTTTATTAGGAGTAGGGAACCCTCCTCTGCATGGCTGCTCTCAGAAATGTAGTGGCAACTATTGTTTTCTCTCCTCCAGGCCAAATATTCCCATTTCCTTCCACTTTTCTTTGAAAAACATGGTATTGTCTTTCTTATATTTCTAGTCATTCTTTCCTGAATACGTTTAGTTCTTAGAGAGAAGAGTCAACTGCCAATCAAAAACATTATAGCCACCCATTTTATCAACTTAGAGCAGGTTGTCATTGCAAGAAAATATCTATCTTTCCCCTATTGCTAGGTAAACCTCCTCTCCCCTACCCCACATCCAGTGTCCCTAGAGTTGACCCTCTGGCAATAGAAAGCAATAGGTATGGATACTTTCTGGTTCTAAAGTGAGGAGGAGCCAGAAGTGCCCCTCAGACATTAGGATGTATCTGAGAAGTTTCCGTCTTCATTCTGGTAGGATGCCGGCTCTTCCTCATCAAGAGTCGCTCCTCTCTGTCCGCTCCATTCCTTCCTCTGGGCTTCACAATTCTGGGTGGTAGCTCCATAGGACATCTTCTTTTTGGGACTCGTGAAACTCTCATGGTTGAGTTCTATCTCCTCGGCTAATTCATCGTTGTCAATGATTCCGCACTTCTCCTCAGAAAGGTTCTCAGGGTCAGCCCACTCCTGTTTCTCCCCAGAAGCAAAGACCCCATAGAAGATCACGCCACTGTAGTGCACCAGGGCAGCTATGAGGAACACATTCTGCCATTCCTCACGGGTCTAAACAAGGAAACACGGTACCAATTAATATTTGAACCAAAAACAGAGATTAACAGTATCTTCTGGAGGTCTCCATTGGGACAAAAGCACTTGGTCACCCCAAAGGCAAATGCTGTGCTTCTCCGGAAGACATGTGGCAGAAGCATGCCCAGGACCCAAACGGAATTTGAGTGTTTAAAAACGAAAGTTAAGGGGCTTCCCTGGTGGCGCAGTGGTTGAGAGTCCGCCTGCCGATGCAAGGGACGTGGGTTCGTGCCCCGATCCGGGAAGATCCCACATGCCGCGGAGTGGCCGGGCCCGTGAGCCATGGCCGCTGAGCCTGCGCGTCCGGAGCCTGTGCTCCGCAACGGGAGAGGCCACAACAGTGAGAGGCCCGCGTACCACAAAATAAGTAAATAAATAAATAAATAAAACATGAAAGTCAAGACTACAATGAATATGCATTTTTTTAATTTAGAAAAATATTTACAAAATAAACATCCTGTAAACTCCTTGCTGCACCCCTTCACAGCTCTTCTAAATATACAAGTGAGGTTTCCACTCACATAATAGGTTAAATTAAACTTGCCTTAGGAACCCACCGTTGTAAACATCAGAGGTCTCCCTCTTGCTTTGGATACATGACAATTTGAGCCATGAAAATGCTCAGTATTGACTGTCAACAGCTTAATTATAATCATAATTTCTATGAAAATATACTGTATTAAAAATAACGGGAATTTGTGTTTAAAGTTAGGAGCAGACGGTATCTGAGATTTAATGATCATATTACCAATCCTTTCATCTCATGAACAGACAAAGCGCGGATCCTCTGCCTATAAAATCCCCAAAGACCACCTTCCTTTTCTATCAAAAGATAAGAAAAGTTATCCCGCACTTTCCTCTCCAAGAAGCTGGAGAATTTCTGAAGTCATATTTGCAATAGGCAATCCAACAACAAAAAATTGTTGGGTAAAAACTCCATAGTATCAAGAAATGTTTATTTGCAGACAGCAGCATCTAAAACCCTTTCAAAGACAGGGATTAAGAAACCATGTGGCCTGTGGCTGAACTCTGGATGGATCTGGGATCTTCCTGTGCCACCCACCCTAGTCTAAATACACAAATATTCAGTAACGACTTAGTGCCACACCCGCTTAGGTTCTTAGGAAGGGTCATTAATGTCTTGTTTATTTTCTTCATAATAAGGAAGTATAACTGCACTAATATTTTCATGCTGGAACATGCTAAATGGAAATGGGCTGTAAAGTTTAATTACTTATGATTATAAAGCAATCAGGTAATTTATTTATCCTGAGTTGATTACCTCAGTTTCTTCTTTGTATCTCTAAACATTCTATGGTATTAACACCTCCCCTCCACACACACACAGACCCCTTTTATTTCTCAATTTAAGAAACATAGACCCAAACGTCAGTCAGCCCTGTTGCCATCAATAAACAATAATTTTTTAAAAGAAGAAGAAGAAATTAAAAAAAAAAAAAGTTCAAGTGACTCAGCCAGGTGAAGGACATACACATTTACACAGACTGGGGTAGGGCCTTGAGAGTCTGTGCAGTACTTCAGTCCCCTGATACTGTAACCCACAGCCCCAAAGGAAAACATTACCTTGTGCTTGGTCATCGCGCCCACAATGAGGGGACAGATCATTCCAGAGAGGGTTCCCACTCCGTTTGAGATCCCCATGAGAATGCTGGCATAGCGGGGGGCAATGTCCAAGTGGTTGACATTAAAACCTACAGTGAAGCCAAACACCTCAAAATCAGACTCAAGAACAGAATTCCAAATACATTTTGGAAAATACTAGCTTTCCCCAACTCTCATCAATCTATTTCCTCTACATGTAACTAATGGATACCTTTACTGGAAAGGCTGGGTTGAGGATTGTCAGGCTGTGTCTGCACATAGCAGAAAAACATGCTATGATTGACTAGCAATGACTACCATGGGTTCTCCATGAGGAGAATTATGGCACCTGTACCTTCTAGGCTTAGAAGCCCAAAATAATGGTGTTTGGGGCAATACTGAAAAGCCCGAAGCCTGGATCACATTTATTCAGAGTAAACAATCACATGATCACATAGAGTGTGCTTAGAAGCAAACCCTGCCTCATAATATCCTCCCTCTTAGCTCTCAACTCGCTCCCAAAAGGCCACCATAGGTAGGTCTGCCTTAGTAGCTACATGGCATAATGGAAAGGGCTCCTTTTTGATAAGAAAGATTTACACAAACATTGGCAGAATCCTCTGCAATTTTCAAAACACTTTTACATACATACTTGATTTGGAGTCTGTAAACCTGGATTCGAATCTTATTCCTACCTCTTAAACAAGTCATTTTTTAGGACTTTGTTTCCTCATCTCTAATTTGGGGGTAATGTTACTACTTAACTCATAAGGATGCTGTGAGATGAGACTCAGGGGAAATATGTATGCGAGAGCTCTTGGCAGACAGCTAGGCTCTGGTTACTCTCATGATTACCAACACCAGTACTACCTCTGCTGTTGCCGCCACTTCTAAGCAGCCCCTCTCTTTGAGGTCTTCCATCTATAGATAACTCTGCTAGGAGTGGTAAAATAATAAATCACCAACACCTCACTATTAATCTGCTTATCAGGAGACAAGGATGAGTGGGATGAAGGAGGAGTGAAGGCAGAGGAGGAATAAGGCTTTGAAAGAGGAGGCATCAGGCACTGGGAACCAGTTCTACCAGTATAGCCCAGGGGTGCATTTTAGAGTCAGACAGACCTCGAACCTGGCAGCTTAACTGAGATGCAAACCTGGACAAAGGATTTAAACGTTCTGAACCTCAGCTTCTTCACCTATAAACTGGGATAATCAGTCTTATAGAATTGTTGTAAGAATTAAGTTAAATCATATATGTTAATTACATAGATACATAGAGGTGAAAGCCAACATATAGGTTCTTTACGGTTGGTTATCCATCTGCCTTGTTTACCACTATCTTCCCTGAGCTGGCAAAGTGTCTGGCACATAGTAGGCATTCAATAAATAGTTGTTTAATTAATTACCAATTTGAGCTCTGAAATTACAGCAGGGGGCTGTAGGTTTTGTTTATTCATATTTTTATTTTCCTTGGTCTTGCTTTTTAATTCTCTATTTTGTGCAAAGAACTTGAAAACAGAATTTGAAAAAAATATTTTTCCTAATCTGGCACATTGGCTGGTTGTTTTTTTTTTCCTACCTCCATTCAGAGAGAATTTTGAGAAAACCTTTCTGGAATAAACATACCTTCTCTTTCAGGTCAAAGTGGCAGAAAATCAGAATATAAAACAGCTGCAAGATTAATTAATCTTACTGTTGATTTGAATGCGGTAAACACTTTATTAGAAAAGAACCCAGAGATAAGAAGCAATTAATACGATTGGCGAGTATTATATTCTGATACAAAGCCTAGGCATTTGCGTTCAGCTAAAAACAATGTCAGAAAAGCCGTTTAGGTTTCTAGCTGCACAATACTGATGTTTGGGGGGAAAATTGTTGAGAAACTGAGACATTGATAGATTTTTTTGAAGCAGGCACACAAAGTAAGTTACACACAAGTTGGGAGAGTCAGTCTTCTCTACATATGACATTTTCTAAAGCAGGCATCACCCATCCTTCGTTTTTGTTTTTGTTTTTTTCTATATTGAAACTTTATTACAAAGTTATAAAGCAGAGCTCTTTAACAAAAAATACACATTTGGGTTTGCTCTTAACACCCAAGTACGTCTGAGAAAATATTAATGTAAGCCACTTGAAATAACAGATTCACATCCAAAAGATTTCAACAAATTTATACATTTTATATTGAGCACTTTCCATCCCTTGTATCTTTCTAATCTCACCGGTCTCAGCTCTTTTGTCCAGAATCAGTTCCTAAGCGGAGCAAGTCTTCCCTGGCATCCTTATTAACTCCTTATAAAGTTGGCAGATAGCAGATCCTAAGGAATCATCATCCCCATGACCATAATCCCTCCCATAGTCTCACTGATGGATCAGATAAACCTTTATTCCAATCCTAATTACTTAATTTATCTGCGTAAGTTAAGTCACGTTTCCAAGCATCAGTGTTGTCACTGACAAAATGAACATAGCAATACCCTTCTCATCAGGCTGCTACAGAGATTAAATGAGATTATATCTAAAAAGTGGCCAGCATTGAGTAAGTGCTGGGAAAAAAAAAAAAAGTGGCAGCTGCTGTGATTTGGGCTGTTGGATTTCTCTCCTTCTGATTGTGGCTTAATTGGCAATCTGGGGACAATATGAGCCTGAATATTTCAATATCTCTGGGAACAGGAGGATATGAATTTCTTTTGCATCACAGGGCTATCAAAGAAAGGTGTTCCTTAACATCCTACTAGAAACAAGTCATTACTGCTCTATCCTTGCTACTCAAAGTATGGACTATTGATCAGCGGCAACAACATCACTGGGGAACTTGTTAGAAATGCAGGACCTCAGGCACCACTCTGGACCTACTAAATCAGAATCTGCATTTTGCGAGATCCTAAGGTGATTCGTATTCACACTAAATTTTGAGAAGCACTGGACTAGATTAAATAATAATTGAACAACAATAGTGAATATTTATTAATTGTCTTATGCATCTGGTACTGGGCTAAGATCTTCTAATGCTTTATTTCCACTAGAATGTAAACTTTATGAGGACAGAATCTTTAATTTTTTTTTTTCCCTGCAATATTCCCAGTGCCAAGAACAGCGTCTGTCTCTTGGGAAGTGTGAGTGAATAAATGAATGATCTCAGCTCATTGCAATCTCCCACAACCCTATGAAGTTGCCGTTACATTGCTCCAATCTCTAGATGAGGAAACTTGAGGCTTGAGGATGTAAATAACTTAGCATTTTTTTTCTTTTATAAATAGTAAGTAGTAAAGAGGGCCCTTAAACCCAGGTCTCTGCATCCCCAAACCCGTTGTTAGCTGCAAGCTACTTTTAATGCAGACATTTTTTCCTAATTTAACTATGTATCAGCTCTATTTACAGTTGACCCTTGAACAAAGCAAGTTTGGGCTGCATGGGTCCACTTACAGGCGGATTCGTTTTTCAGTAGTATATACCACAGGACTACGGGATCTGTGGTTGATTGAATCCTCAGATGAGAAATTGAGGATACAGCAAAACCCAGGATGCAGAGGAACATCTTATACAGAGGGCCGACTACAGGGTATAGGCGGATTTTCAACTGTGCTGGGGGTCAGCACCCCTAACCCCCACATCGTTCAAGGGTCAACTGTATTTTGAGAAGATCAAGTCCCCGTTTTATGTTAGTTTAGACCAGAGGTTCCATGTTTTTCTGTTCTGGGATGTTAGCACCCTGTTTGATCTTTAAGACAGCCCAGAATTGTGGAAAGAGCACAGACACGAAGCCTGGCAGGACTGCACCTTAGTTCTTCCTTTGCTACCAATTGTGTGACAATAGGAAAGTCCCCAGTTTTCCTGAATTTTAATTTGCTCCTCAGTAAAATAATGGTAATATCATTTGCTTCATAATTTTGTCAGATAGATGCAATATATGTAACGTGTTCTGTAAATGACACTTTTTAGTCCTACAATATGTTTTTAAAGTTAGAAAAAAAAACTGAGTTTTACTTTTTCACCCAGTTTTGCATAGGGAGCTTCTGAAGTCTGTAAGACATGATATGCTAGCCCTGTGACCTCTCACACAGTAGGCTGGTTTCTGCTCCGGTAAAATGGGAGACTGATAGCCCTTAGGGTAGCTGTGAGAATGACAGGGATTAATACACAGAGTGGGCTTTGAACAGTGCCCGGCACAGAGTTTGTGCCTGATCAATGTTAGCTCTCATCATCACCATTATTATTTTTACTTCCTGCTCTCGCCTGTTTAGAAAGTCACATCACCTCTCTGGACCTGAATTTCCTTGTTTGGAAAATGAAAGCCTCGGAGTAGACAAAAATCTAAAGAAGAGTTCCACCCTTAAAAACTTCTGATTCTATGACTATATGTCAAATGACTACATCGTTTGACTTTTGAGTTAATATCAGCAGCTCTCCAATAGGAGGTGAGGATTGAAAAGGTCACGAGAGCCTCCGTTAGTTAGGGTGACCTGGTTCTGAAGTATGAAGGTGTCACTTCATCCAGCAACACACGTGCTGCCCATGCCCCAGAGGCAGCGCCTGCACGTTGTTTGTTTCCAAGATGGAGAAAGTATCAACAATTCCAGCTTGACTGCGCTACTAAGCCTGGTTCTCAGTGATCTGACAAAACCATCCCCACTAGGTGAAAGTCTCTACCAGTGGCCCTGACCCTTGGGAATGGCTTGGCTACCAAAGGAAGATGCTACAATATCTTTTCCTTTCTTCCTCCCAAGTCTTGCTGGATCTATGGAAAAGATTGGGAAACCCAAAGGACACTTTACCTGAAATAGCAAAACCACTGAATCCTACGGCAAGCACCAGAAAGGAGATAGCCACCCCTTTGGTATGTGAAAAGCCAACCACAAGGAGTAAGGTTGCCTCCATGCCAAAACCTGCAAATGGAAACAGCAGGGGGGAAAAAGTCATTTTCATGTCAATCAGCCCAAGTTCATGAACTTATCAGATAAGAATCTGTTTTTATTTCCATGGACCCAAGTTTTTAGTACATACATTCTGGCACAATATCTACAATCTTATTGGGGTGTTTCTTGACTACATGACGATGCTAATATTACCCAGGTGTTCTGTGAGCCTTCCAACATTTTCCTGGTGGACTTTGAACACTGAATGGTCCCAGGAGGTACGATGATGCCCGTGGGATGAGGGATGTTTATTATCCGTTCTTCATGGGTAGTTCCCCCTGACATTTCTAAATACTAAAACCATCAGTGACTCTCCTTTGATTACATAAGTGAGGGTCTCTCACAGAAAAATGAAATAAAAATAAAATTAAAAAATAAAATATTATTATTGCCAAAGGTGACTAGAAAGCTGTAGTGAATATCTGAAACAAAAAGCAGAGTCTCACCACTTGTAAAGCATAAGGCAGAATCTTCCCTTTCAGAAGTTTGCCAAGCTCTCAGGCCTCTGTATAACGCCACGAGATATTTGCACAGAAAATACAGCAGGACAAAAGTACTTTCTGTTCCTTTCATTCAGAATAAGTGAATCCAGCACAATAAAAAAGAGTAAGGAAGTTATGAAGATGGTCCTTCTCATCAACACACAGACACACACACACACACACACACACACACACACACACACACACATTCAGCCGATAGCAGACCGAAAGATGATATGAATACCATTTCCAGGGACATGAAGTACCCTGGGAGGTAGAAGACAATGAAATGATGCTTCATACTGGGGACCATCTGCTGATTCCAGACATCACCACACATTTGTCCTTTGAGTTACCTCAAAGACAACAGGCCCACATCAAGTCTCTGTTCCCCTACTTTCACTCGGAAACAAAGCAAACTACCACCACACTCTTTCTTCTTCTCTAAATTAAACTTCTATCCACCTGTGTTTAGAACCCAGACTTTGTCAGATGGGCCCGGGTTCAGATTCCATCTCAGAATCACAAATTGTGTGATCTTGGACAAGTCACCTCACCTCTTAGATTCCTCATCTCCCCCACCAAATGGAGCTCATAATACAACCTTGGAACATTGGAAGGTTAAGTGAAATTGGGTATATAAGGTGTTGAGCGTGATCGTCGGCCATGGGCACAGCTCAACAAATGGTAACCAAAAGTCCAATGCAGAAATCTCAGAATCATCTTGGACTTCTTCCTCTTCCTCAGCTTTCACATAAGATAAGAATCCATGGGTTTGGCCTCAGAAATATCTGTCAAATCCGACCTCTGCTTTCCCCTCCTCTGCCATTGTCTTAGTTCTGGGCGCCACTATCTCTCACCTGGACAACTTCAATAACCTCTTTACTGTATTGGTCTTCCCATCTCTTTTTCCTCTGATCCATTCTCTAGATTATCTTTCTAAACCACAAATCTGATCAGTTGCCCCTTTGCTTAAAACCCTTGTCAATGGTTACGTATTATGAGTACAATGCTGTATAATAAATCCCTCCTGCGGTTCCAGCTTCATCTTCAGCCATCCTCACCTCCTTGCTCAGCACCTGTAGCCCGTAGAAAGCCCCCTGTTGTCACACAGATCTATCCGCTGTTTCTGATCGCAGCACTGTTTTGTGCCCATAATGTATTTCCACAGACTGTTCCTTCACCTGCCGTACTCTCCTCCCAGCACTTCTCTTTTCTGGAGAAATCTTACTATTCTTTAAAGTCCAGCTCAAATATTGCTTCCTTTAGGAAGCTTTCCTGATAACCCTGCCGCTCACCCACCAGTAAAGTTGACATCTCACTCTTACTCATTTTATAGAGCTTTTCAACATTGCCTTGTAGTTTTTCATTTGTATTTCTGCCTCCCTGACAAAACTGTGATATTATCCAGGGAAGGTACCATATATATAGCACAGAGCCTGTATGTAGTGGGAACTCGATAAATAATGCTTGATGAATTAATGTGAAGGAAAGAAAGGAAAACCAAGACAAGTTAAAACACAAGCTAAAGCACTTTTTGTAAACCTTGGTAATTTGCTTACCTGTCTGAGTCCATTTCTTCAAAACTATCATAGAAATAGGGCAAGCCTCAATAATTGTTTTACTTGGTCATCTAAAGAAAATCAATGCAATTACGGGTGCAGAGGTGCTTTTTAAACTGTGGGCTTTACAGACTCACTCATATAGAGAACAAACTAGTGGTTACCAATGGGTGGGGAGGGAGGGGCAATGTAAGGATGGGGGAGTAGAAGGTGCAAACTATTGGGTGTAAGATAGGTTCAAGGATGTATTATACAACAAGGGGAAAGTAGTCAATATTTTGTAACAACTATAAATGGAAAGTAACCTTTAAAAATTGTATGAAAACATTTTAAAATTTTTAATAAATAAATAAAAATTAAAAAAACTGTGGACTTTATACCATTACTACTTGTTATTAATTTTGTTTCAACAGTTTAAATTATACATAAGGAAAAACTACTAGTGTTTTGTATACTAACTATTTGTGTTTTAGAAGTGGCCTGTCTTAAGCAGCAAGGCACATGGCTGAAACTTCCTTTAACACTTTCAACAAAGTGGTACTAGAAAGTTAATTCCCCCAAAGAATTAGAATAAAGACACGTGAAGAAGAAAAGCTACAAATGATACACTGATTCATCTCTAAGGAAAAAAAAGACCTTTGCCAAATAGTAGACTTTCAAAGAAAGAAAAACCATTTAAGAGCCTAAATGGTTCCTATCTACAGTGAAAATGCTAAACATAGAACTGTACGTTTCAGGAGCTGAAGGATAAAATTTGAACTTCATGGGTAATCAAGAGATCCTGGAAAGTGAACCTATTCAGAGCTGACAAGAAAAATAGAACAAGGATTAAAAGGCCTGAGAAATTTTTTCATCTCACCTGAAGTTCACACAGGCAACTGATTCGGCCAGACTAGAATTTTTGACCTCACTCACGCTTTCCATGTAATACAGAGGGAGGTATAAGGATTTGACATCTGTCTTTGAGGATCTTGGAAATGTGTCCTGATTCAGAATGAACTAGAGCATCATGTCTTAAGGTGATCTGTTTGCTTTAAATGATTCTAGCAGCAAATATCTCTTGTCTATGGAAAGAAAAGAAGGAGGCGGAAGACTCCACACAATGCGTGATCTTTCTCAGATGAGAAACGTCCTCTGTGTTTTGGCTTAGAAAATATGAAACCAACTAAAATTCTCTAGAAGATCATGTAAGTGCTTCATTGTATCCAAATCAATCTGGCTTATTCAGTGATGGCACAAAACTCTGTTTATCTCTAATGCAGCATCTCTGTGTTTAAGCAAGGTGGGATAAGCATGGTCTTTAAAAAATTTTTTTCTATGTATATCCCACTGGTTCTGCTATGTCAAAATATAAAATGACATGAATAGACATGTGAAGAGATTTTTTTTCTTTTTAAGATGGGATAGAGGCTGGGGAGATTCTATGAATGCATTCTAGTTTCTGCCAAAAAAAAAAAAGAAATAAGAAAAAAAAAGGATTTACTCTCAAGGATTTAAAATATTTGAGAGTTGTCACCACCACCTAAACTACTAATTATGAAGAAACAATGGCAAAGGTGATTGAGGAAAAATTAAATATGAACAAGACATTCCTATGAAAATGTTGTTAGGGTCTTCAAGGCATCTGTCTTTAGAAGAGGTTGTACAGGTAGAGTTTAAACACAGAATTTTCTTTCAAGTTCTAGGTTTAGAAGTTGCATATTTTTGGCCATGGGAAATATGATTGAATAGCATATACTTATTGAATGCTTCCTTTGGAAAATTTCTGTTTTGTCAGTGTCTTGAACACAAGAGAAGAAAAAGGCACTAAAATATGTCAAGAACATTCTGTTTGCTGAGCTCATGCTGGGTGCATACATACGTTGTCCCATTTACAATCATAACAATCATAACAATCATCTGAGGTAAATATTATATTCAGATATTAAAGAAGAAGAAAGTAAGGCTCATGGAATTTAGAAATCCATCCACTTCAGTGTCCACCTCCACTGACACTACTTTAGGTCAAGCCACCATCTTCTTTCCATGGAACGACTGAAATAGCCTCTTAGCTAGTTTCCCTTCTTTTACTCTAAGTTCTATTGTTTTGATTTGAAAGCGTAAATCAGATCTTGTCCCTTTCCCTCCTTTAAACCCTCCATTTGCTTCCCAATGCATCTCAAGTAAAACCCAAGCTCCACGTAGGTCTGTCTACAAGGCCTCCCGTGATCTGGCCCCAGCTGTGCACTCTGATCCCCTCAATGTCACACTCCACCTCACTCATCAAGCACCGACCATTCTGACTTTCCTTCCTTCTGTTCTCTAATATGTCACAGTCATGTCTGCCTCAGGGCCGTTGCACATGCTATCCCCTCTGCCTAAAATACTTTCCTGCGCGAGCTGTAATAAGGCAGTACATGATGAGTTGTCAACCAAGTGTATAGACAGAAGGAGCATTCACTGGAGGCTGAGGTAGCCTTAACAAAACACAAGTGAAAAGACTTGAGCTGATGTAGTAGGCTGTGTGGGGAGGACTGGGTTGATTGGTGAAGGTGAGCAGAGCTCACAGTAAAGGGAAAGGGCATGAGCAAAGTCAGAGACAGCAAGATATATTCAGGGCCTGGTATGGAGGGCTATTCAGCTGGAACAGAATCTGATAATTAGAGGAGTGGTACTCTGACTACTATTTAAGTTTCTGATTGCTACTATAACAAATGACCACAACCTTAGTGACTTAAGACAGCACAACTTTTTTATCGTACAGTGCTAGAGGTCAGAAGTCTGAAATGGGTCCTACAGAGCTAAAATGGGGGTGTCAGCGAGTTGCATTCCTTTTGGAGGCTCTGGGGAAACTCTCTTCTTACTTTCGAAGCTTCTAGAGTCTGCTTGCATTCCTTGGCTTGTGGCTGCATCATTCCGACCTTTGCCTCCACTGTCACATCTCCATCTCTGACTCTGACCCTCATGCCTCCTCTTATAAGGACCCTTGCAGTTATGTTGAGCACACACAGATAATCCAAAATAACCTCTCCATCTCAAGATCCTTAATTTAATCACATCTGCAAAATTCCTTTTACTGTGTAGGGAAACACATTCACTAGTTCTGGGAATTAGGACATAGGCATCTTTGATGAGGAAATTATTCTGCCTACCTCATCCGCCTTGGGGAGGATCATGAATGCAGTGCCGCAGAGCTTCCCCTCCTGCCCATCAGAGAGCAAGCCCATACCTGCCAACCTTTAAGTTCAAGTCAAGGGTAGGCCCCCAAATCCCTGCTTGGGGCCAGCAGTCAAACCCCTGGGAGCCCAGATGCTGACAGGTTATTCCCAATCTCCCTGATCAGACTTTATTCCTGAGATGCTGTGCGATGAGATCGTGCCTGCTGGCTCTTGCATCCCTCCATAGGATCTTCACTTCTAAAGGGCCCTGACCCATCTAATCTAGTCACAGTGCCCCCTTCCCTCCTTTTCAACTTAATATCCCAGTTATGAATTTTCACCCATAGATGGCGCTGTCCTCTACCTCCCACCTGCCCACCCTGACACCCCCCGCCCCCGTCCCCCGGAGAGATAGCAGTAGTGACTGTAAGCCTTGGCAATGAGCTCAGACAGACCTGGGATCTTGCACAGGATCTGCCACTTGAGCAAGTCACTTTATTATACCCCAGTTTCCTCACTGTAAATTGGGTTTAATACATAACAGCACTTGCTCCACAGGGTGGTTATGAGGATTAAATAAAATAATATGTGTAAAGAATTTAGCTTAGTGGCTGGCATGGAAAGTGTTCATTAAATGCTAATTTTAAAAGCAAAACAAAAAAGATAAGGAGAAAGTGGAGGGTTTTAAAAAGGTGAGCTGTCGTAAGCATTGTAAGGGTTCGTGTTACTTTTACCTACCTCTTTTGGAAAATGGCCCAACTTATATTTTATCTTTGCAAAATCAAAACATGAAACAGGAACTAAATAACACAAGGAAGAGGATGGTGTGTGTGTATGTATGTGTGTGTGTGTGTGTGTGTGTGTGTGTGTGTGTGTGTACACCCATGCACAAGCATATGTTGGGAAGAAAGAAAACTATTCAGAGAAAATACTTTTTTAATGTTTCTTACCAAAACATGTATATATGTAGAAAGGGAAGGGGGAGATAAGGGAATAAACTATAAAAGCAAAGGATTATATTTGTGGAAGGATATATGGGAAAGATAAAAAATAAACAGATAGATACCAGGAAATCATGTTGCTTTGGCTTAAGAGTAGATGAAAGAAGCATTTCTGCAGTTGCCAGTGTATACTGATGTATCAAATAAGTTGTCATATCTCTCTCTTTTTAAAAATATTTCTTTTCTTTTTCTTCTTCTTTTTTGGCCACGTGGTTTGTGGGATCTTAGTTCCCCAACCAGGGATTGAACCCGGGCCCTTGGCGGTGAGAGCACAGAGTCCTAACCGCCAGGGAATTCCCAAGTTGTCGTATCTCAGGTTGCACAAGTACAGGCTGAATGACCACTAGGCAGGGGTGTGATGGACACTCAACTGGGGGATGGACTTAGGAGCCTTTGAGATCCTGCTCAGTGATTAGACATAAACTCCAAAATATGGTCTGCAATTCAGTTTCATCTCATTCTATAAAAGCTGCTTAAGCCACCTATGAAATCCACAGTACCTCCACAGTTCATGATTTTTCTGACAGCAGTTGTGGTCAAAATTTTTCTGCTTCTTAAATGATCAGCCAGTTGTCCTCCAACAGGCACAATGATTGTCATAACCATGTGTGGGAGTGCTGACAAGAGACCCACCTGGAATGAAAAGAAGCAATGAGCTATTTTTAGCTACTTCTGAGAGAGGTACTTCCTTAACTCCCTGCCCCTGCCATCTCCACTGCACCCCTCACCATCAGATTTAATCATCTAATTATACGGGACCAAGGTAGGCCTGAATTCTGTAATAAATAAACAATGAATGAATGAATGGTTTTAAGGATAGACCCAATGTCTCCTCCATCAGATCGGAAGCTCCTTGAGGGCAGAGGTGACTTTTATTCATCACAGGCCCCAGCACGCAGCAGAGTGCCCGGCACATGGTAGTTAAACACTTGACGCAGACTGAGTGTTCTCCAATGGCAGCCACTATGGGCTGTGCTAGCTCTTCCACGGTCACTTCTGACAGTACCTGTAGCCATGCAGACATCTACCTCTACTAGGCTGCTGTTCTTTCCCTTGCGGGAAGGAGGCTTAATTCTTTTATGATGACAGTTTATGTTTTACCATTCACATTCTTCCTCCCTGAAACACAGACAACCTAATGGCAATGGCTGGGGACTTTGAAAAAGATCTTTCTAAACCATACAAAGCTCTGGCCATTATCGCTATGACCGTGATCTGCAAAATGAGCTTTAAGGTTCTTACAGCTCCTCACTGAATAATTTACAGGAAAAACAAAAAACAAAACAAAACCCAAAAAAACCTCTCACCCTTAAGTCTTTTGATCCTTGCCTAATATGCAGTCCTTGAGTCAGCTTCAAAAACACTTTGAGATCAGGTATAATACAAATCTTTAAAAGCAGCTTAATACAGCTCTGATCCTTACTAAGAAGAAATTAAATAGCTGTGTATACTGTGCATAGAATGTATAACTTGTCTGACCTCCAGGGTATTAGGTGTCACAGAACCGTTATGAATTTTGATCAGCAATTTACTTATTTTATCATGCAAAGATTTTCTCAGTAGAAGCAAGAGATTTAAACTTCAAGAACATTTGAAGCAACTGTGTGTTTACCTTACTTATTGCAAATCCAAAGACCTCTTCAAAATAAGCAGGCTGACTTATTAACAGCAAGTAAAAGGTCCAGCTTCTGCAAAAATTTGCCACAATGATTGCATAAACCGGCAACGATGTAAAAAATTTTTTCCATGGTGTATTAAATTTCTAGGGAGTAAAAATACCGTGGGATTTTTAGTGAATATACTGACAGATTATTTTTCTTAGGAGGATAACACAATCACTGAGAGAAATACTCATAAAAAAGAGGCAAGTCTTCATCCATCCGGCTCTACTTACACTGAGACTAACCAAGTTGGCTCCTTCTCCTATACTTGTCTCTATATAGGTCCTTTCCTCATGGGATATTGTTGGGTGAACTGCTGGACACTCATAGGCCTGCAACAGCCAAAACATGTACCAGATAATCCCAAATATACCTGCAGTTG
Source organism: Aethalodelphis obliquidens (assembly GCF_003676395.1). Lineage (NCBI taxonomy): Eukaryota > Metazoa > Chordata > Mammalia > Artiodactyla > Delphinidae > Aethalodelphis > Aethalodelphis obliquidens. Next base: position 43,859,132 of record NW_020837952.1, on the reverse strand, counting down.
AAAAACAAAAGGCTTGATGATACGGTCTCATTTTCTTCCATCTCTAAATCTGTCAAATTTCAAAGTATTCTCAAACGGCACTATATTCAGCTAGGAGAAAGTGTTTGGTTTATTTTTCCGTTGTTGTTATTATTAACTGGTATTTAAAGAAAGATAATGTTCTGCTCATTAAATTCAACTTTCATATAAACATTAAATGAATCATCGCTAGACAAGTATTCCATTTATATGATAAACTTGTCTTAGTAATCTCTATTTTCATACAGAAAACTCTTAGCCAACCCCATTAGACAGTAAAATACCACCTCTATGAGTCACCCAAGGGAACTCGTGAAATCAAATCACTCACCATAAATATAAAAGACAGAGGCCCATCCCATGTACTGTACCAACACGCCGGCCAGCGGCATGGCAATCACTGCCCCCGCGTAGGAACCTAGAACGGGAAAAGGTTGAGGGAAACTTACCAGTCGTCATGCAAGCCCTTTCAAACCATTTAGAGTTCATGTGGTCGAACTGAGGATGAATCAAACTGTGCAGGAGTCACGAGGAGGAGCAGGCAAACTCCCACTGTGCCCAAAACAGGGCTTCCAGGAGAGAAAGTTCACCAGGATGCCCTTTAACTTCCTCCAGACACCATGGAGGGATCAGACAAAGATGGCTCAGGCACCATGATTTGGAATTACAAGAGAATGGAATGAAAGGATGAGAAAAATCTAAGAGAATTCTGAAAAATTCACCCAGGCACAATATTGGGTGCAGAAGACAGAAAGTGAAGGAACATACGTATCTACCTCTCAGGGCTCACAGAGCAGAAGGATTATCACCGTGGCCTTTATTTATTAAAAATTTTTTTTCTTCCAGCTTTATTGAGATATAATTCACCTAGGTCTTTAAAAGAGGGACTTCAAACTATGAAAGGATCATGCTTTTAGACTCTCGATTTTTTTTTTTTTTTTTTTTTTTTTG